>NC_079212.1:121961775-122333025 GCF_029633865.1 Lampris incognitus
TTTTCTTGCATTGAGCCCAGATATTATTACCAACAGTCAGAATGAGTTGCATATGGTGCTGATTCCTTTGTTATTAACAATCAGTATTAATATTCAGTTGATTAAAATTGTGTCATTTCCTTGAAGCTTTTTTTAAAACTCTTGAACTATCATTGGTTGTGTACCACTTAGTATGGTACACAACGATACTAAGTGTGTGCAGTTGAGTGTCAGAATTTTCACTAAACAGTATCACGGTGTTTAGACATGCAGGCCATACAAAAAATTGTGACCAAATTGGTATCACTTTTTTCAGCTTCTTGAGTAACTGTATCAGTTTAGGAAGCTTCGAAGGAGCGCAACAAGTTTCATTTTAAACTCGGCAGTGACATGACAATCCCTTTACCATTAGAGTGAGCATGACCATTCACACTTGAAGATGAATTTAGACAATTACTGTACAAATTCATTCCCTGACCCAAAGTACTTAGTGGTTAGCATGGAAGACATAAATCTACTGGCTCATCTCACAGGCAGCATCATGAGTAAATGACCAAAACAACTATTAAAAAGTCAAGTGTTTGAGTGCAGGCATGTCACTGGGGTTATAAAAAAAAAAAGCAGTTATCAGCATCCAGCATAAGATTTTATACTATCTGCTGTCAAGCCCTTGAGTATCTTTCTGCTCTCCGTAGCTGCTCAAACTAATTATGAAATATATATTCTGAGTCTTGAACATTAAGTAAAATATTCTGATTGATTAAGCATATTTCGCAGCAAGACCATGAAATTTGATGCTGTAAAATGAAATTCAGAATTACGAGTGAGTCCTGTTTTTGAATGTTGTGAACATGGTGTTTGGTAGTGAAAAAGTCCAATTGTGAGTCAGGGAAAAATTGCATGAGTGTATTTGTTGTTTTTTGTCCTCTTGTCAGCAATGCAAGGAACCGAAAAGATTTTGTTTTCTGTTCAACTTTTTAGTAACTCTGCAGGTGTGTTAGCATATTTTCAAGACCAGGTCCCCAATGTATAAACATAATTCAAAATTACTTCTTTTGAACCATAATAACGGAAATGTTTGAACTGTAGTGTCACACTGCATGTCAACTATTGTGAAACTTTTTTTTGTGTGTGTGTTTGGAATTACTTTTGAGCTATTAAATGTAAATTGTCTTGGCCTTGAACTGTTACATTCAGGCTCAGCTTACTTTTACATAGTGAAAATTACCTAACAGCATGTATAGAGGTGTGAATGTAGCTGAACAATGATCAAATAATGAGACAAAACAAATTTTTAAGATGCCTCTTAAGCTGATTGAAAAGAGAAAAAAAACTGTTTGAGTCCAGATTTTATTAATAATGATATTAATCCATCACTTCTCAGCCTTTTGGCTAAGATCATGTGTAGTATCTTGTTCTTATCAGTTTAATAATGACATTAATCTGATAACAATATTAATCTGATAGTGTCATTCCTTTATTAAAATAACAAATATTATTATAATTATTCCTGGATTTCAAAATGTCCATAAATTAAAAAAAGGGGGTGCCCTAGTGGCTCACCTGGTAGAGTGCGGACCACATAAGGCTGAGTCCTTACCGCAGTGGCCTGGGTTCGAATCCGGCCCGGGCCCTTTGCTGCATGTCATCCCCTCTCTCTCCCCTACCTTTCCCGTCTCTCTATACTATTGCTAATAAAGGTGGAAAATGCTAAAAAAAAATTAAAAAAAAGAATATTAATATACAAAAGCCTCCTAATGTCATTTATTAACTCAAAATAAACTCTTGTCAACTGAATATTTTTAATCATAGTTCTAACAGCCACAGTTGATTATCATTCTGGTTGGTACACACAGAGGCAAGCAGGAGGTTAGTCAAGAATAGAGACGCTCAATAGTGAAATATTGAAATCTTTATTGTTGTCTTTCTTAGAGAAAATATGCATTCAAAATGCACATGAAAGCCCCTTGAAGATAAAAACCCAACAAATTCAAACAGTCTCCGTGTTTGTGAATGGCTTGACCCAAGCAATGTGAATATGTGGGTGCTCATCCGTGCATCTGTGTGTGAGAATGTCTCGCAGCTGAACGTGGAGGAGATTACTAGTGTGACTCATAGTATTTTTAGCATATTGTAGTGTCACTTCTAGTGAACCCAGTTACAAGACACAGACAAGGGACTAAGGCGAGTAGGGAAAAGGGGTTTAATGAGGATGGTAGGCCAGGCAGGCGGTGTAGAGGTGATGGCATAGAGGCAGACAGCAGAAGCCGGGTCACGCTGGATGAAGGAGCGAGCATGGCTGGACTGCGCTGAGCTCAGGGACCAGCAGGTGAGCAGGCGAGGCAGATGAACTGGAGAGTGGCAATACTAAACACAACGGAAAGGCGATTAGTGTAACAAGCAATGCTGGTAAAATACTCAAGACTTGCAGAGCAGCCGAGCGCATGAGACTATATAACGTAGTATCTAAAACAACGATCTGGTGATGAGTGGTTGAAGAGCAATTGTGTAGTACTGAAGCGGTGAGGTGAATGTAGGTCAGGAGAGAGAGAGAGAGATACTTGCTGCAGGCTAGCTGGATGTGGAGGGCGTGACTGTACATCCCTTTCTATGGGCGCCAGCTGGCGTATGTTTGGGGCTGGTTGGATGTCCCCCATGAAAATATTGGTTGAGGGATGGGTCCAAAATTTGGTTGCATTGGATCCAGCTGCGGTCCTCAGATCTGTAATGCTGTAAGCCATGATCACAGTGGCGTATGGCCAGCAGCCGCCAAACCATGTAGAGAGGATGGTCGACCATCCTGGATGGAGGAGGAGCAAGTGACTGGTAAGACAGGTTTAACTTGGGACACATGGAAGGTGGGATTAACATTAAGGGATGCAGGGAGTGTCAGATGGACAGCACAGGGATTGACGATAGAATCTATTTCAAAGGGACCAATATAGCAGGGTGACAGTTTCCTCAATTTCACCTTGAGTGGGAGGTCCTTAAAGAGTAGCCATACCTTTTGGCCTCGCATGAACTGGATGTTGTGGTGGTTCACTTGGTTCTGGGCTCTTGTGGTGTTGTGAAGTAGGGCAGTGTGGGAATGCTTCCGGGTCCTGCGGCAGTGGCATACGTGGGCCCTGGACTGATGGAACCACTATTTCAGGAAACAAGGGAGGCTCGTAACCGAGAGAGCAAAGGAAGGGGAACATACCCGAGGAGGCATTGGGCAAGAAGTTGTGTGCATATTCCACCCAGGGCGGCTGGGAGCTCCAGGTGGACGAGTTGGCAGAGACAACACAGCGGAGCACAGCCACCATCTCCTGGTTGGCCTACTGTACTTAGCCTAGCCATTGGTTTGGGGATGGTATCCAGGAGAGAGGCTGGTGGTGGCTCCCAGGGCAGTGCAGAATGCCTTCTAGACTTCAGGACCTCTATCAGAAACAATATCCAATGGTAGGCCATGCAAGCGGAAGACATGGACCACCAGGAGGTCTGGGATCTCCTTAGCTGAGGGAAGATTGGGCAGAACAAGGAAATGATCTGCTTTGGAAAAGTGGTCTATGATGGTAAGTATGACTTTTACATTCAGACAGAGGGAGACTGGTGACGAAGTGTCACCAATGTGTTGACCACAAATGAGTGGGTACCGACAGGAGGAAGCGAAGGCTGGGCTTTCATGGATGCCTTATTTTGTGTACACACAGAACAAGCAGAGATCAAGTACTGGGTGTCGGCATCCATGGTAGGCTACCAGAACCATTGATGTAGGAAGGCGAGCCTCAGGTTTATACCAGTATTGAAGGTGAGGCGTGTTGATTGAGCTCACTGGAGAACCTGGGAGCAGACCGAGTCAGGGACAGACAGGCAATTGGGGATTAACTGTTACTTGGGTCAGGTTGTTGATTCTGGACTTGTTTTACCAGTGACTCAACCTCACAAGTGATGAGAGTGGAGAGAAGTGTCCAGCTTGGCCGCAATACAGACAGGCCCTGGAATTTATATGGTGAGCCTTTTCTTCTGGGTTTAAGCGGGCTCAGCCCAGTTGCATGGGCTCAGGTTTGGAGCTGCTCATGGTGTCTTGGCAGGGCTCGGGTCAACTTGGAGGCAGACCATGGGGAGTAGCCAAAGAAGAAAGGGAAAACAGCAGTGTCCTTGAGGCCCTTTTTTCGCGCGTGGAGGTAGTTTTCAACCCGGATGGTGAAGGAGATCAGTTGGTTGAGGTTCGGAGGTTCCTCCCGGGAGGCTAACTCATCTTTAATGCCGTTATTAGGGAGTTCTGGAAAATGCCTTGAGGCGCATCATCATTCCACCAGCTCTCCGCAGCAAGAGTCCAGAACTTGATGGCAAGCTTGGCAATGCAGAGGAAGCCCTGGTGGAGGGAAAGGAGATGTTGGCTGCATCTTCACCATGGACAGGATGGTCGAACACCTTCATCTCTTGGGTGAAGTCAGCGTAGGAGAAGCAGATGGCAGACTTGTCTTTCTCACACAGCAGAAGCCCACAGGAGAGCAGCTCCCTGAAACTGAGGGAACTGTCTAAGGTATATGTGTGGAACTGTCTGCTCCCTGGAACTCAGGGAACTGTCTGAGGTATATGTGTGGGGCTTCTGCTCAAACACCAGGGAACATTGTACCAGGAAGGCATGACGGAAATATAGGTCGACATCATAGCATTCCAGTGTGGGGACAGTTGGCTTGCAGAAGGAAGGGATAGGGCTCAGGGCTGCTGAAGGAGCCTAGGGAGTAGATTGGTCTGCTGACAGGGCCTTAAGGCTGTCCATAATTTCTTTCAATGCCTGGTCGTGTTGCCCAATTAAACTGCCTTGATTTACGAGGGCATGGCAGAAAGCCTCTGTGTCTGCTGGGTTTATATCTGTTGGTCAGATTGTACTGTCAAGGGCAAGACTAGTGAACCCAGTTGCAAGACACAGACACAGACCAAGGAGAGTAGGTAAAAGGGGTTTATTGAGGGTGGCAGGCCAGACAGACAGTGGAGAATTGATGGTGTATGGGGAGAGGCGGATAGCAGAGCCAGGCCACGCCGGACAAAGGAGTGAGCGCGGCTGGACTGCACCAAGCTCGGGGACCGGCAGCTGAGCAGATGAGGCAGTCAGGCAGGCAAGCAGGCACACTGACAGGCAGGTAGATGGAATGGGAGATTGGCAACACTAAACACAAGGAAGAGGTGATTAGACTAACAAGCAACAACACTAGGAAAATACTCTGAAAAGCTTTGCAGAGCAATCGAGTACATGAGAGTAACATAGTAGCTATACAACAATCTGGCGATGAGTGGTTGAAGAGCCAGGTTTCTTGTAATAGGTCGAGAGAGAGATTTTTTTATTATTTTAGAAAGTAACTTTTATTTTAAAAATACATCCTAAACTTTTAAAAGAAACAGACAGACAAACAGACAGAGACAGAGACTCTGGCTGCAGGCTAGGTGGACGTGGAGGGCGTGACAACCAGATTTATGGTTTGACTGTGTTGCTGAATGATCAAGTGTGATTCCCATTCTGCATCCAGGAGCCACATCTGTCAGAGAGCAAAGCCATGGCAAAATTGGATTAGGTCACACCTAGATTAAGTTGTTCTTGTTGTTGACCTCAGGAGTTGTTCAATTGTTATTTGATTTGAGGCCATACAATCATCTTGGCTGATCCCTTAAAATACAGGCACATGCACATGCCTTTGTCTGGTTGGTTTCACATCAGCAATAGATGTCTGTTCTCGACAAAGTCAGCCTACATTGATAATCTCATTCTCTAATCCAAGTATATAGTAATTTAATGTTGTGCAAAATCCTTAATAATCAAATTCTCACCGCAGCGCTAAATGTCAAACGTTCAAGACATTAAGGGAGGCACGTTAAAGGATCAGCAATTGAAGGTCGTAGCCTCCTGCTGTTGAAATCACATAGAAATGTGCAGGCCTACCCTGCAGTCAAAACTCCTGTTTTTTCCTCCCTGCTCAGGTTAGAGAGCTTATCTTTGTTCATTTGGCTGTGACAGCTCCCTGTCACAGTTTGCGTGTGCTAGAATGAGAGATAATTAACTGTAATGATAATGGAGGCCATTTACTGTTTCGATTAGGATTGTAATCATCAGTGCATTGTTGACTGGCTGTGACATGCCATTAATAGGATGTGGTAATAGTGTGTACACAGAGTTGTGATGGTGATGACAGTGATTTGGTGGGCAGAGAGGAACATCTCTGCATTGTACTGCATCTGTCAGTCTTAGTGACGGAGTTCTTGGTGCAGGCATTGGAAAAACTCTTCAAACCCCACCTCATGACTATCAAAGGCCAGTTTTGAATAATTGTTGTCAAAGTAAGGTGAAACTTGGTGCTGCTTTTTTAGAAGTCCGTGCCAAAATCAAAGATGGGTGAAAAATCATTCAACCAAAAGTGAGAAGAGAATTTGTGGAGGTCTCTTTATTGGAATGACACTTAAGTGCTGTTCATCAAAACTTATAAGTATTTTGCTGCTAGGGGTAGATTGATATGGTTTTTTCAGGGCCGATACTGAGTATTAGTAACCAAGGAGACTGATAACCGATATTTGGAACTGATTCACATTTGCAGGGAAAAAATAAAATAAAAATCTTGATGTCGACATTTAGACTCAATCAGTCAACCAATCAAGTTGCATTTCATATAGCACTTTTCTAGCTGCAACAGCCACTCAAAGCGCTTTACATTTCTGGTCAAATCTGAATTTCAGACACCTGTTACAACAGAACACAAGCCATTTTCTGTACAATCGCTACCTATTTCGTATGCGTAAGGCCACCGAAATGTGATTTACAGCGATTAACTTATTCAAAATTATTTAAAACAAGCTCAAAAACAAAACGTTTAAATGCCTTTAAGCATATTGTTTAAATTAAAAGAGAACTTTTCAACATTATCTTAAAACAAAAAGAACAGGGAGCTCCCAGCAGAGAGAAATAACATTTTAACCTATCAATTTTTTTTTACTAATCAGCTGGCTAAATTATGGATCAACAAATGAACTTGTTGACGTTAGTTACTGCATTCAAGTTAGCTCTATGAGACTCAGCATACGCTTATGTTATTATGACTATCAGCTACCTAACTAAAATGGAATGAGTGTCTGTCTATGTATGTCCTACCTAGGGTTGCCACTTTCTATGTGTAGAAATAAGGGAGACCCCCCCCCCCAAGCTTCCCGCCCCCCGCTGCAAGTAAATTCTCCCCCCGGTGATGTAATGATTTTTCAGGAATCCACTACACCGATAAACACACTTTGAAGTGTTTTATTGCAAGACAAAATAACAAAAGCATTTAGAATTGCAAAGTGTAACTAAACTATTTGCATTATACTTTGGATTTGTAATACTAATTGCTGAAACATCACAAACATAACGTTGTGTCCATCCCAAACAAATGGAAACTGTCAGTAATTGCAAGCGACTGAGGGTGCTATTTTTAACTGTACAAGGCAACCACTGAATTAGGCCTAATGGCAATGATGATGGCATGATGCTGACGTGTAATCTCACTCAGCACACAGAGTTTGTCAGTCTGTAGCGCAGCAGTGGAAATTGTGTTCTCTGTGGGGGGGAGAGAGAGACAGAGAAATTAATGTTGTGGAGTGAGTTTTGTTACTAACGTTATGGAATGCTTTTCTTACCAACCGAGTGGGTTTTATGGCATCTGGCATGCTCCCCTTACCTTAGAAAAGTGGTCTTGACTCCTCGACGCTTTTCTTCTGTTTGCGTTGTTGGCGTGAGTGTCGACCCTTTAGTTGACTGGTTAACATTGTCACCCGTGGTGCAGGAGATCCGGGTTCGCGTCCTGGTTGCAGCAGTTCTCGGGCTGCCACCCAAATTCACTACTTTATATATAAAACTTTGTTAAAAGAAACACTCAACGGTAGGGATAGTGCTCAACAAATAAGGAGCAGAATAATCCAGTTAGTCAAGTACATTCTCTATGAGACAGTACAAGCCTGTTTCATGCTATAAGCAATCATCAGCTATGACTAACTAGATTATGTGTGTGTGTGCGTGTGTGTGTGTGTGTGTGTGTGTGTGTGTGTGTGTGTGTGTGTGTGTGTGTGTGTGTGTGTGTGTGTATGTGTGTGTTTCCATGAAATGGCATTGGCAATTCAAGCAGTAAATCCTGCTCATTCTTCCCCCTACTGGTTGATGTTGGCACTCAGTGTGTAATGCTGAGTGTCAAGTCAAGTCAAGTCATAGCCCAATATCACAATTACAAATTGTGTGTGTTTGCCAGGGCTTTCACCCCAATGCATGTCACAAGCTGTACAGTATCATCATCCCCCATATACATCTGCATCAACTGTGGGATGACCTTACTTCGGGGAAAGCCCCTCCCCGAAGCCCCTCATAGAACATGCATCTCAGTGGCTAGCCCGCACATGACTTCTCCACACCTTCAGTGACTGTCTCCTGTAAACACAATAACCATTTCATTTGACCAAGTGTTCCGAGCATCCTGTAATGCATTTCAGCTGACACATTCATATGACAATAAATTAAGTTTAAGGTTTTGGAAAAAGACCTTGCTCCTTTTCAAAATAGAATACCTGAAGATTTCCCATTCAACAGAGCAAGACAATTTACTATTCTGTCACAACTGACAATTCCAAGCAACAAAACATAGAAGAGTAGGTGAGAAATGTATTAGAAAACGTCAGCATTTAAAATGATTATGCGGCATGGTGGTGCAGTGGTCAGCACGGTCACCCCACAGTAAATAGGTCCTGGGTTCGAGCCCCTGGGTAGTCCAACCTTGGGGATCGTCCTGGATCGTCCTCTGTGTGGAGTTTGCATGTTCTCCCCGTGCCTGCGTGGGTTTCCTCCATGTGCTCCGGTTTCCTCCCACAGTCCAAAGACATGTAGGTCAGGTGAATTGGCCATACTAAAAATTGTCCCGAGGTGTGAATGTGTGTGTGAGAGAGAGAGAGAGAGAGAGAGAGAGAGAGAGAGAGAGAGAGAGAGAGAGAGAGAGAGAGAGAGAGAGAGAGAGAGAGAGAGAGAGAGAGAGAGAGAGAGAGAGAGAGAGAGAGAGAGAGAGAGAGAGAGAGAGCGAGCGAGCGAGCGAGCCCTGTGATGGACAGGTGGCATCTCCAGGCTGTCCCCCCGCCTGCCGCCCAATGACTGCTGGGATAGGCTCCAGCGACCCTGAGCAGGATAGGCGGTTTGGATAATAGACGGAAAATTATTATAAAGTTGAATACATTTTGTATGATTTGCCTTTGAGCTTGGGGCAGTGATCTCCTGGTCATAACTACGTAGTGCTACATCCACCACCCGCTATCTCACACAGCTGATGTCCTGGGACTTACTTCTTGTCACATAGGCCTAAAGGGCAAGAGCTTCTAATGAGGAAATAGTAAAATTCAGCTAACTATAGATCTGTTGGAGACCAAGCTTTTTAGCTGTTGACCAAGTTGTGTGTAACAAGTCTTCTGGCACTGTAAAATTTACTCCACTCATTGTGACTGGCTATTAATGATTCATTTTTCCTCCAGCCTAATTTTGAACCACTGTAGAATTGGGTTTTATGGTTTTATGTCAGTGCAAATATGAGTAGCTTTTTTTGAAGCTTTTTTTGTCCAGTGGGCCATGTGAACTATGTCTCATTCAATGAAAACATACTGCCCTCTCTTGGTCAAAATCTTTAGTCTTGGGATTTGTTGGTGCCACACACACACACACACACACACACACACACACACACACACACACACACAGAGTATATTAGTGCTCTGCACTCATTTTAGTCAATGCAAAAACATGATTAGCAAAATCAGTGAGCATGTTAAGCACTTGAGTCGCTCTGCAAAATGAATTCAGTTATAGACGGCTCACTCTCAACAGCCTCTCATATCATTCATTCTTATGCTTGAACTGCTACCTCATAACCTCGTCTCATCCCCGGTCTTGCCTTCCACTGACCAGGGGAGTGGAGTAAGGTTAAGTGTTTGTGTGTTGTGAGCCCCAGGCTCTTTCTAATCGGGAAGCATCCTGAATACGCCCCACACACCCAACTGTGCTGTACTGCACAACAGAGCAGAATGACAAGATTAGTCAATAGTCATAAGAGATCAAGTGACCATAAACAGTGATACGCTCACATGCAGACAGATTAAGTTTTTTTTGTTTGTTTTGAGAACACCAAAGGGTGACTGTAATGACTGTGAGACTCCAACTTCTTTTGAGACCAGTGTCCTTGTGGAAGGCATCCTTAGTGTTTTTGTGCTGTTTCGCTATCTAGAGTTATGCAGACATAATTGAAATCAGTCTTCCAGTTTCGCTCAATCTCATTATGCGGAGGATATTGAAGTGTTGGATTTGTAATGCCCCAGTCTTTAATCTACAAACTTATCAGAGGGAAGCCATATCTACTTCATCTGAACAAACATGTCAAGCAAGGCTCATCATACACTCTTCCCAAAGCCTGTTATATAATGCACCATTAGATTCATTCAGCCCAGGGATTGGGTGTAGTGAGCGCAGCACCCAGCCACTGAGAGATAAGTTTAGCCTCTAGATGTGTTCTTTCTGATAATGTTCTTCTCTCTGAATCAGTGTCCTAATTCATTCACACGCCAAATATTTGCTCAAGATCCCAGTGATCTTACAGATGAGGGGGGAAAATAGGGCCAATTACATACACTTCAGATATTACATACTAAAGGGGGATATGTGCTCTGTCTTCCTCTCTGTTCTGTTTCAAGATTTTGATATTGAGGTGAGACATTGTCATTTAGGGCCCTATGACATCTGTTTTATTTTTTTCTCAAATTCCATTTTATTTTTCCCACTTCTAGTTATCTCTGTGTATTTTTTTCATCCTGATGTTTGTCCTTTTACCCAGGTTTACTGTAAGAAAGTTTGTGTAATCAATCACAATAGTAAAAACAAAAGCAAAATGGCGATGTTTCTTGGGCTTTTTTTCACATTGTTGTCTCATGTGGTGCCAGTCACTTTGGCATTTTTTTCTCTATCCTATGCAGTAAACTCGCATGCGTGACATGTGCACACTATGATGCGTACATTCACATACACAAAGACACAGAAACGCAGCAGGATTTCTGGTAAGAAAAGAAGCAGATGGTCTAGGTCTAATAAATTCACAATAATCCCCCACAAATCTCCAAATTCCACATGCTTATGTTTTTATATCTGAAATCTGTTTTTATGCATCCATTCCATATTTCCATCCATGTTTTCTACATCGTGGAAATCATAGGGCCCAGGTTGGAGCCTTCCAAAAGGACCATATTAGCTGAAGTAATGATGATGTCTCAAACCCTGTTAACCCCCCATCTCTTCTTAACACAGAAGAAAGGCAGCAAACATGCTAACTTCTGTACACTACTACATGGCCTGGCCCAAGTTCCCATCTTCAGAGTGATTGCTAGGCCCTCAGATTTGTTTTTTGTTTTTTTTTACCATCGCCTCCTGGTGGGGCTGAGGTGTTGTAAATCAAATGTATACCGAGTAATGAGTACATGTGGTTAGTGATCCAATGCCATTCATCACACTGACACACTTGCCTCACGCACATTTTCTTCTTCAGTATCTTTGGCTGTGAGCGGACTACCAGTATCTCTCATGTGGATGGGCAAGCTGTGGTGCCGAGGGGGTAGATGGATTTGCTGCACTGGGGGTGTTCGTTTTGGCTGAGCCCATATCTAAGTAGAGCCTGGCTGAATGTCATCAGGTCCCCTGAGAGATCCATCACCTGTCACTATTGTCATAGCAAATGCTGTTAAGGTCCTCCTTGTGATTGATGTTTCAACACTTCTGCCTCGCTTATTGCTGTGTCAATAGGGTGCTGCCATTTCTGCACTTTCCACACAGTACGTAATCCTGTGAGGAATGTGCTTCAGTGTTTTGGAATTCAACACACATAAAGTATATTCAGCAGTAATATTATCAACTGAGTGAAGGTGCAGGTTGCTGTCAAGCAATTCACCCCTCCCTCCTCCCTCATTGACGTACAGCTCCCCGTCTTCTCAAGGGTATAAATCTTTATAGGAGTAAGTTTACCCATAAACATATTTCCACGTCTACACAATTGTCCTTGTGCTGCAACTAGATGGAGGGTATGGCTGAAAATCTGTCAGTCTTTTGCATGTTAAAACAAAGGGTTAGGACATTCTCTCATACTTCCCGACTTGAAAGAGAAATAGGCGCGTAACTGTAAATTGTGAAGACGCAGTATCTTATACAGAGCTTTTGACCTCTGCCTCACTGATTCAGTGGATCTAAACTGATATTCTTCTCGCAACAGAAATTTACTTGAATTACTTCAGTAATTCAGATAAACATCAGTAAAATGAAGTGACCGTCTGTCAATAAACTGTACATATGCTGTATATTCTCGGTATATTGTCCCGGTAAAGTGGGGAGGACAGGGCTTGTTTAGTGTAGGAGGTGGGCTGGGATGACCGATCATGGGACCTTATCTTAAGGATGCTTGTGGTGTAACCAGGGATGACGGATTTTCGAAAATACCTTGATTAATCTTTCCCATCATGCCGGTCCACAGAGAAGCAGAGTTGGCGTGACCCAGTGCCATTAAAAGTGATCGGTTGGTTCCCCCACAATAGCTTCCTCTCTGGTTTAATCTGGTTTAAATAAGCATATTGAAAATAAGCGGCATGTTCCATTGGCAGCTAAGATGGACATTTTACATCAAAAACCCTAGTTTAACATTTCTATAACGTTTTCTTGCTGTTAATGTGTTTTTTACTTGGTGTAATTGTATTTGTATCTGGGTACATTTCTTTAAATTAACCATGTCCCATCTCACAATTGCCTGGATTGCATGTCAAATCGGCTTTGAAATGTTGTGTGTTGTGTCATTTACTTAATGAATTCTAGCCCTGCTTGCTGAAACCTTTATTAGTGTGTTTGTCATTGCCTGACCAGGGTAGCTCAAATAAGTCAGGCGGTAGCTAGGGACCACTCTCCAAATGTAATTAAGGCTTGTACCTGTCCATTTTGTTTGTGCTAAACTCCATTAGCTGGGGAGGGCTCATCAGGTCCAGATGAGGAGGGCAGAAGTGATTGCATTCCCTTTTGCCTGCTCTACCTGCGACTCAGACTTTGGTTTCCATAGCTACCCATGGACCAATCATTTCTCTTGAATTCAGGATAATACTACAGTGAGCCAGCTCATAGTACGGTGCGTAGGTCTCACTGCAGGAGAGAAAAAAGTTATGCTGTTAAAGTTCCCACAGTGCAAATACACAGAGATGCATTGCCAGACATTCAGTCATAAGTGCTGGGGTCAAGCATGGCCCTTTCATGTTGATAAAGGTGGTCACAAAGACCCACCTGGTGTTTATTTGAAAATAACAGGAACATCTTCCATGTGGTTTATTATCATACCCAGACCATACAAAAAAATGACTCAGAACTACTTCAATTTTTGCGTCCGGATAGCATAACGGCCTATTCCATTGCTTACCAACATGGGGATTGCCAGTTCAAATCCCCGTGTTACCTTCGGCTTGGTCGGGCATCTCTACAGACACAAATGGCCGTGTCTGTGGGTGGGAAGCCGGATGTGGGTATGTGTATTTTGGCCAGGTACAGCTGCGGAGAGAAAGGGCGGGAAGAACTACCATTTCAGTTTGGCAAACTAAGTTGTTGTTGTTGAAATAGATTTATGTACACTGATATGTAAGAGTTTAATTATATATGCTCAATCAATCATCACTTTCTAAAGACTCGCTTCATAAGATATACAAAAATGAGCAACCTAATGCCAGTCATTGAAGTGCATCATGCTGTAACTCCATGTGAGAAGAAATATCTCATCAGATATTATCTTAATTGTATTCAGACACAAGCTGTAATTCGTCCAATGTTATACATTGGATGAGTTAAAAAAAAAACAGTCGGAGGATGTCATTTTCAGACCCCCTTTTATGGGAAAGATGTTTGTCTAAAGAGTCAACACAACCAGCCATCAACAGAAAAAGACTGAATGAGTTCAACTCCAGTTTGCCAGGAGTGCACAGGTGCCCGGTCCGTTGCCCTGTGCGCCTCAGTGGCTGCTGCTTATAAAATGTGTGACGTCGGTTACATCACTAGAATGCTCTACGTATCCCATTCCCCAATGTGATGAGGCTTGAAATAAGCAGCGGGCTTAGAAGTGCGTGTGAGAGCGACGGCGTGCCTCAGCTTTCCTGCTCCCCAGTCCAGAGAGACAGAGCCCCACCATGACTCACAGACACTACCATCACTTGTGAGTACTGGGATAAATGTGGCATGCTATGGGGTTTTGGGACGGATTAGGGCTGGCAGTTGAGGAAATTGACAAATTGATATTGTGAGCTTAACAGGAAAAAAAAAACAATTGTGGGGGCAGGAAAAATGTACTAAGAAAGTAACAGCATGTTCCCTGGAAATACAGGGCCTGGTTTCTACACGTTTCTCCGTAGTTCAAATAGAACTATGTCAGTGTTTTCCGGTTACTGCTTGTCCCTAAACATTTTATAGAGGATAGTGATGTTGAAAAATGTAGAAATTGTTACAGGATTATTGGGACAGTATAGAACTGCAGGACAATATAGAATTTTTTTTGACCTGCCTTAGTCTTTGTGTGCCCGTTTGCATGAATTTGTGCACGTGCACATGTGTCGCCATTAAACAACCAGAGATATGCTACATCAACACTGGCTCCTCTGGGACTTCTCTCGCTATGCAGATGTAAAGGTGGATCATATTTGTGTTGCACTGATGATGTCACACCAGCGGATCTATTTTTAGAAAGGGTCTGAGTTTTTCTTTTTTTTTTTTTTTTTTCCTCCAAGTGATATTAGGCAAAGCCTTTCACCAGTTCATCCTTTGCAAAGCCTGTTTAATCTCACTGGGCAGATCAATTTGTGAAGCTCCAATTTTAGCCCCTTCCAGCAGTTGAGCTGCTGGCTGCACATTTTCAATTTCCTGCTTTTTTCTCATAAGCACACACAGATACAATTTGATAGTTTTTTTGTTGTTGTTTGTTTTCTGTTTTTTTTTTTGTACAAGACCTTGAGAAATGTCACAAGCAATATAAACAAAGGAGCAAAATTTTAGTGCATTTTACTGCTCTAAGCCACAACCAAACACAGAATTACAATCACAAATGTTACAATCGCATATTGCACTAGTTTACTTAAGGGTAACCCTGTTAGCCTTTTATCAAGCTGCTATGGCACATGGAATTACCTGCTGTATATCCACCATCAGATACAGTGGCTCATACTAGCATAGTTGAGTTTCCTTTATTAAACTTAGGAATATCTATGGACGTGATTAATTCTAACAAAGTCTACTAAACAAAGGTCAAATTTTACAGTCCAAATCCAAATATGAATTCATTTCTGACTAGGTCTCATGAATTAAACTTGTTTTTTCTTTATTTTTTTACAACTCAACCTAGCTGATATCTTTTTTAAACTTTGCTGCATCAGCCATGATCGTTGCTCTGCTCTATGGTTGGATTATTTCCTCAGGCTAAAATGTGTCATCCATTACCATTCACCTAGAGTTACGCTGAATAGCCCTAGGCAGATGTCAACCCATAGATTAGGCCCAGGATTTTGATTAGCTCTTTACTTGATCTCAGATCAAGGGGGTAAAATAAAAGCAGTGTTTTCTGCCTCAGTAGTCCTAGTTTGCATAACAGGCATGATGTCTCAATCTGTTCCACGGAGTCCTTATGAGGGATAGTTTAGATTTTTTGAAGTGGGCTTGTATGAGGTACTTATCCATAGTTAGTGTATTACCTACAGTAGATGTCGATTGACACGCCCACAGTTTGGAGACGCAGCCAGGGGTATAGGGAGGGTTAGCAAGCAATGTACTGCAGTGGAAGGGGTCAGAAACAAAATGCATTTTAGCCACCTAAAAAAGACCCATCTAAAAAAATCAATATCTGTTTAAGTGTACATTATATTTAGAATATTTTACAGTAGTAGTAGTCGATATTAAAAATATTTTCATTGCTTCACCTTTCTGTCAGACAGCCTGTTTTTTGGCACTACATTTTCTCAACCGTAGAACTTTCGTATTCTACACATAAGTGCAGCTGTGCCACGCACTGTATTACAATGCCTGCAGATCAGCTGTTTGGATCAGAAAAAGCTGTTGCACGATCAGACTGAAATCAGACTTCACTTTTATAAAGATTTCAAAGACGGTGCGTGCTTGTACTTTTCCAGGCTGTTGAAACAAAGAACTGTCCTGGTCACCTTATAGAGTTCACCATCTACCGCTGAGGGATATTGGCCTTAGACAGCTGTGGCTAGTTGCACTGAATATAGACATCAACACTCCACCCACAACATTGAGACAACTCCGCCTTTGCAGTGATCATTTTTCTGAAGAGGATTGTGTAAAACCACTGCCAAATAAGCCAGATAGACACTTGCTGAAGAGCACTGTTGTACCCAATAGCACGAATTACCTACAAATAAAAGAAATGACTTACCAAACACTTCGGTAAAGTTGGGAATATATTCACAGATTCAAACATCCCAGGTCAATAACTCATAAGCGAAATATTGTTAAAACACAAACAACGCCTCTTTCCTACTGTAGTAAGGTAGACAGCGAGCTACAACCTAATTTTCATCAAAACGAGCCATCCTCTGAGCTGGACAAATAACACTGGTCTCTATATGCAGCCAACTGTGAGACGAGTGCACAGGGACCTTTTCAAAAGTGTAACATTAAAAAGAAATACCACAAAAATATTCAATAACTTAATTCTTATTCAGTGTGCCCAAAATCAATACACAAATCAATGGTCTCCTGTTGGTTATACTACAACACTTAGTTTGGTGGTTGAACTGAATTTGATGGTACTACACTGTATAAGAGCAAAGTTATTGAATATTTTTTCCCAATAAATGTTCCCCAAAATTATGCAAAAGCACATTTTTCCAAACTAAGTGTTGGCTTTACTAGCATAATGACCCAGAGGAGATGGACTTCTCTCTCATACATGGGCACATATTTATTTTGGACATAGGCTGTATGCCTGATGCGATCCTTCATCACCACAAAACTTGCACAAGGCCCGACAAGGGCCACTTTTGGAGTAGGCGATAACAGACATCATGACTGCCGCAAGGTAGGCTAATTGTTTATTCAAAGCTGCTGCCATGCAGTGTAACTTTACTTTAATGTATTTGCCTTTTTCCCACCGTGAATAATTTTGCCACTGAATATTTCAGAGCAGAAACTCCTAATTGAGTCTTTGCGCAAAATTTTGGACATGTCACGCTCTGAAAGCATATTGGTTAATAGTTTGTGAGCTCAGATCTTGAACGCAGTTGCTGCTTCTGTTCCTGTGGTGTAATTTGTAATTACTTGTTTTGACAGTGTAGGTCAGGTGGAATACAGTCTATGGAAGGCTATAGCCAGGCCTGTCATTCATGGCACTGACCAATCTAGCTTAGAGAGGTAGACTATATAACTGGAGCGCATCCCCCCCCCACACTTATTATTGCCATTTTATAATGTTCTTAAATTGAGGATTTGTATCATCCATATTACCAATACCATATTGGTAAGGCCAGCCATGTGTGCTTTGAAAATGCAACCTGTATTCATACAATCTTGTAGTAAGTGTTGCATGTATGTAGGTTATTGTCACCTCACCCATGGAGTGAATAGAAGGACAGGAACATATTGTACATGCACAACTCGTTTCATGTATGCAGGGTTCCAGATTAACTTTTTTCACCACTATCCTGGAACTGTTCTAAAAAATAATTTCCATCTCAAAGTCAATGTAAACCGTCCCACACAACTAAGCCGTCTAAATGTTGTCTTTTTACTTAGCTATTGTCATTTATAGTGCTTATTTGCATAAAAAAACATTCATTAAAAAAATTCTTGACTTTAGTAGCTTTAATTATGTATTGTAAGCTGCTTAGAATTAGTTTCGGGGCGTCCAGGTAGTGTAGCGGTCTATTCCGTTGCCTACCAACACGGGGATCGTCGGTTCCAATCCCCATGTTACCTCCAGCTTGGTCAGGTATCTCTACAGACACAATTGGCTGTGTCTGCGGGTGGGAAGCCGAATGTGGATATGTGTCCTGGTCGCTGCACTAGCGCCTACTCTGGTTGGTTGGGGCGCCTGTTCTGGGGGGAGGAAGAATTGGGGGAATAGCGTGATCCTCCCATGCGCTATGTCCCCCTGGTGAAACTACATACTGTCAAGTGAAAAGAAGCGGCTGGTGACTCCACATGTATTGGAGGAGGCATGTGGTAATCTGCAGCCCTCCCTGGATCGGTAGAGGGGTTGGAGCAGCGACCGGGACAGCTCGAAAGAGTGGGATAATTGGTTGGATACAGTTGGGGAGAAAACGGGGGAAAAAATCCAAAAGAAAAAAGGAAAAAGAAGAATTAGTGTTGGGAAGTTAAACAGGTTATAATTCCCTCTCAGATATTTGCAACAGTGGCCCAGTGGATAGCGCTGTCACCTCACAGCAAGAAAGTCCTGGGTTCGAACTCTGGGGTTGTCCAACCTTGAGGGTCATCCCAGATCATCTTCTGTGTAGAGCTTGCATGTTCTCCCCGTGTCTGCATGGGTTTCCTCCGGGTGCTCCAGTTTTCCCCACCATCAAAAAAAGAAACATGTATGTTAGGGTTTACACTCCTGGTCCCTGGGCGCTGCACAACGGCCACCCACTGCTCCTAGTTACACAGCTAGGATGGGTTAAATGCAGAGAAGAATTTCCCCACAGGGATTAATAAAGTATATCAAAATCAAAAAAAGAAAAAAGAAAATCTATTTTATATTTCTGTGAAAACAACAAATTTCCAGCATCGACGTTCAGGGCACAGGCCATTTGCTCTATGGAAGAGAGAGTGAGCACCCTTCCTCACCAATGGCATTGCATTAGGCTAAGCCTCCATTGTTGATGACGGATGGCAGAGGCATCATCAGCATCAGACCGGCCACAACTCACTCGACATCATGTACATTGAGAAAACAGAAAGGCTGGGCTGCTTCTCCTCTGGGGGTATGCAGGCAATAAGGAGTGTATGTGCTTACCTGCCCTGAAGGACCTTAGCTCAGTTGTGTGGAAGCAGCATCTCAATGAACGACTCCTGCCTCAGTGGTAAATATACAGGCTATGGCTGTTTTTGAATCAAGATCACTGTTCATTTTTCTTTTTTTTTGGATTTTCCCCCCTTTTTTTCTCCCCAATTGTACTTTGGCCAATTACCCTACTGTTCCGAGCCATCCTGGTTGCTTCTCCACCCCCTCTGCCAATCCCAGGAAGGCTGCAGACTACTATGTGTCTCCTCTGATACATGTGGAGTCGCCAGCTGCTTCTTTTCACCTGACAGTGAGGAGTTTCGCCAGGGGGATGTAGCGCGTGGGAGGATCACACTATTCCCCCGAGTTCCCCTTCCCCCCAAACAGGCGCCCCAACCGACCAACCAGAGGAGGCGCTAGTGCAGCAACCAGGACACATATCCACATCCGGCTTCCCACCTGCAGACACGGCCAATTGTGTCTGTAGGGATGCCCGACCAAGCCGGAGGTAACACAGGGATTCGAACCAGAGATCCCCGTGTTGAAGTTCACTTTTTTTGCTTTTACTAAATCAGGGCAATATGTGCTAAAAAGTGTGATTTTAGATACCTGAAAGCAGGTGAGGACACCACGTGTGATATGCCAAAAGGGGCCCGCAGGGGGCTGCATTAACAGGGTTGGTCCCTTTTCACAGCCAGTTGTGTTCTCTTCTTTGGAGCTGATGGGAGAGCAGGCTTATGGTCAGCAGGAGGACTGTTTCGTCTTTCCCGAGCAATGTTCCTCCAGGTTAGAGGGCTTCTGCTCCAGCAGAGAAAGTGGGTTTTTTGATTAATCAACTCAAGTCAAGTCAAGTCAAGTTTATTTATATAGCATATTTAAAACAACCACAGTTGAACCGAAGTGCTGCACAAGCTTAAAATGCAATATAAAATAAGTGACACATATGAATATAAAATATATATATAAAGAAGACATAATAAAATAAAGACTATAAAATGTAAACAATAAAACATAAGAGTAAAGGTATATTTCCACAATAAAATCACGGTGTCAAGCTCAACTTGAATTGAATGCCAGCGAGAAGGGGTAGGTCTTCAACAAAGATTCAAAAGCCTCTACGGTCTGAGCAGATCTTATGTGTACTGGTAAGTTGTTCCAGAGATCAGGGGCAGCTACTGCAAAGGCTCTGTCGCCCCTGTTCTTAAGCCTGGATTTCAGAACATGTAAAAGCATCTGGTTTGTTGACCTGAGTGACTGGTGTATGATGATGTATTAGCTCAGATAAATAAGATGGTCCCAGCCCATTTAAAGACTTAAAAACAAGTAATAAAATCTTAAAACAGACAGGAAGCCAATGAAGGGAGGCCAGTACAGGCGTTATGTGATCACGTCATTTCTTTCCTGTCAGGTGAGCAGCTGCATTTTGTACAAGCTGCAGGTGACGAAGCGACGACTGAGCTACGCCAACATACAATGAGTTACAATAATCCAAGCGAGAGGTAATACATGCATGAATTACCCTTTCAATATCATTTGGAGGGAGATAGGCCTTTACTTTTCCCAGAAGTCGTAATTGAAAAAAACTTGTTTTGACTACTGAACTTATTTGTTTATCAAAGTTAAAAGAGCTGTCAAAAATCACACCAAGATTCCTAACAGAAGAGTGACTGTAGGAAGCTAAAGGGCCAAGAGCGCTATCATAACCATCCAGAAGATCAGGTTGTCCATATACAATAATTTCAGTCTTATTTTGATTTAGTTTCAGGAAATTTAACTCCATCCATGTTTTGATATCCTTTAAACAACTCAGCAAAGCCTGTATAGAATCTCTGCTGTTTTTTTTATAGGCATATAGATTTGCAAATCATCAGCAAAACAATGAAAAGATATTATGTTTTTTTTTTAAATGGACCCCAAGGGCAGCATATACAATGAGAAGAGAATAGGGGTCAAAATGGAGCCTTGGGGGACCCCACAGTTAAGTGGGACCCGCAGCTGAAGAGAATTGGTCTATATGGACAGAAACGCTTCTATTTGACAGGTAAGACTTGAACCATTCTAGGGCAGTACCTTTAATGCCTACACATAGCTCAAGACATGATAAAAGAATATTATGGTCAACCGTGTCGAAGGCAGCAGTCAGGTCCAAAAGCACCAGAACAGCAGAGTTCCCAGAGTCCACAGTTTAAAGAAGATCATTAAAAAACTCTTAAAAGGGCTGTTTCAGTGCTGTGATGTGATTTGAAACCAGACTGGAACTTTTCACAAATGCCATTCATTTCTAGGTGTGTTTGTAATTGTACATAAACTGCTTTCTCTAAGACTTTTGAAAGAAAAAGCAGCTTAGAAATTAGCCTAAAATTAGAAAGAACAGAAGGATCAAGATTGCTCTTTTTGATGAGGGGCTGCACTACAGCATGTTTGAAAACAGCAGGAACACAGCCTGAGAGAAGAGAGGTGTTTATCAAATTTACAATACAAGACCCATCAGTGGTAAAAACATCCTTTAACAGTCTGGGTAGAATACTGTCGAGGGGGCAATGTGAAGGCCTCAAATGGTTAACTACCTCAGGTATAAAGGAGAGGGACACGGGCTCAAACTGCTCTAAGACAGCTGGGCACACAATAAACAGCAGGATCTGAGGCCGAAGAAGATGGTGAGGCCCTAATAGCAGAGCTTTTATCTGTAAAAACGTTAAGAAATTCTTCACAGTGTGTGGGTGTTGACACAATGCAAGGAGAATCACATGGATTTATAAGAGAGTTAATAGTATTAAAAAGAACCGGAGGCCTATGACAATTGTTGGACACAAGGTTTGATAGAAACTGTGTTTTTGCAGATTTAACGGCTCTCTGGTACTCTGATAAGCAGTCTCTTAGAATTCCTAAGGAGACATGAAGTTTGTCTTTCTTCCACTTTCTCTCAGCGCGTCTACGTGTGCGTCTAAGAGCGCGCGGGTGGTGTCATACGCCCATTTCACGCCGCGGCCATCTTGGATTTTAAAAAACCAAGTGGTGGGAATTTAGCCACGCCCCCTTCTTCGTTGAAAACACTGCTGGAAGCAACATGACGTACTGCTGTGTACCATCCTGCAACTCCTATCAAAGAAGGGAAAGAGATAAATCCTTGACATTTCAAAAATGTTTGCTCCTGTTTGTAGTCGCATTGGTGACTTAATAGCGGAAGAAGATGAAGAGGAACATGAGGGAGATAGATGAGTTGTTACTGTCAGTACAATACAATTTTTCAAACATGTAGATTACTGCATTGTATAATAGTGTAACGTGCATGGATAAGAAGACACGCTGGCCGCTGGCTCGCGGGTCTGACCCTTTAGTCGAGCGGTTAGCGATGTCTCCTGCGGTGCGGGCTATATGGGTTCACTTCCCGGCCGCGGCTGTTCCTGTGGCTGCGTTGTCCCCCGAATTCGCTACATTGGTGTCAGAAGTGGGATGGAGCGATCGTAAGGCCATCGGAAGCGTATGCGCCCTGAGGCGTGAAGGAGCTGATATGCTTAAGCATTGTAAAATAGTGTAACGTGCATGGATAAGAAGACACGCTGGCCGGCGGGTCTGACCCTTTAGTCCAGCGGTTAGCGATGTCTCCTGCGGTGCGGGCGATATGGGTTTGCTTCCCGGCCGCGGCAGTTCCTGTGGCTGCGTTGTCCCCCGAATTCACTACAATATGTATATATATATATATATATATATATATATATATATATATATATATATATATATATATATATATATATTCACTAATCTTTCAGTAGTGGATAGCTCTGTTCTGTGGATAGCTCTTCCCACATGTATGACATATCCTCATGTGTCCAGTGAGGTTTGGGCGACTCTACCTGATCATGACTACGACGTGAAGCCCCTTTCTGTGGAAGACCAGCTTGACGCAGTAAAGAAACGCATCGCTTTCCTGGAGGACGAAAATAAA
Organism: Lampris incognitus; assembly: GCF_029633865.1. Classification (NCBI taxonomy): domain Eukaryota; kingdom Metazoa; phylum Chordata; class Actinopteri; order Lampriformes; family Lampridae; genus Lampris; species Lampris incognitus. The sequence goes on from NC_079212.1 coordinate 121,984,741, forward strand.
AAGCTGAAAAGTGAGCGTTTTAGTCTACAATGCTTCCAGTGTGCGCCCAATCTGATCAGGTTTTACACTGGTTTTAAGGATTACCACACCCTCAAAGCACTCTTCCTAGCTTTACAGCCTACTGCAGAGTCCATGGTGCGATGGACTCAAATGCAAAGGAACAGGCATAACCTAGAACACATTTCTGTGTCTGGCTTCCATGCAGAGCATTTATCGCTGACTGATCAGTTTTTCCTGTTCTTGTGCCGTGTGAGGCAGGGCTTTTTTGCTCTGGATTTATCTGTACGATTCAATGTGTCGCCGGCCACAGTCAGCAGGAACTGTACGACGTGGGCCAACTATTTGCTCTTTATGTTAGGGACCCTCCCAATATGGCCTAGTAGAGCAGCAGTAGACGAGCTAATTCCACCAGTATTCAGGGAATTCTACCCAAACACAAGAGTGATACTAGACTGCACAGAGATCAGCATCGAGACAGCTAGTTCGAAGGTTTTGAACACCATAACATACTCCCATTATAAAAGTAACACTGCACTGAAATCCCTAATTGGGATCACTCCCTCAGGGTCAGTTAGCCTGGTAAGTAATCTATACACAGGATGTAGTTCTGATAAGGAGATAACTAAGAGGTCAGGTGTTCTGGACCTCTTAGAGTCAGGTGATGAGGTCATGGCCGATAAGGGCTTCCTTATCAAAGACCTGCTCGATGAAATAGATGTAAAACTTGTCATCCCTGCATTTTTAGGCCCAAGTGGACAGTTTAGCTGTGATGAGCTCACAGACACACAGAGTATTGCTGGCTTGAGAATACACATCGAACGGTCAATAGGATGCATAAAGGAGTACCACATTTTTGATGGAGTCATACCCCTTTCACTAAGTGGAACAGTCAACCAACTGTGGACTGTGTGTGCTCTCCTAACAAATTTTCAGGGACCACTGTTTTAAACCTTTGTTAAATTCAGCTGACAAGAAAATAGTGCAAACAAACCTTAGATAGATTTAAACATATTTAACTTCATTTCAGTACAGTCCCATTTTTTAGCTCACACCTTGAGATGATCAATCACTATCTTAGTTTAGTAAACAATTGATGATTTGAGTTGGTAGCGAGTTCCAGTTTATTGCTACAACAGAATGACAGTTGACCGAACATATTTTAGTTTAAAATGAACCAACAGTTTTGTTAAAGTTAAAGGACAAAGAATGAAAATATCGTAGATGGGACAATCTAATGTATAAATATTGAATGTACAGTATAAAAATGAAATGTATCTTATTTTTTTATTTTATTGTGATTAAACAGCTTCTTTGAATACAGCCCTGTGTGTGTTCCTCTCCTCACTGGCACAGGAGAGGCAGAATGTACTCGAAAAAGAAAAGATCCAGCTTAGTTTTCATATTCTCCCATTCCCCATCCCTTGGGATCCGACGCCCTTTCTCTGCCCATTTTTCGATGTCATTTGTGGTAAATGACGGTAGGTGCTCGAGGTTGGTAGTTCAAACCATATTTGCTGCTGGCCCCGGCTGCATTGATTTCCGATTGAGTAAGAAGGGGGCGTGGCTAAGTTCCCACCACTTGGTTTTTTTTTTAATCCAAGATGACCGCGGCGTGAAATGGGCGTATTGAGCCATGGCTCTGTCACTGGTTTAGGGCGTTTGGTTGCAACAGGAGCAACCAAGTCCAGTATGTCAGTGCAGGTAGAGTTAAAGTGAGTGGTAATGTCATCGGCACTGAGATTACAAGTCATACAGGGTGTGAAGCATAGAATCTTTAAAAGCAACAGAAAACTGAGACGCCGTCAAAGGGTTAATTGTGCGAAGGGAGCGTGCCGGGGCGTGCGATTTAACCTGAGAACAAATCAGCGTCACAGTAAATAACACAGGCAAATGGTCCGATATACGTGTATCACATATGTCACTGATGCATACACTTAAACCATGGGTCTCAAACTCGCGGCCCGCGCGTGGGACGTTATTTTGTGGCCCCCTACTTGACATCAAAGTTTAGTGTTAGTGCGGCCCGCGCTTGCCCTGGGCTTTTATTTTTCACTTATGAGCTACCATAGCGCAGGCCAATGACAGCTTCCGGTGTCGCGTTTGTTGTCAAGTCATGGTGCGTTCCCGTTACGTTGGAAGTTGTAAATTGGAACGACTCGGATTTCAGACTTCCAGTTGAAATGTCCAACTCGGAGCTCAGAAAGTCCGACTTCCGAGCACAACTTGACGCACCATAATGGGCAGCGCGAATTAGCGACCGCTGAAACTTGGTTGAAACTTGATTCCGGAGCGATACCAAGTGGAAGGAAAATATATCCTGTCAGCAAGCCCGTTATGTCTTTCTCAAAACCTGCCGTGAAGAGAAAAGTTGGTGACGAGCACAGACAATTTCAGGAAAAGTGGGAGACGGCATATTTTTTTGTTGAGCACAGAGGAGGCAGCCCGACGTGTCTTATATGCACCGAGAAAGTTACGGTGCACAAGGAATACAACATCAGACGTCATTACTCGACTAGACATGCTGATGAGTATACAAAATACCAGGGAGACGAGAGAGAGAAACGGGTCGCCAATCTTAAAACAACAGCACTCTCAGACAAACCTGCCATTTCCCGGCATGCAAGGCACTCATGGATGCAGGCACACCATTCAGTGGTGAGAAGTATGCTGATTGCCATTGTGAAGCTACAGGAGCAATTTGATCACAGGTTTGCAGAGTTCAAGACACACAGAGCCACTTTTCAAATTTTTGCTGACCCCTTCTCCTTTGATGTGCAAGACGCCCCTCCTGTGCTTCAAATGTAGCTGATAGCTTGTTTGTTTTTGTTTTTTTGTTTTTGTTAGCTTATTAGCTTATTAGTATTCCATCTTGTCATAACAGAACCTGGTGTCCCCTTTTTGTCTCACACTGTTCGTTTTTGTTCCTGCACTTGTACTATTACCTGTCTTGTTTTGATCACCTGTATATATAAATTTAAATTTTTTTTTTAAAAAGATTGAGAACATTGGATCGGTTGTACTTTTTTTTGGAATACTTGCCTCACCCAAACTCTACCTCCAGCGGCCCCCAGGTAAGTTGAGTTTGAGACCCCTGACTTAAACCAAAGGCCAACACAAGGTCCAGTGTGTGACCCTTCTCATGCGTCGGGCCAGTCACCAATTGAGTGAGATTAAAAGAGTCAATAAGACTCAAAAAGTCTTTGACCAGAGGTCTGGATTCACAACAGACATGGATATTAAAATCACCGACAATTAAGAAACTGCCGTAGTTCACTATAGTCACCGCCACAAAGTCTGTGAATTCCTGAATGAAGTCCTTATTGAATTTTGGTGGACGGTAGACCACTATGCACAGCACGGGACAATTACACGTTATTTCAAAAAGTTATAGCTCGACGCTGTCAGACGGAGTATGTTGGCAGTGGAAGCTGGATTTAAATACAGAAGCTAGACCTCCACCTTTGCCAGTGGTCCGAGGCGAGCTAATGAATAAACAGTCAGGGGGGAGGAGTTCAGAAAATGGGGTGAACTCACCAGAGTGAAGCCAGGTCTCCGTCAGAAACCTAAAATCCAATTCCCGAGAGGTAAAGAAGTCATTAAGCAGGAATGTCTTATTAGCTAGCGATCTAGCATTAATGGGGGCTAGACGGACAGTGAGCTCCCTTTTGTCCGATGCTGATGCACGATCCAGCGGGCGAAGGTTCCTGTTATCCACGCCGCCTCTGCGGGCTCGCGTCCGTCTTGGAAGAGGAGCCTCCACCGGCAAGTGAAGTTGGCCCACAGCAACGCCAGGAACAACAGGCAGGAGCCATCGAATCGGAAAAAAAGTGATATCCACTGTGAAGGAGGCGAGAATCATTTCCATGGGAGGACGTTAGGTAAGCGCTGATTTTCACCCGAACACCACCCCGCTTTCCCCGTCTTCTAGGGCGCTTCCTGCGGGGAATGACACAATGTGGGCGGCGCAGGTATGCCGGTATAGCCGAAAGCAATGGAGGAAAGTTTGAAAATGGATCTCCCAAATTGTGCTTTAACAGCAACTCATGGGACGCTCGGATTTTGAGAAGCGCTTGACGATCATATACGAGTAGAGCAAAGACATCATGACAGCATATGCAGCAAAACAGAACAATAGCAAACAATACGCCAAACAGACCCGGCAGACGGCTCGCCGCACACACTGGCGCCATCTTGACGGAAGTGACCATTAGGACATTGCAATCCTTGTGCCTCGCCATGATACAGCTCATAGCTGTGGCGATAGCTCCAGTGAGGTAGCTGAGCTGCCCATCCATCTGTATGAGCATGTGTGACTCCTCCTCTGTAGCAGTGGTCTTGCTTGTTTTTATTGATGACAGGGACACTCCCAGGGGAGTCATGTTATTGCTGGCCATCACAGTCAATGCTGTCAGGAGGAATATCTCACTCAGGTACCCACCATCTCCTTGCTCCTTGCTAATCCTGCCCACCCTGGTGAAATAGATGTAGGCATATATGGGGGCTTTCACATCTCAGGCCATGCTATCCACACCAGCTCCTTAAACTTGTTGATCTCGGGGATCATGAACAATTGTTTCTCCACTGACGTCTATATGCCCCAGACAGCATACAGAGGCGAGGGGGCAGAGAACCAGGTTGTGGTAGAGAGATGCCAATGGAGTCCGCTGCTGCCTTCACTACCACTAGTAAGTCCACTCTATGGGAGCGTTCGTGCGGAGCTGCAGGGCTGTCTCAGTGGCCACTCTAGCTGGCAGAGAAAAAAGGTCCAGAAAGTAAAAGTCCAAACCATGTATTTGCTCCACTCATGCCCTACACCAGCAGATTCTAGTCAACACCACTCCTCAACTAGGTAGGGAAAACTACCTAATGAAATCAGCTGGTTTAGTAACATGGTTAGAGCAAATACACGGTTTGGACATTTACTTTCTGGACCTGGTTTTTCCAACTCTGGAAAAAAGGCACTGGCTTGCTGTTTTCTTCCAAGCCGCTGTTGTTGCAGCTGCCATAGATGTAAAGGTGAGCGCAAGCAACAGAGTTTGAGAAGCACATGGCAACTTCCTCACTATTATCTGCAGCACTCATCTCGTTATCACTGCCAGCAGGGGCCTGCATTGCAGGTTGGCAGTCTGTTTTCAAGGCTAGTGGCAGCCTGGTCGGCTCCCAGCTAACTATAGTAACCTGGGTTTAGATATGACAATAGAGGCAGAGGGAGCATTACTTCAAAACTGGTTTGGGTTTGATAGTACACTTCAAATTACATGAAAGTTCAATATGATGAAGCTCAGTTTAATTCTTCAACATGGTATTTTTTGCATAATTAAACAGATATAGTGATATATATCGAGATTGTGTAAAATTCCATACGATTATCATGATAATATTTTAGATGTCACTCAGCAGTTCCGCTGTAGAGAGGAAATGAGCAGCTCTACTGTTGAGGTCTGGTACGGAGGAGAGAGAGCATGAGACAGTCGGTACCCCATCCACTCAGTGTCATTTTAGTTAATCGGCCTCATACAGTTGTTCTTGCCACTCTCACCCACTTCATTTATGTTCAGAGTTCATTTCATAAGATCCACTGAACTGCTATGATAAATGTTCAAGTCCAACTTTATTGTCAAACAGTGGACACAAGGACATGCCATGCCATCCCCATCTCATTTTTGCTGCTGTCTTTTGCAGTCCTTTGAAGCAGTCTGCAGTCCTGAGCAGTCAGGTTGCCAAACCCCACTGATGCTCTCCATGGTACTGTGATAAAAGCTCATACGAGTTTTCGGTACTCATACCAAAGCTCTTGATGCCTCAGAAAATACAGTCTCTTCTGTATCTTCTTGAGGTTGCAACTGGTGTTGAGAGACCATGTGAGCGTGTCTGTGATGTATAAACCGAGAAATCTAAAACTGTCCACAATCTCAACAAATGGAAATAGGAATGTGATTTTCACTGAACTTTCTAAAGTCAACAATGATTTATTTTTTCTTATTAACATTTAGAAAGAAGTTTTTATCATGGTACCATATGGTTAAATCTTATACTTCCCTCCTATAGGCCCTCTCATCACTGTCACTTATTAGTCCAATCACTGTGGTGTCATCTGCAAATTTAATGATATTGTTGTCATATTTGAACACAGTCGTGTGTAAACAGACTGTACAATAGGGGACTGAGAAAGCAGCCCTGTGGTGTGCCGGTCCTAAGTACTAATGTGTATGAGTATGTTTTACCTGCTCTCACAGTCTGGGGCCCATCTGTCAGGAAATCAAATAGCCAATTATGCAGTTGCCAAGACCAAGACCTCTGACCACCAGTGATTTAACGCAAGCGTTACTCTATTGTATAGTCTGTTTACACATGACTGTGTTCAAATATGACAACAACATCATCACTTATTAGTCCAATCACTGTGGTGTCATTTGCAAATTTGATGTTGTTGTCACATTTGAACACAGTCATGTGTAAACAGACTGTACAATAAAGGACTGAGGAAGCAGCCCTGTGGTGCGCCGGTCCTAAGAACTATTGCGTATGAGTATGTTTTACCTACTCTCACAGTCTGGGGCCTGTCTGTCAGGAAATCAAATAGCCAATTATACAGTTGCCCAGACCAAGACCTCTGACCACTAGTGATTTAAAGCAAGTATTACTCTACTCTTTGTATATTGGGTTGTAATTAAGCTGTAAGCTGTAATACTAAGTATTTAGTTGGCAACTTGTTGTAGTGTTGCAATTCTCCCATAGGCTTGTTCCAGGCTGCATTAATCAATTGACCACATCACATACATTCAGTAATGCTGTTGAGCATGACTGTCAAAGAAAAGTAATCAGAAAATTCCTGCAATCCCTGTTTGCTCATAACAGAGAAGTGCTTGACAATTTGAAATATGTGGCTGTTGACTATTTTTCAACTATAAATTTAGTTGTCAAGGTAAAGGGCTGTGTTTAACATTGATGCTCTAGTCCGGGTAGTGTAGCAATCTATTCCGTTGCCTACCAACACGAGGATCGCTGGTTCGAATCCCCGTGTTGAATCCGGCTTGGTCAGGCGTCCCTACCGACACAGTTGGCCATGTCTGCGGGTGGGAAGCCGGATATGGGTATGTGTCCTGGTCGCTGCATTAGCGCCTCTTCTGGTTGGTCAGGGCATCTGTTTGGGGGGAGGGGGAACTGGTGGGAATAGCGTGATCCTCCTATGTGCTACGTTCCCCTGGCGAAACTCCTCACTGTCAAGTGGAAAGAAGCGGCTGGCGACTCCACATGTATCGGAGGAGGCATGTGGTAGTCTGCAGCCCTCCCTGGATTGGCAGAGGGGGTGGAGCAGAATGGGACGGCTCAGAAGAGTGGGGTAATTGGCTGGATACAATTGGGGAGAAAAAGGGGGAACATTAGTAAAAAAAAACATTGATGCTCTCATTTACCTTTCTTTCTGCCACAACCGCATGTGTGTATATTTTATTAAATGATCATAATTATTTTTGACACCAATATCAAGAGAAAATTAAGGTAATAGTGGTATGTTTTAAGTTGACTAGTTTATCTGAAAATTATTTGTTTGTGTGTTTCAACACAACATAAGTAGAAGAGTGGTGGTTGTCCCCCACTCTTCATTTCTTTTAGGAATGAATCACTAAAATATTAAAGGAGTTCAAGTGGTTAAAGTTTAATGCTATTCACATTTGGTTGGACAGTGCACCTTGCCTCCAACAGTGTTTTACATTTTGAAAGGTGACTCTGGGAGTGTCGACAAACACCCTCTGTGCAGTACTTTCTAGTATAATTATCTCGACTGAAATACTTAACTCAGTTGATTACAAACAGAGGTTAAATTGCCACAGGTGAGCTGTGTTTTAGGCAAACTGATTCCAGTTTTGCAAAGATCTGGATAGGTCTTTAGGTGTAAGCCTCAAAATAAAATCTGAAATATCTCTTCTTTTTTTCTATGCATTAAGAGTTGTCTCTGATAACAAAAGCAGAGGGGCAGAACTGGAAATTGTCTGATGATATATGTATAAGTGTTGAGGCACCTCATCTGATTAAGAATAATCTTGCATTTCCTTACAATACTGTCCTAATTAGTGTAAACAAGCTGTAAATAGATCAAGCTCCTCCATTACCAACAATTGTGTTGACTTGATATAATTGTAAAGTTTCAGAGGGGGGCTGAGAACTCGAGAGATAACCTAAAGATAGGTATTAAATATGCTGATGTATAAGATAAAATGCATTGTCATATGTGCCAACAGGATGCCATGGAAAATGAAATGCTCATGCTCAAAGATCTTGATTTAATAAATTGGTTTGTCAGTGTTATAAAGATTTGTACATTTCATCTTTTGAAACAGGGACTTTGAGCCTTTTAAAATCTCAAATCTGCCAGTATGCAAAAGTTTATGAAAAAATCTCAGGCCTACTGCTGTGAAGTAGCTTTTGGTGAATTTCTGTGGGCCTAACCAAAAGCTTGCGCCACATACAAAATGCACAACAGCATCTACAACTTTGTCAACAATCATACTGTACAAATTCCTGTACGTGTCTCCATGTAGAACAATGTGATGAATATCAGCATATGCACAGTGTGCTGTTGTCATTGCTTCTTAACATATTTTTTATCAAATCTCTCCTACATTGGGGGGTGTCCGGGTAGCGTAGCGGTCAATTCCGTTGCCTACCAACATGGGGATCGCCAGTTCGAATCCCCATGTTACCTCTAGCTTGGTCGGGCGTCCCTACAGACACAGTTGGCCGTGTCTGCGGGTGAGAAGCCGGATGTGGGTATGTGTCCTTGTCACTCCACTAGTGCCTCCTCTGGTCGGTCGGGGGCGCCTGTTCGGGGGGAGGGGGAACTGAGGGGAATAGCGTGATCCTCCCATGCACTAAGTCCACCTGGCGAAACGCCTCACTCTCAGGTGAAAAGAAGCAGCTGGCGACTCCATATGTATCGGAGGAGGCATGTGGTAGTCTTCGGCTCTCCCTGGATTGGCAGAGGGGATGGGGCAGCAACTAGGACAGCTCGGAAGAGTGGGGTAATTGGACGGGTACAATTGGGGGAAATCAAAAAAAAAATCTAAACATGTATTATTCTTTACAGTTTTAACTTTTAAGGGACTGACCTTAAAGTAGTATGAGCTTTTGGTCAGGCCAGGTGTGAAACAATGAGATTTTGGTTATTCTTTAAGATTCAGATGGTCCTCTTTAAGGCTATTTGAGACAGCAATTTGCTGGCTTGGCTGACTCAGGGCATCACTGTGGAAGTAACAGCTTTCAGCCAAATAGCTTTGCACTTTTCTCAAGCTCCAGTCCTACGGTGATAGCACTTATAGACATGATTGATAATACAGCATTATGATATAGCCACTTGAAAACATACATCTCTCTGGAATTAACCCCGACCTATTTTTCCCTGGTTTGTTGATTGCTGCTTTTCCCATTTCCTCTCCACAAGGTGGCTATGCACACAGCCTGACTTGAATGGCAAGCTATTATATTTCATTTGTTTTGAAGTGCTCTCTCTTGAAAGGTTGCCCTTGGTCCAGCAGCAGTCACCAAATGAGCGTCAAACAGTGTGGTTCCGCTGACATTTTGCTTTACCTTTCATATTGTCTGAGGCTTTGCCTACTTTCACTTGCCACTCAAAAGTACTTCAAAGAGGGTATAAAAGCCACTGAGGCTCCCATTCTACCTGCAAGGGAGCATGAAAACAAAATGAAATATGCTAATGGTGACCAAAGTCGAAAACAACTCCTTTTCATTTATTTTATGCCTTATCTTATTGCTGACAATGCAACCACAGCGTAATGCGCGCTGGGATAATCTGTGTGTACTTTGAAGAGATGACATTCAAGTTGTCTGTGTGGGTTTGGCTCACATCATTTCATTTAAATATTGTGTCCTAGGTCACAATGGGATGTTAAGAAATTGCAGGCCCATTCAACAGCCGACCCCTAGGCTGAATACAGCCCTTAACAATGTTTCAGAGGACCCGTCACACTATAGCCAGTTAATATGATTAATAATGAATTTCAGAAACAGAATCATGCTTATTGGCCATGTAGGTTTGCACATACATGGAATTTGACTCCGGTTTCGTGGCTTTCTGTGTACTTAACATAGAATAACAACACTACAACACAACAACCTTCAGATATATACAAAAAGATTGACTCATACAGGTGAAATAAGAGGTGATAAACTGCAGTGGTGCAGAGAATATATCAGAAATGCTGAAATAGATGTTAGCAGGTTACTTACATATATGCCTGAGGTAGATGTACATGACAGAGCATACCAGTATACATACAATGTACAGTACAGTATAGTATATACAAAATGGTTGGATTTATTTGACAGTGTTAAGCGATCATTTGAATATCAACCCATGGAAAGAAACTGTTTTTATATCTGGTTGGTTTGAGGTATAGTGATCTGTAGCACCTGCCAGAGGATAGGAATTGGAACAGGTTGTGACCAGGGTGTGATGGGTCTGCAGTGTTGTCGCCTGCCCATTTCCTGAGTCTGGAGGTGTATAAGTCCTGGATGGAGGGCAGTTTGGCACCAATTATTTTTTCTGCAGACTTAACTGTCTGTCGTAGTCTGTCCCCATCCTGTTTGGTGGCCGATCCAAACCAGACAGTGATGGATGTGCAGAGGACAGGCTGGATTATTGCAGTGTAGAACTGAATCAGCAGTTCCTGAAGCAGGTTGAATTTCTTGAGCTGGCGGAGAAAGTACATCCTCTGCTGGGCCTTTTTGATAATTATGTCTGTTAGATGCCCACCTTAGGTCCTGGGAGATTGTGTAACCCAGAAATTTATGAGTTTTCACCACAGACACCATACTGTTGAGTATGGTGGGGGGTGGGGGGCAGTGTTGTGGGACTCCTCCTGAAGTCCACCGTTGTCGCCACTGTTTTGAGCGTGTTCTGCTCCAGGTTGTTATGTGTGCACCAGAGGGTCAGCTGATCAACCTCTTGTCTATATGCAGACTCGTCACCATCCCGGAAAAGGCTCAATGATGGTTGTGTTGTGCGCAAACTTCAGGACGGGTCACCTGAGGTACAGTCATTTGTGTAGAGGTGAGAGCACACATCCCTGGGGGCACCAGTGCTGATTGTCCAGGTGATGGACGTGATTTTCTCCAGCCTCACTAGCTGCCTCCTGTCTGTCAGGAAGTTTTTAACCCACTTGCAGATGGGGGCTGGTACAGTAAGCCGGGTGAATTTGGACTGGAGGATATCTGGGATGATGGTGTTGAACGCTGAGCTAAAATCCACAAACAGGATTCTTGCGTATGTCCCTGGGCAGTCGATGTGTTGGAAGATGTAGTGCAATCCCATGTTGACTGCATCCTCCACTGACCTGTTTGCTTGGTAGACAGACTGCAGGGGGTCGAGCAGGGTGCCTGTGATTTTCTTCAGGTGGGCCAACGCCAATCTCTCAAAGGATTTCATGACCACAGACATTAGCGCAATAGGCCTGTAGTCATTTAATCCTGTGGTATGGGATTTCTTGGGGACCAGGATGATAGTGGACCTCTTGAAGCAGGAGGGAACTTCACAGCTCCAGTGATCTGTTGAAGATCAGTGTGAAAATGAGGGCCAGCTGGTCAGCACAGACTTTCAGACAGGAGGGTGACATGCCATCCGTACCTGGGGCCTTCCTGGTTTTCTGTCTCTGGAAGAGCTGGCCCACGTCCTCAACACAGATCCTGAGTGTGCAGGGTTCGGTTGGGAGGGGAGAGTGGCTGGCAGGGAGTCCAGGTCATTGTGTGTTGTGGCCAGAGAGGGTGAGGGGTGTGAAAGTTTGCTTTTCAAACCTGCAGTAAAACCCATTTATGTCATCAGCCAGTTGATGGTTCCCTGCAGTGTGTGTGTGTGTGTGTTTGGGGGGGGGGTCTTCTGTAGTTGATAATGTCTTTCAAACCACTCCAGACTGATGATGGGACGTTGGCAGAAAACCTGTTTTTCAACTTTTCAGAGTAACACCTTATTGCCACTCTGATCTCCTTTGTGAGTGTATTTCTGGCGTTATTACACTGAATCCTATCTCCACTCCTGTAGGCTTCCTCTTTGGCCTGACAACGCTACATGAGTTTTGCTGTTAACCAGGTCTTGTTGTTAAAGGTACAGAAAGTTTGGTGGGCACACACATCTCCTCACAAAAGCTGATGTAAGGTGTCACAGTGTCAGTAAGTTTGTCCAGGTTTGTAGATGCAGCCTCAAAAACACTCCAGTCAGTGCATTTGAGGCAAGCCTAGAGCTCCAGTTTTGACTCATTGATCCATTTCCTCACAGTTTTAACCACAGGCTTTGCAGATTTTAGTTTCTGCCTGTAGGTTGTGATAAGATTAATCAGAGAGGCCCAGGGCTGCACAGGGGACAGAGTGATAGGTGTCTTTTAATATTTTGTAGCAATGATCCAGAAATATTTTTGTCCCTAGTGGGACATTTAACATGCTGTCTGTATTTTGGCAATTTGTGGCTGAGGTTTGCTCTGTTAAAATCCCCATGGATAATGAGTAGGGAGTCTGGATATTTGTGCTCCATGTTTGTAATTTGATCAGCCAGGTGTTTAACAATTACTGTTGATAATCTAAAACACTAAACACCCCACTGATGAAATGCATGGTGTAATTGTCTCTCCAGATGCATAAAAGAATATAGATTTCTGCTTTGATTGTGAAAATGCTGTAACACCAGGAAGATGGCTGATATTTTATTACTGTACTATTTTTGATGGCCGCTGTTTGGTATGATTAGTGAAGGTTTTCCCTTTCTTTTCTATTCACTTTTATAATTGAATGCACATAGCATGACAATATTTGAAAAAGAAAATACCAGTCCTACTTTTGGACTCAAGAAATGCAGTTTACCCCAGCAAGAGGCTGATTTTTATATGACAGCTTTTTTTTTATTATTTCCATGACTACTGTTTGGTAAACCTGACCAAGACTACTTATATTTAAACCATAGACAATTTTAGTGAGTTTGCTGATATCTACAGGTTAAAAACTACCTGAAGGTTAAAAGCACACCAGACTGGTCTTTGTACTCTGTGATGTTAGCTTACCAAGATAAACACTGCAGCAGCTATTAACATTAATAATGGGTCCATTTGATTTAGTTGAGCCAGCACATCTGTCAGCGTTGACAAACAAATAGAGCCAGCACAAACAATAATCAATACTACTGTCAATGCTGGTTCTTTGGGACACCTACATCCAAAAGACCCATCAGCTACAGCTGTATTTATGCTGCTGCTGTGTTTATCCTGCCTCCATCACAGATTTCCAAGACCAGCCTTGTATGTTTTTAACGTTTACATGGTTTTTAAGCTGTAGATGTCAGTAAGCTCACTAAAATTGTTTAGGGTTTAGTTTCTCTTTAACTAGGTTCCTTAATTTCTCTCCTGTAATTTAAGTTTTATTTAGCTTATTCTCTACATAAGTGAGTGACAATAACAGACAATATATGAAAGTAAATTTGCCAAAATGTACATTGTCATTAAAAAGAGAGAAAGAACGAAAGAAAAAAAACATGTCTGGTGAATGTATATATACATGACCTTTAATTAAGAGGATGGGTACATGGACCAGTCCACCGACCCATGTTCTTTCGTAATGTGGACCACTTGCTGATCATGTATCAGATGTAGAGAGTTTCAAGGCAGTCCTTTTTGTGCTGTGTTACAATTAAAACAGATTTTGCGTAAAACCCTATCATTGCATAGTGCAATAATCACCCTGTGAACACAGTGCCTCAGTACCTTTGAAGAATATTTAGAGAATATTCTTGTGAAACCTCAGTAAACGATACTTATCATGTCATCTCAGTCCTGTCTCACATGGAGCATGGTGACAAGTGTTTACTTAATCACGTTAGTCTTGAGGGCAGGAATCCACTAGAGGGAGTAAAGCTCAAAGGCACTGCTGATGTGCTCATTGGGGTAGATTAAACCTGTGCCTGTGGAAGTCAAAAGCTTTAGTGGAGGACAGAGATAAAGAGCATCTGAACCTCTGGCCTGCCTCAGAGATTTGCAATGATTGTAAGAAGAAAAAAAATGCATTGACTTCAGTTTGCCCGCTGATAATGAGACAGCCTTCAGAGCTAAATTGACTATCTCCATCATTACAAAAATGCCACTTTCTCATTTTCATCATAGTTCATGGCCTGGTATGTTGTGTATATTTTCAGCTTGTGCATAAATAACAGATTGGATATGCAAAGTGGTCTACGAAGGACTTGTTTGCAGTTATCAGATGAATTTTAACAATCTACACACAAGACTCTGAGCTATATCTAAATATTATTCAAATATAAAACAGACGGATGGATATGAGAGTCACTTTTCAGAAACTGTGTTAGCCCAGATGGATCTCTAATGAGCTTGGCCATAGGTTAGCATTGTTTTTAAAGCAATAAGAAGAATGATGACTAAGTGAGACTTAGGAGAGAGTGATTAGGAAAACAGCCTATCTCATCCCATAAACAGCTATGAAAGTTGTGCAGCTTTCACATAACTTTTATTTGCTCTATTCATCAAACTGGTTTTCACAAACCTTTTAATTATGCTGAAGGGTTGGCCAAAAATGTACCAGCACTTTACTCCCCTTCCTTCTGGACACAGGTATACGTAGACTACCCATGTGCAGAAAGGCCCGTTTTAGCAAGAGCATTGTTCTGAAAACCACACAAGCTTTAAATAAATAACCCCCTCTTAAGTAACAAGAAATCCAGTCTGTGGTGTATAAAGTGTCAATCCATGTCTTTGTCTCTGTTCTGTGACCCCTGTAAATAATGTATTTTGTATTATTCTGTATGTTTTACTTGTTTGTGCTATATATGCACCTACTGGGGGAAAATAATTTCCTCCTTGAGGACAAATAAACTATCTATCTATCAGATTTGACTTAGGAAAACAAAACAAAAAATACTTCTGGTGAGATTATCTCAATTGATTGCCTTTTAAAGAAGATACCCTTTTTATGACCACTGTGACCTGACGAGGCTGCAGCGCATTGTCCTATTTGATTGTAGGTTGGACCGGCCGGCAGGCCAGCCCTGCAAACGCAAGTCCCTGACTGACTGACCGACCATGTTGGAGTGAATGACTGAATGATCAAGTCGCATGATTGGGCCACTGGATGAGGTGATCAAAACGTCACTGAAGTTACATGGCTGGCCGGCGAGCACCGAGAGTCATGGAGAGCACACAGTTAAAGCACCCCAAATAACAATCACTCTGACATAACACTCACTGACTAATTCAAAAAAGGGTTCACATGGCTTTTGCAGCCACTAAACTTGTACAAATAACACAAAAAGAAACTGTAATTCTCAAAACACCCGCAAAAGATGAAATTCACCCCTAACTCTGTTGCCAAGCAAATCGCATCTCAGTGTACCATAGTTATTTGCATGTCTTTAAATTAGGTAATAAGCATTCATTTGGTGCTATTTTCACCTCTTTCTATGCGAATGAGCCTCATTGAAAAAAAAAGTCCAATTCACAAACACTAGCATGCAGCTAGAGTGAAAATTATTAGCATCTTCAGAGAGTTGATGGAAACTGAAGTGCAATTATAAGGGGTGTCACGCAGCGCTGGGTGATATGTGTGTTGCTTTCTGTGGGGTGGTTGGATTTGAGTTGTGTTTAGTCAGAGATTTTTGTTTGGTTTGGGTACAAACTTGTGAAAGTTATTTCGTTTACATGTAGTTGAATTGTGGCATTGTTTGAATTGTTAGTTACATAGGTGAATCTGAGTATTGATAATAATAATGAGATTTATTCCAGTTCCGATTGTATGTGATTTCTGTGTGCTTGATGAGGACTTTTATTGCGAGGTTCTATTGGCGAGAGATGCGTGCATCCGGGGTCTCAGTTGGGGAGCTGCTGTGATTGGCTGGTTTGCGTTCTGGGGGTGACGTCGGGAAGGTTGGTGCAGCTTCGGAGCGGGGACTCTTTAGTATGACGGGACGAGGACGGACTGGTGAGTGATTCGGCTCTTAAGCACGACGTCACGACGCACGACGCGATGTCACGTGTGGGCGGAGTTATACTTCCGGTGCCTTGGGGAATCTGCATTATTTTCCACTCAAAACAATATGTCTGAACCCGTAAATATATTTACATTAAGGTCTTTTTTTAAAGACGAACCTCTCAGGGTGAAAAAGGGTCTCAATGCTTTCAATTCAGATAGAGTTGTGAACGTAAATGTTTCAGGGGGCATTATAAAAGGCAAGGTACAGGCTTCCATGAAACAGAAAGTTTATCAGGTTGAGGTGAGTGAGCTAACAGGGTTAGCTAGCGTTAGCTTGGTAATGTTGGGTATTCTGGCTTCTGATGTTATATCCCACGTTTACTGGCGATTCATAAGCCTTGGATAAAGACTGCCAGTGCTTTATTTTGTCGGTAGATAATTGTTTTCCGGCGTTTGACTTGTTAAAATAACTCTGACGTTCTTGGATCCAAGGCTAGCTTTTCATGTGTCTAGCTCCAGAATGGCTATGATCGTACATACTGTAACGCTGTAAAGGTTTAATGAATTTAAAATACATATTAGGAATTAATGAAATATAGACTTACATGTAAGATCACAGCCATTTTAGGGCTACCATGTGTGCTACGATCTGTTTCTTATTAACGTTATAGGCCACGTTGGATACAGGTCAGCTGGGCACCAGGAAATCTCTGGGCACCTTGATGTAAAATGTTCTATTTTGTCCAAAATGTTTGGAAACATGTAATATTAGAAGAATGGTCTTAACCACATGAACCCCAGCATTCATTTAGTCATCCTCAGACGAGTTTGCCAAGGGTTTTAATTAAATTTAATTAATCAAATTAATCAAATTTAAACCTTTGTGCGTATTTAAGGACTGTGGGGCACAACTCCTCACAGCTCTTGAACCATTCTTAGTCTGTTCCCTCCTAGACCAGTTTGCCATGTGTGACCCTACAGTAGCGCAAGGCTACAGACAACATAGCTCTCGGGATTCATGGGGTCACTCAAACTTCTCCACCACGTTAAGGTGATGGTTCGAGGAGAGCATAACATAATAACATAAAACACAAGACACTTAGTTAGAGCCCTGAAGGACTCTGTCCAAACATATGGGTTGGATAAGTGGTTAAGTAATGTAAAGTATACATGATGTGAACATGCACGGTACATCATTATCATTTAAATATGCAAATTTGCATATTTAAATGTTGTATTCATCATATGGTGATCCTCTTCTTTACGTTGACAGTAGTTTTTGCACTATGCCTTTTGTTACCAATGTTGATGTTTTGCACTTTATACATTTTACGTTGACAGTAGTTTTTGCACTATGCATTTTGTTACCAATGTTGATGTTTTGCACTTTATACTTTTTACAGTGACATTAGTTTTTGCACTATGCATTTTGTTACAAATGTGTTTTGATTAAAAAAATCAAGCAGTGTTCTTAATTCAGTATTACTTTATTAAAAGTATAAATACATGAATCTGATTCTGCTTACATTTATTCAAGTCATTTCATGCTATTTCCCGAAGAATTGGTGTTTGTAGGTTGGTAAGACACACGCACACTTTCAGTATTTTGTTTATGTTTTTAGTAAACTGATATGGGATATTGTCCAAAATGTTGAACAATTTCAACCTCTGAATGGAGCGCTCCACATGGATCCTAGCACTGGATATGAGTTTGTTTTTCTTAACTTCTTCTTGTGTGAACTGTCCATTAACAAGGAAAAGACGGGATGTTGAGTGAAACCCCTTCTGGCAAGATGTCCCGGATTGTGAAGCCTTTATCTGCCATCACCATGTCTCCTGGGCGTAGATGATTGAGAACTCCAGAATCTAATGTAATAGCCTTGTCTGAGGCACTTCCACCATAATAGCCACTGACAAATGTTATCACTCCATTAGGAGCCACACCTATTAAGGCTTTGTGTGTGGTCCGTTTTTTGTACTGGCTCCATAAATGATTCTGTTTGTCAAGCCTCTCTGTCCTGGAGACTGCTAACTCTGTGCAATCGAGCACAATCCTACAGTTAGGAAACGGACGGAAACACTCTGGCAACGATGCCTGGTTCTTCTCTATGGAGGGGATGTTGTTCTCAAGCATACCAACATATAAAATGTCATACAGGGCACTGACAATGGTGATAAAAATGTTGGTAACTGTGGCTGTACTGCAATTAAACCTGGTTGCAAGGTCTTCATGACCAGAATTAAGTTTGAGCTTCATCAAAGTCAGTAGCAACTGATCGACTAGTGGCATAGACTGGACTGTCCAATTCGAATGATATTGTAGCTCAAACTTAGATAAGAGTGCTTCCAAAACCAGGACGGTAGCAACATCTGGTAAGCCAGTGAAATATTTTACTTTGACACGATTGGAAGATATTTGGCTGAAGGAAAAGGTCTGTTTTTGTTTCTCCAATTCTCTTTTCAATTTTTCATTCTCTCTTCTCAACATGTCAACCTCTATCTCTAGCAGCGCAACACTGTTAAAAGGGTTGTCTGAAGTACGAGGGGTGTCTGCGGTTGGGTTGTCTGAAGTACCAGGGGTGTCTGCGGTTGGGTTGTCTGAAGTATTAGGGGTGTCTGCGGTTGGGTTGTCTGAAGTACTAGGGGTGTCTGCGGTTGGGTTGTCTGAAGTACCAGGGGTGTCTGCGGTTGGGTTGTCTGAAGTATTAGGGGTGTCTGCGGTTGGGTTGTCTGAAGTACTAGGGGTGTCTGCGGTTGGGTTGTCTGAAGTACCAGGGGTGTCTGCGGTTGGGTTGTCTGAAGTATTAGGGGTGTCTGCGGTTGGGTTGTCTGAAGTACTAGGGGTGTCTGCGGTTGGGTTGTCTGAAGTACTAGGGGTGTCTGCGGTTGGGTTGTCTGAAGTACTAGGGGTCTCTGCGGTTGGGTTGTCTGAAGTACTAGGGGGCTCTGCGGTTGCAATGTCTGAATTTTGTAATTCAAGTTCATTTGTCCCTTCTTCACCACTGGGAGGGAGTGGTACTGTTTTTCTCTTCTTGTGTGGAAGGCTGAGGTGGCCTGGGAAAGTCTTCCCCTCGTTCCAAGCAAAACGTGATGGGCCAGCAGCTTTGCCATTTGGAAAATGCCAACTGCACACCCTTGAGCAGGGGCTTGGTGTAAAGCCATCACGCCTGTAAAAAAAAAAAGAATGAGAGATTTAGAAATGATTGGCAATGAAAACTTGAAGCTGCATTGTAACTTATCGTCTGCCCTGGATTTGAACAATTAAAGTGGCATTCTTTAACTTTTTTCGATAAAAAATAAAGTTGATTTTGGTCAAGATTTACCACTATCTTTCACTGAAGGAGGTAACACTGTACTAATTCAGCCTATTTCCCATTCATGAAATCTTCAGCATCTGCTACAATGCCCATTTTTGTGTCTGTGTCTGGTTAGACACAGTCACAAACATGGGCATTGTAACAGATGATGAAGGATTTGTGAATGGGAAATAGGCTAAATCAGTCCTCTGTTACCTCCTTAAGTGAAGGATAGTGGTAAATTGTGACCAAAATCAACTTTATTTTTTATCAAAAAAAGTTAAAGAATGCCACTTTAACCATCAATTATTTAAAACACAATTTCTATTGTGTTAACATACTCTACTGTAAAGATTGTATAATGATATTATACAAACAGTCTACCATACAGATTGGGCAAGTTATATTGTATTCACATACTATACAAAACAGATTTTTTTGGGGGGGGGGGCAAATATTATAGCCTTTTCATAGCCTTTTCATAAAGGAAAGGTTACATAGTAAGGCTTTAGAATTAGATGTCAGTCTCCCTACAGAAACATTATTTTTTGTAGATATGAAGTTTCATTGTTTGATTTATATGGGAAAAGTCAGAAGTGAAACTACTGTAACAAAACAGGCAGAAACAGCACATTCACCTGGACTATCTAACGTTATGTACCCCTGCTTATTCATGCATTTACTCCAAGTCTCTTTAATGATAATCCCCTTGAGATGCATCATCTCGTTTTAGATAATCATGGGCTAACAATGCATAGAATAATGCAGTTTTCCGAGTGTGTAGCTGACATAATGCTTGCTTACAGTAACTGTATGTCTTCACAGACAGGGTTGTAGTAGTAACAACATAAGTGGCTAACCGATGCTTGTTTACCCTCCACTACACTCTGATTAAAGCCTTATTGACCAGAAAAACATATGGAAAAGCACATATATTGATCCTCGCTTGTTGAATTAGCTAAAAATCTAAATACCTGTCTAGTATGTAACGTGGATTTCGGTAACAAGAGGGTAGCTACCGGTAGTAGCTAGTCTGCAGTGCAGGGTAGCTAGTCTGCACTTAGCACAAAAGTCGGCGCCAAACTTCGATTTTCAATGCATTTCTTCAATAGCAACTTACCGTATTAACTGCAGCCACCTCTTCTTATCTTTGTCTTTCGGAGGAAAGTGATAGAAAGACAGTTTGGTCTCAGTTTTACTCTCTGATCGATTTAAACAAAGGGGGACACAGCAGTGAGGCATATTGTCAACAAGTCGATGGAGCCGGAAGCAAATTCGCGCGCGCGCGCCTACGCAACAGGGACGTGCCTACGTCATAGCTTAAGACGCGAATTGCGGGAGTGAGTGAGTTGAGTTGAGGGTACTTGAATGATGTATGTTTGTATTTTATGTGTTTTCTTTTTCAAGGTTCGTAACCTGTTGGTTAAAAATAAAGACATTTTCGACCATTGAGTGACGTCCTGTTCATCCTCGCCTCAGCTGCGGGGCTTGTTTGAGAGTTAGCAGCACAGTTACGAACCACCACGACGGCAGAAGAGTTGCTGAACCGTCGCCTGGACGAGAAAGGTTGTGGTATCCATGTTGTTGGTGTAAACGTAAAAAACCCGCACATAAGGCCACTAGGGTCAGCGGGCAGGTGGTGAAATTTCCCTTTCAACGACGTACCTGCTTGTAGCTAGCATGCTAGCTCAGGTCCGTGTAGCTGACTAACGTAAGGGCTCAGCTAGCAGTTTAGGAAGCTACCGCTGCTAGCTAAAGTAAGCACAGCTAGTAAGCTATGAAGCTAGTGTGCTAGCTAGCAATTATGAGAGTTAGCAAGGGAAAGCTAACGTGAGTTAGCATCGGAAGCTAACGTAATTACCGTAACAAAAGCTGACGTGAGCTAGCAAGGAAAGCTAGCCCAGCCAGTAGAATAGGAGCTGGTTAACTAAACGGCTACCTGCTGATGCCAGTGATCACATTTAGCAGCCGTCTAAATTAATGGCCTAAGCTTTAGCTTAGTTTTGAGCGTACCTGGGTAGCAAGCCGGCGGGGGAAGGTGAGACCTTCCCCACTTTATTTATTTGTGTTGCTTTCTATTTTGGGTGGTATCCCCGGGGGGACCCCTGGTGAGCCCGGTAACGCCGCTGAAGACTAGTCAGGCTGAGCTAGTCAGGGCAGAAGATTCTGAGCTAGTGTAGGCGGCGAAAGACTTTGAGTTAGAAAAGGAGATACAGGTATGCTTAGGGCTTAGCATCCAAGGTAAATCAATAAAAATGGAATCACTAAAGAAAGAGAGGACCAAAGTGAAGACGGCGTTCACGAAAAGAGCCAACTACATCCTTAGAATGGCAACAACCATGGTTCGAGTTGAGTGGAAATCATTTTCTGATGATGCAAAAAAGGTTCTTTCTGCAAATGATGACTATGAGGCTGGCTTGCTAGCTGAAGCGAACGATGACGCGGAGGCACTGGATGGGCAGCTCAAAGCAGACATAGAGAGAGTAACCAGAGAGAGTGAGCTCAAAGTTGAAGAGGTGAGACGGGCAGTCAAGTCCAGCCTTTGGTCGAGATATGCGGAGACCGAGCTAATATCTGCCATTGGACGGGCAGAAAGAAGCTATGAAAGCGCTGAAGGAGTCAGCCTGAAAGGAGTAACCTACAGCAACGGTAAGGAGCAAAACGCACTCTTGGAAGGTCTCATCGCCAAGGCAGAAAATCTGCTGGCTGTCTGGGAAGAGTGGATCCCTGAAGGTGTTACGTGCGACATGAGTAAGCGGCTTCGGGTGCTGGAGGACAAGAGAAACGAGCTCTGGATCAGGTGGTTGGCAGAATTCGGCAGGGCCAGGAAAAAGGAGGCCGATGAGATCGCCGAGACTGAGAAGAGAGCCGCTGAGGCCAGGCTAAAGGCTGCCGAAGTTAACGCCGAGTCTGAGGAGAGGGCTGCGGAGGCCAGGAAAAAGGCTGCTGAAGCTCAGCAAAGGATGGCAGAAGCTGCCGAAGAAGAGCGTGCTGAGCTAGCTAAGGCTCAGCGGAAAGCATGGGAGGAAGCACATAGCGCCAGTATGGCAAGCCTGGGAGCGGGAGGCGCGCAAGCAGCAGCCAAACCGAGAGTGCGCCTCCAACCAACAAGACTACCGACGTTCAGCGGTTGCATGAGAGACTTCCACCGATGGCGAAGAGACTGGGAAAGTCTGCAGAGGCAGGGAGATCCGTCAGAGTCACCGGAAGTGAAAAAATTCCAGCTCCTAGACAGCGTGGAAGAAAAAATCGCCATAGACCTCAGACTTTCGAGCTATGATACTGCAGGAGAAATGTTCAGGGTCCTAGAGAACCGGTTTGGGAACAAGACTACCATCGCGATTCAGATAATCAGGGAGTTGGAGAAGTTTCCAGCGGTGAAAGGAAACCAACCAAGAAAGACAATTGATCTGATTCAAGCGGTGGAGAAGGCCCTGACCGATCTGACGGATCTCGGAAATACGGATGCCATAAAGAATCCGCTGGCAATGGAAACTATAGAGAGCAAACTACCTGACAGTGTGAAGATGGACTGGCTCAAATTCGAAACCAAACCCGAGAACGGTGTCACCGCTGATGGTCGCTTTAGTGCTCTCTTAAAGTTCCTAAAGGAGCAAGAAGCGGTTTTCGAAAGGTTGGAGCAGTTAAGAGTGTCAGAAGAGCCTGAGAAATCGAGCAAACCGGAAAGGAGGGCATTCACAAGGGCCACAGGAAGGAATTTGGCAAAAGAGGAGTGCAGCGTGTGTGGAGATGAGAAACACGGAGGCAGGATCTTCTTCTGCGAGAAGTTCAAAGGGCTCAGCCTAGCCGAAAAGAAAGACGTCATCGAAAGGAATGGAGCCTGCAGGAGATGCTTGGCATCCCATGGTGTGGATGGAGAATGTAGTAACAGATTCCTCTGCAAGAAGAAGTGCTGCCAGAAAAGAGACGGCTCAGACCACCACTACCTCTTGTGCCCCGTGGAAGGAGGGCACAAAAGTGATGAGAAAAAGAGGGAAGAGCAAGAAGGGGGAAAGAGAGACACAAAGGCAGGAAGGCTCTCAAAAGAACAAGAGAAGGCCCTAGCTGATGTCTCCCCTGAAGTAGCGGAAAGGGTAATAAGTGCATTTACCAACAAGACAACAGCGTCAATGAGAGCGAGCACAAACGGTGATGGTCTCCTTGAAGAAAGGGGTTTGACAGAGCATCCAGTGCTTATGATGATCATGGAGGTCACAACCAATGGAGGACAAACTATTGGGACCCTGATGGACCTTGCGTCTGACACTAATTACATTACCCACCAAGCCGCCAACAGACTCCAACTGAAAGGAGAGAAGGTAATGCTGGTCGTGCATGGAGTTGGTGGAATGAAAGTAAGAGTCCAGACAAAAAGGTACTTGCTCAAAGTCAGAATGTGGACTTCAGAGAATGAGTGGAGTCCCCACCAGATCGTCTGTTATGGACTGGACGAGATCGCACAAGCAGACCATTGTCGTTAGCCCGCGGCAGCTCAAGAAGTTCTTCCCGGAGGTCAAGACAGAGGAACTGGTCAGGCCAAAGAAAATCGAACTCTTAATCAGCCACCGAGAGGTTAGGCTTGCTCCGCAGCGGATGAAGACAGTGGGAGACCTGGTGTTGTGGGACGGCCCACTGGGCAAGACTGTGGGGGGAGCGCACCCTGATCTGTTCGAAGAGGTGAAGGTATCCATTCACAACTCAAAGACACATTTTGCACGCTCAATGAGAGCAAAAGTGATCAAGGTCGAAGAGATTTCCAGAGAGCCAAATAGCTCCAGAGAGGAAACGCTGGGCCTGGAGCAAGAGAGTGGCGAGGAGATCAGGAACATGGCCACAACCAGCAAGGAAGTTCTTGAGTGGTGGAAATGGGACAGCATCGGAGCTGCCTGTGAGCCGAAGTGTGGAGGATGCCGGTGCGGGAAATGCCAGCCAGGGGGGAAGGAAATGACTCTAGCTGAAGGGAAGGAACTAGAAAAGATCAAGGAAGGCCTGACCTATGTGGCTACTGACGACCACAGTGACTCGCCGCACTGGAACGCGGGATACCCCTGGACTGAAGACCCGGCTTCACTTCCAAATGACAGGAAAGTGGTGGAAGCGACATTCTTGAGAACCGAAAAGCGCCTCATGAAGGACCCATTGTGGAGAGCTGCTTACGCAGCCCAAGTACACGAGATGGTGGAAAGAGGAGCAGCCATCGAGTTAAAGAAGGACACAATCAACAGTTGGAGAGGGCCAGTTTGGTACGTAAGTCACCTAATCGCACCGAACCCTCACTCTGTCACCACGCCAGTGCGGCTCGTCTGGAACAGTAGCCAAGAGTTCAAAGGGACGAGCATGAACAACATCCTGCTGAAGGGTCCAGATGTGCTAAACCCAATCCAGGCGGTTCTGCTCAGGTTCAGAGCAGGAGAGCATGCGGCCATAGGAGACATCAAGAAGATGTACAATTCTGTGTGGCTGAACGAAAGAGAGGTTCACCTTCATCAGTTCCTCTGGAGGGACTCACTCGAGGAAGAGATCAGAGACTTCGCTATCACTCGGGTCAATATTGGAGACAGGCCAGCGGGATGCATAGCGCAGTTGGCCATGAGGGAAACCGCGAGACTGCCCAGGTTCTCTCACATGAGCGATGAGAGAAGAGTGCTTGAAGAGGAAAGCTATGTGGACGACATCTTCACGTCCCACAATGACCCAGGGAAGCTGGACAAGATCACCAGAGGAGTGGAGGAGATACTCTGGGCCGGAGGCTTCTCGCTCAAACCGTGGGTTCGGTCCGGTCAAAGTGGGAGGTGCGAGGGTAGTCAGGTTGGGCAAGCTGTTAAAAGCCCAAGTCCAGAGTCCGGAACCCTGGTGTTGCCCAACCAGCTAGGGCAGGAAGACAACAAGGCTCTTGGTGTTGGATACTACGTGGACAGCGACAGACTCTTCCTGATGGTTTCAATCAACTTCTCCAAAAGAAAGCAGAAGATGAGGACGGGGGTCGACCTCTCAGAGAAGGAGATCAAGGAGAAAACGCTAAACCCTCAGACCAGACGGGAGCTCCTAAGCCAGGTAGCAGGGCTCTATGACCCTGTTGGTGTAGCTACCCCGGCCAAAGCGAGAGGGGCCATCTTGGTAAGGAGAGCCTTCCAGGAGACTGGGGGAGGAGACTCCAAGAAAGACACGTGGGACAGTCCCCTTCTGACAGACCTCTGGGCAGATGCCATCAAGCTTTTTGAAGAGTATGTGCGGCTTCGTCAAATCAGTTTCGAAAGGAGCCTTACTCTTCCTGGATGGAGGGGGAGGCCGTGGGGCATCACGTTTTCAGATGGGAGTGATGACGCCTTCGGAGCTGTTCTGTACCTGAGGTGGGAGACGTCTACAGAGGCGGACATCCGCCTTGTTGAGTCAAAGGCCAAGCTGGCGCCCCTTGACCAGAAGGGCGACGGGGTCAAAGCAGAGTTTTGCGGTGCCGTCTTCGCTGCCAGGCTGAGAGGGTTCTGGGAGAGGCAGGGTCGACTTGAGGTGGAGAGATGGTTCCATTTCGTAGACAGCCAGACTATCCTGGGAGCTATCCAGAGGGAGAGTTACGGGTATCAGACGTTATTCGCGAACAGGGTTGGGGAGTTTCAGAAGGCTGGGCCAGTAGCTGACTGGTGGTGGATCTCAGGAGATCTGAACGTCGCCGACCTCATCACCCGAGGAGGTCCTCTAGAAGACCTGGGTGAGGGCTCCGTTTGGCAAAAGGGTCCTGAGTTCCAAGTGAGGCCGGTAGAAGAGTGTCCCATGAAGTCTGTGGCGGAGGTGGCGGCCAGCACCAGAGAGACTGTGCGTAAGCTCCAGCGGAGGGCATTCACAGTGGCTTTCACTAGAGCCCAGTGGAAGAAGACGGCAAATCCTGTCCAGGGGCGTCTGGATGGGACTGACGAGGCTCCTGTGCACACGGTGAAGGAGGAAGAGTCGACCTCCGCTGAGATTGAAAACAAGGAGAGGCTCTGGGGCGCGGCTATCGTTGATCTGGTTGAGCCTGAAAAGTTCAGTAGCTTGGCCAAGCTCTGTGGGGTGATCGGTTGGGTTCGCCGAGCTGTTAAGAGACGGATGATTCGCGGGGGAGCCATGGAGAGAGCAGAGTGGGAGGCTAAGCACTCGAGAGGGAAGGTGGGCAAGCCAGTTATCGATGTGGGGGAGGTCAGAGCTGCCTTTTGGGACCTATGCTTGGCAGCCCAAGAGGGGGTAGCTTTCCCTGAGTCTACATTGAACAGGCTTGTAGTCGTCAGAGAAGAGATGTCAGGACTACTGTTGTGCTATGGAAGGGTCCAGACCACAGGAGAGACAGGAGTGCCACTGGTTCGGTATGGAGCATGGATAAGCACCCTGCTGGCAACGAGCGACCCTGTGATGCTGGCCGTGCCTCTTCGGGGGGACCTGGCTCTGGGGTCGTTAAAGACTTAAAGAAGAAATTGAAGAGTTAACCGAAGAAACACCACCAAAGAGAAAGCGGTGATTATTAGTGTGGTCTCCTTAGGTCTAGAGTCCAGTAGACCAAGTGGGAGGTGTGTTGCTTTCTGTGGGGTGGTTGGATTTGAGTTGTGTTTAGTCAGAGATTTTTGTTTGGTTTGGGTACAAACTTGTGAAAGTTATTTCGTTTACATGTAGTTGAATTGTGGCATTGTTTGAATTGTTAGTTACATAGGTGAATCTGAGTATTGATAATAATAATGAGATTTATTCCAGTTCCGATTGTATGTGATTTCTGTGTGCTTGATGAGGACTTTTATTGCGAGGTTCTATTGGTGAGAGATGCGTGCATCCGGGGTCTCAGTTGGGGAGCTGCTGTGATTGGCTGGTTTGCGTTCTGGGGGTGACGTCGGGAAAGTTGGTGCAGCTTCGGAGCGGGGACTCCTTAGTATGACGGGACGAGGACGGACTAGCTTTGAGTTGAGGGTACTTGAATGATGTATGTTTGTATTTTGTGTGTTTTCTTTTTCAAGGTTCGTAACCTGTTGGTTAAAAATAAAGAAATTTTCGACCATTGAGTGACGTCCTGTTCATCCTCGCCTCAGCTGCGGGGCTTGTTTGACAGTTAGCAGCACAATATGTACAAAATCAAATATCATGATATTTTTCACCAAATACCTCTATCAATATTTTGATGATATTTTAGAGATGACTATTGGTCTCACAAAATATTTACAGTGACATTTTTGATGACACTCATTGGTAATGTAGATATGACGTCCAGACAGCTAGAGGCAAATATTACAACTAGAACAGTCTAATAAGTTCAGAAAATTGCATCTCTTTACTGTAATGCAGCCTTTAAAACCAAGAAAAGACAAAACGTATGTCATATCATGATATTACGATGTCCAAAATCCCAGATGATATCTAGTCTTCACGATCTTCTTCTCCTTCTTTTGGCTGCTCCTGTTAGGGGTCACCACAGCGAATCATCCATCTCATCTCTTCCTGTCCTTTCCATCTACCTCTGTCACGCCAACCACCTGCATGTCCTCCCTCACCACATCCATAAACCTCCTCTTTGACCTTCCTCTTTTGCACTTTCCTGACAGCTCCATATTCAGCATCCTTCTGCTAATATACCCAGCATCTCTCCTCCGCACATGTCCAAACATCTCAATTTTGCATCTCTTGCTTTGTCTCCAAACCGTCCAACCTAAGCTGGCCCTCTAACATACTCGTTCCTAATCCTGTCCTCCTTCACCACTCCCAACGAAAATCTTAGCATCTTCAACCCTGCCACCTCCAGCTCTGCCTGCTGTCTTTTCATCAGTGCCACCGTCTCCAAACCATACAACATAGCTGGTCTCACAACCATCTTGTAAAACTTCCCTTTTACTCTTGCTGGTACTCTTCTGTCGCAAATCACTCCTGACACTCTTCTCCACCCACTCCACCCTGCCTGCACTCTCTTCTTCACCTCATTTCGGCACTCCCCATTACTTTGTAGGGTTGACCCGGAGTATTTAAACTCAACCACCTTCGTCACCTCTACTCCTTGAATCCTCACCATTCTGCTGTCCTCCCTCTCTTTTACGCATATGTATTCCATCTTGTTCCTACTGCCTTAATGTAATCCCGCCTCCACCTTGTACCCATCCGTCATTCCTACGGCACACCTCACCACTGTCACACTGCCCTTATACATAGCCTGCACCACTCTTACATACTTCTCTGCCACTCTTGACTTCCTCATACAATACCACACCTCCTCTCTCGGCACCCTATCATATGCTTTCTCTAAATCCATAAAGACACAATTTAACTCCTTCTGACCTTCTCTTACTTCTCTATCAACACTCTCAAAGCAAACATCGCATCTGTAGTGCTCTTTCGTGGCATGAAACCATACTGCTGCTCACTAATCATCACCTCTCCTCTTAACCTAGCTTCCACTGTTCTTTACCATATCTTCATGCTGTGGCTGATCAACTTTATACCTCTGCAGTTGCTCTGCACATCACCGTTACTCTTGAAAATCAGTACCAGTACACTTCTCCACTCCTCAGGCATCCTCTCACTTTCCAAGATTGTGTTAAACAATCAAGTTAAAAACTCCACTGCCATCTCTCCTAAATATCTCTGTGCCTCCACAGGTATATCATCAGGACCAACTGCCTTTCCACTCTTCATCCTCTTTATAGCTGCCCTCACTTCCTCCTTGCTAATCCACTGCACTTCCTGATTCACTATTCCCACATCATCCAACCTTCTCTATCGCTCTAATTTTTTTCCATTTATATGCCCCTCAAAGTACTCCTTCCACCTTCTCAACACACTCTCCTCACTTGTCAGCACATTTCCATTCCTATCCTTCATCACCCTATCCTGCTGCACATCCTTCCCAGCTGGGTCCCTCTGTCTAGCCAATCGATACAAGTCCTTTTCTCCTCCCTCGGTGTCCAGCCTCATACAACTTGCCATACGCCATTTCCTTTGCTTTCGCCACCTCTCTCTTTGCCTTACACCACATCTCCTTGTACTCCTGTCTACTTTCTTCATCTCTCTGCCTATCCCACTTCTTCTTTGCCAACCCCTTCCTCCGTATACTTTCCTGTACTTCCTCATTCCACCACCAAGCCTCCTTGTCTTCCATCCTCTATCCAGATGACACACCAAGTACCTTCCTAGCTTTCTCCCTCACCATTTCTGCAGTAGTTGCCCAGCCATCTGGCATCTCCTCACTACCCCCAAGTGTCTGTCTTAATTCTTCCTTGAACTCGACACTTCCTTCTTCAACTTCCACCATTTGATCCTTGGTTCTCTCCCTTCACTCTCTTCCTTTTCTTGATCTCCAGTCATCCTACAGACCACCACCCGATGCTGCCTCGCTAGGTTCTCCCCTTTTACCACCTTACAGTCTGCAATCTCTTTCAGATTGCACCTCCTGCATAGGGCTGTGCGATACAATGATATATATATTGTGTGACAATAGAAAACGTTTATCATTTCATATTAAGCTCTATCATTTATTTCGTTGTGTTGCAAATCAAACTCTTTACGGCAATATTTTGCATCATTTGGACGACCCTCTTTGCAGGGAATTTGCATGAAGGCAATACAAACAAACATGGAGGACAATGAACGTAACGCAGAACCGGGTAATTCCAAACAGAAGGACTCTGACCAGCCAGGACAAAACGAGGAGCTTGTACCTAGAAGAGGGACTACTTCTATTGTATGGATGTGTTTGGGTATGAAAAATCTGACATGGACCAGAAAACCGTACTTTGCAAAATATGTCACATGCCGGTCCCCACAACAGACTCAAACACCACTAGTTTCTTTTACCCCCTACGCAAGAATCATGTCAAACAGTACAGAGAGAGTCTACAGATGAGAGCCGCAAAAGCACAGTCGAGTGCTCAAAACAAACCCCAGACTCAGCAAGAGGCTTTTGCCCGCAGCACGCCATATGTCAAAGAATCATGAAGCTGGAAGGAGATAACGACAGCCGTTTTCTATTTATCTCTTTATATTTTCCATCCATTATCCAAACCACTTATCCTGCTCTCAGCGTCGCGAGGATGCTGGAGCCTATCCCATCAGTCATTGGGCGGCAGGCGGGGAGACACCCTGGACAGGCCGCCAGGCCATCACACAGGGCCGACATACACACACACACACACACACACACACACACACACACACACACACACACACACACACACACACACATTCATACCTAGGGGCAATTTAGTACAGCCGATTCACCTGACCTACATGTCTTAGGACTGTGGGACGGAACCGGAGCACCTGAAGGAAACCCACGCAGACACGGGGAGAACATGCAAACTCCACACAGAGGACAACCCCCCAAGGTTGGACTATCCCGGGGCTCGAACCCAGAACCTTCTTGCTGTGAGGCGACCGCGCTAACCACCATGCCACCATGCCGCCTTTTTATATTTTATACATTAATATTGTCCCTAGATGTGAATGTCTGTGTGTGTGTGTGTGTGTGTCTGTCAGCCCTGTGATGGACTGGCTGTCACAGCAGCAGCTCCATATTCAGCATCCTTCTCCCATTATGGCAGCATCTCGCCATCTTGGGAGATGGTGAGATGGCACCTAGCTGGGTCAGAAAATCAGAGAAGTCAGAGAGAAAAGAGGGGTTTGGCTTTGGGGGTAGATAACGCCAATGACCGAGGGAGTGGTACCAGAGAGTTTGAAGGCAAATTGTTCAAAAGAATGAGCTGCAGGAATGGAAATGGTGGTTGTTTAATGTCCTTCCTGTAAACAGTGGCAACACCATCTCCCTGCCCCTCAAGACGAGGGGCAGGGAGATGGTGAATTTCTGAATCCTGTGTGTGGGGTCTGGTTTAGTGAGAAATAGTCCAGGGGCTTTATGCCAGGTTTCAGTGAGGCAGTCAATCAAGGTTACTGTCAGTTATAAATTAATCCAGAATGAGGCTTTAGTAATTGAGTGAACGTGTGCTGAGCAAAACCAGTTTCAGATGACGTTGCTTTACGATAGGTTGTGAGGACTGAGGGAGGGGAGGGAGATTGGACTGGTTCGTGTGTCTTTTGTTGTGGAAACAGACAGTGAGGGTAATGATGTCTGCTGGTAATACGGTCAGGAATGGGAAGAGGTAGAACAGCAGTGCAATCATACCACAAGAGAGAGCTGGTGTGTGCAAAGGACGCAACAGCATTGTTGTGTTCAAAGGGGAGGAAGAGTGTTCAGGGAGCCACATCTATGATAGTCAATCACATGAGGAGGACTAAACAGCCCGCTGCAAATTAGCAACAAGCACGCAACTACCTAGCATGTTCAGGTGAAAGCTGTCTCTTCTTGACAGAGAGAAATGCTCCCAGAACAAGTCAGAGTTATGAATAAAACCAATGTTTTGCACTATACTCACCAACTGGAGCCAGGTATGAAGGCTAAGAACCCTGCTACAACGCCCCACACCGCGACCCAGAGTGGGAATTAGGCTAGAAATAAAAGTGGTTTTTACACATTCGTTGAGGAGATTAAAAAGATGGATAAAATAGCTTTTTTGTCAGCTTGGACTGCTGATGGGCAGTGTCATGGGAGCCGATGTGGACTATCACAAAATTGTGCACTTTTGCTATGTGCTATATTTATATAGATACAAACAGAACTGAAGCGCAAACCCTGTCAGAGTTAGTGTCCTGCTCTACCCATTGCGCAATGCAGAGATGATAGTGAGAAATTATTCTTCATGAGCTTAAAAAGGCTTTCTCTGTGACCATACACTTAGATTTACTGCACTGTATATACTTAACGAGTGCATGGTATTGCTTGACCTGCTAAAGGTTGTGACAGTTGAAGAGTTAGATGTTTTAAAGCCATCGGAAATCATGTTAAAATGCCTGTGAAATAAAGCAAAGCTCAGCTGGAGTAAAGCGTTTGTCCTTCCCCAGGTGCCAAATGAATTCTGCAGTCATTAACATAAATCTCATCCTCTCAATCGCATTTAGCCGCAGCCCACAGCTGGGCTCTCCAAGAACTGCACCTGGTGCAACGTCAGAGAGCAATATATCTACCGATTCTCCATTAACCTAATGGTTCATATGAAATGATGGCTTGTCATGTCAGCGTGACCTGTCACGATTTGCCTAGTATGTGATTTTGTGTGTGTGTGTGTGTGTGTGTGTGTGTGTGTGTGTGTGTGAAATTATCATCATCCTCTCTGCTAGGAATACAACATGGTGACATTTCAGTGAATCGATTTCAACAATGAAAAAAATCGCCTTAATGTGGCATCAAACAATGGGAGTTGTTAGTAACTGACAGTGTGACTTTGACATGGGATCTTCTCACTCACTGTTAACAGTTAAATGTAATTTCAAATAATGCCCCTATAGAACTGTACCCTGGATGATAAAGTGATCAGGAACTGAGAACATCTCACCCTGCCTGAAATAAAGATGGCATGCCAAGATGCATTGGTCTCAAGAGAGTTGCATGAAGAATGGTTTCCCATTTGGCTGTGCCGTCTGCTCAATACTGTGCTGCCTGGCCCACTAAATAGGACGCCCCTCTCAGACTGTCAACCAGACAAAGGAAAGTGTTTATGGGGGTCCTTAATAAGGTGAGAGGAACATGTGCGGCCAAATCCACAGCCTGGCCTCTTGTGGCACTAAGCAAATAAAACTGAATAGGATTTCACTGCACCGTCCATAACAGCTTATTGACAAGAAATGGCTTGTTAGAAGCTTGCCGTCATTCACTGGCTTGCTTAATCAAAAAGTAGTTAAGAAATAGCTTAACTCCAACCATGTCCTCCAGCAATTCACCATGCATTCATTGCATGGTGCACACCCATTTAATTAAAGACTCAATTCGGCTGGTATTTAGAGGAAATATTAATTACCCTTATACAACATAGCTTTAAATGTATTGGAGCAAGCATAGGACCCGCTTGAAATAGGACATATGAGCAAACAGATTTTCTGCAAAAGAAAAGTTGATTTTGAGTTCTGCCTTATTCTCTTTGATGGCATCATATATTAGAGAAGCGTTCAATATCGTGTATTTTACCAATTTTTGATTTGCAGCCTTTTACAAAATGCTATCAGTTCCAACTCTAGTGATGAACATTAGGATGAAAGATTCTACTGTGTCAGCTAACGTAGTCCCCCACCCCTCCTGCCCCTCCGCTCTTTAAGCGGATATAGCCGGTGCTGAATGCTGTACCAGTGTGGATGCCAGTCTGTGTCAACATGGGCAGTGAGGCCTTTCTGCCAGGATAAATGGTAAATGGACAGCATTTATATAGTGCTTTTCTAGTCTACCGACCACTCAAAGTGCTTTACAGTGTATGCCTCACATTCACCCATTCACACACACATTCATACACTGATGGCAGAGGCTGCCATGCAAGGCACCAACCTGCTCATCAGAAGCAGTTAGAGGTTCACTGTCTTGCTCAAGGACACCTCGACACACATTCTGGAGGCGCCGGGGATTGAACCAGCAACCTTCCAATTACAAGACGACCCGCTCTACCTCCTGAGCCGTGTTGCCCTTCTATTGACAGTGACACTATGTGTCTGCACTGGATGATGGATGAGGGCAATGAGGCTCGTTTACACTTTTACCCTTATGGGGCTGAACAACATTGAAAAAATAAATATGATGACATTTTTGTTTTTAACATATTGCAATATTAAAGACTAAACATTTGTCCAGATGCAGCTTATAACTTTCAAAGCTGCTTTTGCAAACAATATATCATACTCACAGTGATTATGGTGATTTTAATGAGGGGGCAGTTGTCTAAGAAGTCATTAAATGAGATTACATTTTATAGTTTGTCAGGTCTGCTAGAATATATAATCTTCTAACCTCCCTGATTTGTCTTAAATTGCATCCATTGCAGTGTGGCTATTGCATGTGTATATTGTGGTGATAATTCTGAGATGATTTATTGTTCAGCGCTACTTTACACACACGAGCATTCAATTCTTCTTGGTGTTCACAGCACTGGAAAAAAAAGCCAAGGGGTGGCCAGCCCAGGGGGCTTGTTTTTTATCTGAAATGGTTAAATTAGATGTCTTGCGTGTACTGAGTTTTGAGAACATATGTATTCATGAACAATTGATGACTTTTTACTCCTATAATCATCATCATTTATTCAATAAGGTAGTCTGTACCGCAAAGCAATGCTTTTTTTCTTTCTGGGGCAGTTTTTTTTTTCATTATTAGTAGCAGGGAGAAATCATTGCCTGTACAGTGTGTACTTTTTCGTTGGTGCCAGGGTCTTGTTCAATAATTCTTCCTGTCATATTGATATTAGGAGAACTTTGGATAGTTAATTTCCAGAAAAGTCATAAACCCAAACCAGAATCTTGACAACAAATGGGAGTTCAGGGTGTTTCTTTTTACCATGTCTGTCTGTCTGTCTCGACCAATCAGCACAATTCACATCAAGGGTCCCAACAATTATTTTAAGTGTTTTATTTAGAGTTACCCTAGTAACTGTGTGTGTGTGTGTGTGTGTGTGTGTGTGTGTGTGTGTGTGTGTGTGTGTGTGTGTGTGTGTGTGTGTGTGTGTGTGTGTGTGCGCGCGGTCAGCCCCTGGGATGTGGGCTCTGTGCACCATGTGCTGTTGGTGATTAGCTCCTCTCTTAGCAGCCTGGATTGGCAAAGGCTGTACCGTATCTGATAAAGCCTAATTGATACAGCCATGGTGGGAGGCCTTTGTGTGCTTTGTTGGCCCAGCGAGGCGTGCTAGAGTCAGACCTTGCCAGTGTGTTGGACTAGACAATGAGAGCAGCTGTAACTCAACTCTCAGAGACAGTGGTGATGGAGACAGGGACCTCCTGTTCTTATTGACTGATCGGGCTCTGTGATGGAGTGAGTCTGGAGAGGCGAAAGAAGAGGATGAGCAGGCCTGGAGAACTCACACCACTCTGAAATCTGTGGGGGTTGTGTATGTGTGTGTGGGTGTATCTATGTGTGTTTGGGGAGGAGGGGGGCGTCCGTGTACCCCTCTGTCTACTCTCTCTCCCTCCTCTTTCTTTCATGCTAAAGTGTCTGATGCCTCACATCTCTATCAAGGCACTGGTGGGAGCCAATGCCTGAGAGGACACAGACACACTGGAGGCTGACTAAAGCCTGCAGGGCCCTGGACAGGACAGCTCAGCACCAACAATAGGAGGAGAGGGATGCACATTGAGCCCCCTCCATGTGCCCCAGTTACTGACAGGCAGGTGCTGAGATGGGACCATGCCATGTGGGATGTCAGTGTTTGCCACCATACAGCTTAAACTGAGCTGCTAAGACGCAGCATCTGCCTTTGTTCTTGTGAAGACAACCCCCCTTTTTTTAAATAAGCACTATTTTTATCAAGGACACCTTTGGGGATGATATTTTTATTTGCTTTTTAAGCCTTTGTAGCCGTCATACAAAATGTTGAAGTTCAAAGCTTTTTGTATGGATTACTGGCACTTTCTCTGTCTGCAGCCTTTGCATGGTTTCTATAAAAGGTAAGGTGCTTCCTGGTGTAACTATTTTGTGATTAGTGACTCTACTTTATATTGTGTCCTTATATCAGGACATTTTTAGACCAAAAGCTGTTAACAGCAGGCATGCACTTTGCTTTTCTGAACAGCTAGTAAGCTTGATGGGGTAACACAAGGTTAAATTGAGGATAAGAAATTCTATAATCACTTCAAATTGATGTTTTGTGTCCACTCTGAGGAAATTGACAAACAAAAGCTTTTAGATAACTAGAGTGATTGGACTTCTTGCCTCCCATGTGTTAAAGTGACATGTGTGAACCTGACATCAGTGATGAGCGCCTGCTAGCTCCCCGCCCCCATTCTGCGTTAATCAGAACCCGCATTGGTCCTTTTACCCTGGGGTTGACAGTTTTAGATAGGGCACAGGGCCCATGTGTTTTAGGTCAACTGGTCTAAATAATACCACTGTTGTTTTGGTGCTCCCCAACAAGCCCCACCATAGCATTCTTTATCCTGTCCTATTGTGTGTGTGGTCCTTGTCACAGCTATTACCAAGGCAGCATGAGGGGACACGTGCCCGCTCCGCTCTCCTACCCGTCTCTGTTTTGTTATTATTAGCTACTATTCAGGAGTCATACACCATCCATTTTCAGATTTCTTGCAATCGCATCATGTCAATGTGTATTTCCTGAGGTGTAATAATGACTCAAAACTTCAGGTCTTTTTTTTATTTATTTATTTGTTTATTAATTTTTTGATCTGGCTGTGCTTGACAATATATGCTCCAGCTCAAATGATACACTCCACTTGAGTGCTAAATTCCTCCATTTTCCCCGG
Source organism: Lampris incognitus (assembly GCF_029633865.1). Taxonomy (NCBI): domain Eukaryota; kingdom Metazoa; phylum Chordata; class Actinopteri; order Lampriformes; family Lampridae; genus Lampris; species Lampris incognitus. The sequence continues at coordinate 122,021,286 of NC_079212.1, forward strand.
CCTCTGTAGAGTCCAATTTTCTTTGAGTAATGACAAAGAGGCCCTGTGGGTCAGTTATAGTGAGATAACTCTTACTCTATTTCAGAAAATGGTAATCAAAAACCTGAGTTGTCCGATTTAGAGGGACGTGCTCTGCCAGAGGATTTTCAAACACCTCAAAGCCATATTTATTCATGAGTCCACTCATCCCCCCCCCTTCATTGCATCCATCTCTCGAGGGAAGTAACACAAAAGCATATCCCCCAACCACTGCTTAATTTCTGTGTGCTCCATATACACTGATCAGCCAAAACATTAAAACCACTGACAGGTAAGTGAATAACACTGATATCTCATTACAATGGCACCTGTCAAGGGGTGGGATGTAGAACAGTTAGTTCTTGAAGTTGATGTGTTGGAAGCAGCAAAAATGGGCAAGTGTAAGGATCTGAACGACTGTGACAAGGGCCAAATTGTGATGGCTAGACGACTGGGTCAGAGCATCTCCAAATGGCAGGTCTTGTTGGGTCTTTCTGGTATGCAGTGGTCAGTATCTACCAAAAGTGGTCCAAGGAAGGACAACCGGTGAACCAACGACAGGGTCATGGGCGCCCAAGGCTCACTGATGTGTGTGGGGAGCAGAAGGCTAGCCTGTCTGGTCTGATCCAACAGAGGAGCTACTGTAGCTCAAATTGCTGAAAAAGTTCATGCTGGCTATGATAGACAGGTGTCAGAACACAGTGCATCACAGCTTGCTGCGTATGGGGCTGTGTAGCCACAGACCGGTCAGAGTACCCATAATGACCCCTGTCCATCACCGAAAGCGCCTACAATGGGCATGTAAACATCAGAACTGGACCATGGAGCAATGAAGAAGGTGGCCTGGTCTGATGAATCACATTTTCTTTTACATCATGTGGACAGCTGGGTGCATGTGCATCTCACTCTCGCTCGCTCTCGCTGTCTCTTGCTGTCTCTCGCTGTCTCTTTCTCTGTCTGAATCACAGCCCTCCAGTAGACAGAAGATAAGAAAACTTTGTCATTGTACTGCTGTGCAAGACAACAACACAATGAAATTACGATGGCACTCCCTGAATTTAAAACAATATTAAATCAATAAAAAAAAAAGTTGAGAAAAAAGTCTTTCATTCTGTACCAATCAAGATTTACCCTTGTGCTATACACCAGGGACGACAGCAAATGCTTTGTTTGCGGCCTTACAGACACATGAATGTATGCTCTATTAGCACTGAGGCAGTGAGTTCAGAATCTCATAAATGGTGCACTGACCCTCTTGCTTGTGTGGGTCAATGGCTCACATGAAGCTGTCCAAACAGAAGAGCTCATAATATCCCTGACAACTCCCCATCACCAGACCCCTAATCATTCACACTCACTGACTCCATTCTGCTCAATATTTTGTCCCTGTTTTCACCAGTCAACCAGAGGCCCCATCATGTATTGTAGTTAACTCTGACAGAGTGATTGCACACAAAATTGGCTGTTTTATGCATTTCAAGATAAAGATCATACCCTTGTTCACAAGGGTCTATTCGATTAAACTGTCTACATCTTAAGTTAACAGGCTGGGTCCTTGCCCTTTGCTTTTGCTTCTTGATGTGGACTGGAGCAGGGAGTTAATACTCAGGAAAATACTGGGTAACAGCAGGCTCTCTGAGGACATGGAGCAAGTCCCTGGTATTCCTCAGAGCTACCCCAGTAGATTTAGCTTCAACCCCTTTACAAAGCTAGATGAATTTGAGATAAATCCCAGAATCTCTCTTGGGATTCAGACTCACTCACCCAAATAATGGGATGGCATTAATTTGGTCTTTCATCGGAGACTGCTCAAGCCACTGTCTGTAACGGGATGCGGAAAAAAAGCAGTATCCCAGTGCAGCAAGCTGTATTGTGGGAAATGTTGTGTTTAAAAGACTGCAGCATAGTTAAGAGGCTAAAGACTGTGGCATATTTAAGAGGCTGCTAATTGCATTCATTTCTGGGCGAAACCCCCAAGCACAGGCCGGTGAATTTGTTGGTCTCCCAAGTGTGCACTGACGACTTGCTTTGCTATAGTTCGCCAGCCGTCTCATTCATGCTGAGGACCACAGGGTGCTCAATGTGCCAGCCCTGCCTCCACTACTGAGTGACAGACATGCCCTGCAGTGGTCAGTTTGATGTCACTCTGATTTTCTTCGTGGCATCAAATGAAAACATCAAAGTCTGCAGTCCATACTAAATTAATTTGCCACTTAAATGTACGTATACATGCTTGACACTTGATTAAGCTTCACAGTCATTATCTATATGTAAGTGCATTGTGCAAGTGGAGCTGCATGGTGTTGGCACTCCCTCTTTATTCACTATATATTTGCTATCAGCTTTATCAAAAGTATTGCATCAAGGATTCATCCTGTTCCATTGTTGTCTTTGGAAGAGAGAAGAAGAATGGCAAATTGTGAGACAGAACATTTTCTAGCACTCTGAAAGATTTTTGACAGATTAATCTTGGGTTTTCCTAACTGCCAGTAACTGGGCCTAGTTTGGGGTGGGTGGAAGAGCAAGATGGGGAGAGATATAGAGTTGCAGCTGTTCAGGGAATCGTCATAGAGGCCATCACAAAGAGCAAATAGTTGGCTATTCTTAAACGTCTAAAATAACAAAGATCATCCTTTCACATGGATTTAATATGGATTTGCATTACTGTGTGTCAGCATATTTCTTATATGAAGCTTTAGCTTGTTTTGATCATTTGATATAAACTTAACACAATAAGCTGTTATCATGACTTAGGAAATTATAGTAGAAATTATTGCAACAAAGGGCGTCCAGGTAGCATGGTGGTCTATTCTGTTGCCTACCAACATGGGGATCGCTGGATCGAATCCCTGTGTTACCTCCAGCTTGGTCGAGCATCCCTCAAGACACAACAGGCCATGTCTGCGGGTGGCAAGACGGATGTGGGTAGGTGTCCTGGTCGCTGCACTAGCGCCTCCTCTGGTTGGCCGGGGCACCTGTTTGAGGGGGATGGGGAACTGGGTGGAATAGCATGATCTTCCCACATGCTACATCCCCCTGGAGAAACTCCTCACTGTCAGGTGAAAAGAAGCAGCTGGCGACTCCACATGTATCGGGGGAGGCATGTGGTAGTCTGCGGCCATCCCCGGATCGGCAGAGGGGGGTGGAGCAGTGACTAGGACAGCTTGGAAGAGTGGGGTAATTGGCCACATACAATTGGGAAGAAAAAGGGAGGAAAAAATCCCCCCAAAAAAAGAAAGAAATTATTGCAACCAAGTTAGAGATCATCTTATGAACTCTAACTTGGTTGAGTTATGCATTGGCCAACCAAAAGTATCAATAAGATTGCAAGGAGTTGTACACAGGACAGGCACTCCAAATTGGAAATAGGTAGTTCTTATTATATGTGGCATTTGCCTGCTTGATTACCTAAATCAGAGAAATAAAATAAATCACTCTTTGAACAAGAGCGAGGTTGGAAAGGTATTTAAACATGATGAATAATCAAGGAAGTAGACTTTGTGTTATAGTATGTGATATGAATGTAGGTCACATTATCATTTTTAAGCTCAGGTAAAAGTGATTTCACCACTATAGTGATATTGTAATGTAGTCTTGGAGGGATGTCAGTGGGTGTCCCAGACTCTTCGTCCACATGGTAAATGAGGTCGTATTGGGTTTCCTGTACTGGTGAACAGAGACAGGGAGGCTCGCCACTGAGCCTGAGGGCCCTAGGGGGACAGCTGTGACGCCTGCCAGGGATCTAGAGCCATAATAAGAGGCAGAGAGCACCAATCTGTTCTCCTGTGTTAGCTGTCTGCACCCTCCAGGCCATCATGCTTCTCTTTACCACATCTTGGAGCTGCTCTCCTCCTTTCATGTTACGCTGCTTTACCTTGGCACAGTGTTCACTGGACTATGGCAGAACATCTCCAGGCTGCACAGCTGTTAGGAACCAACACCTACCTCAATGTGCTCCACTGGCTAGCACATCATTTGCACACATATCACATATTCATGGTCCTAAAGCCGGTATTGGAGTTTAACTTGACATTCCCTGCTGACTTGGTGAATTACTTTAAATCGGCTGCATAGGAAGGTTTTTTCCAGCTCATTTTTATTTTGAAATGAATGTTAAGGTTTTGCATTCATCACAGTGCAGCGCATCCACTGGTTAGCGCCACACACTGGGCCTCTTCTTGCACCACTGCACCAACCTCTGCTCTCCACATCGCTTGGATGTGGGTTTGTGCTTTGAGAGCTGCCCTGTCGGCAGCATGCAGCCCGGACACAGCACAAAAAACAGTGAAAGTCAGGAATCAGGAACACTTTGTCATTTTATTTCATGTACTTGCATACATGAAATGAAACAAAATATCGTTGCCCACAGCAGTGCAACATAAAGACAAAAACACATATCTAAAAAATACAAGAACTACAAGAACACATATATCCAACTAACACATATATCCAAACTAAGACATATCCAAACTAAACAAAAAAAATCACTGTCCAAGAAAACAAACACCAGCCGATGACTGTTGGAACTGCCAGTCTGCATGGGCTAGCAGTTAGCTTATCCTGCCCACTTCTGCATCCTGTCTGACCGCCCTCAATGTTTCCTCTTTGGGTGCAGCTCCGGACAGGGCCGTGGTCCGTGGGTCCAGCGGACACAGCAGACCAGGCTCCCTCAGCCGATCCAATGCTAGCTCTACCAGCCTGACACCTTCAACACACCTTCCCGCACTCCACATGACGACACTAAAAACACAGTCAATGCTAGGCAAGGCCGCCGCCAGACCGACCTCGGTGTTATCTCGGTGTTATCGGAACTGCCGGTCTACATGGGCTCGTGGTTAGCTTAGTCTGCCCCGCTTCCACATCCTGTCAGACCGCCCTTGGTGTTACCTCTTTGGGTGCAGCTCAATGCAGGGCCATGGTCCCTGGGCCCACAGGACCCAGCAGACCAAGCTCTCCCAGCTGATCTAGCACCAGCTCACCCAGCCATCAAATGAAGACACAAACTTGGAGGCAGATGTGGACAAAGACACTGCATGGATGGTACTGGGTGAGGCCACCACAACCTTGAATTTGCGCCACCATGTTCCCACACTGGTATTGGGTGAGGCCGCTGCAAACGTGAATTCGCACCGCCATCTTCCCCAAGTGATCATCTCAAAACTTTCTCACATAAACAAATATTTGTTTTGTTACTATCTATCACCAACTATGGTAAAATAATAAGGATTCAGCTGACAGTCAATTAATGAAAGCTTTTTACTTCTGGAAGCTTTTGCATTTTAAAAAAAAGTGTCAGTACGACAATTTCCACATAAAACCTTCGAGCTGTACATATGAACCATGACAGGAACTGGCACATTTTACTTCAGACAGCAGTGGTTGGTCCACCAGAGAAGATAGGCTTAGCTTCCTCACCAAAAACAGTGAACACAAGAAAGTAATAGACGTTTATTTAGCTAACAAATGATGATTGGTCCACCAGAGCACTTAAGGCGGAACTTCCTCTCGGGTGGGCCAACCAGAGAGAATCATCAAAGACAACTAGTGAAAGATAGTGTGCAAATGGAAATCTTCAGGATTGTTACTTTACAAGTCATAGCAGAATGGTAATATTAATGTTGTACCTAAAAAAGATCAAGGCTTCTGCCTTCCAGCAGAATGCGCAATACTTTTGATAAAGATAGCATCTTTTATCCCCCTCTATTCTTTGCTCTGTCTCAATTAATCACAAATCCTTTAATTCTGGATTTTTTTTAAATACTTTATTGTATTTTCAGCCTTTTCTCAAGTAAACTCATTAGAGGCATTGTTAAGGGATATGTTTTTACCAGATGAGGTTCGGTAATGTGATTTTAACTTATGTCAGTAATTCCAGTGGAGTATTCTGATGGGATAAGAACTGATGCCTGAGTATTTGAGCAGGTCTTGGATGTGACTATTGGCAAGGGGTCTCTGACTATGCTGTCACTAGCATAATCGCTCTTTTTAGCATTAAAAAAAAAGACACTGGACACAAGAGGAGACACTTAATGGGGTAGCTATTTAGGGAGGCCACTCTCCAGCACCATTATGACCTCATGGTACATAAGAATCATCAACGTGGCAAATTCTGACAGGATTAAAATCACAGGAGCAATAGGTGATAATTCCAATTACAGGACCTCCTCATGTAAAACTAATCCCATCAGAATTTCTAAAGCTTGGCCAATCCTCCTCCACACCCCTTATCACAGTGGAACGGCAACTCGGTGTTTCACGGCCCAATTGGGGAACAAAGTTGAATAGAAACAATCTAGTTTTTTTCAGTTCATTATGTCTGAACACCTCGCGGAAGCTTCTCTCAAGGTGTCATGCAACACTTTCCGTCATCTAGACTTTTTGGATCCGACTGGTGCAGTAAAAAACAGCCTCCCCCGACAGCTGAGACAGAGCCAAACGGATGAGTTAAAGGGCATTGTGTGGCAGCAGTAACTAATACACTGTCCCGAAAGGGGCTCCAATGTGTTGACGGAATGTAAGCGTGTACTAGTGTTACAGAAGGCAAGCAAGGGGAGATTTTTCTCTCCTGTGTTGTCAACTTAGCAGCTGGCCTTACTTGGTAATGCTGGATAAGGCTGGGCTCTGCTCTCCTTGGAGAAATACAGTTTGGCATTGCTACTCATGCAAAGACTGAGAAAGGGAACTCACAACGGGTAGTGACTGAAGTAACCCAACCCCTAGGAAGGGGAATTAGAATTTTTTTCCTAAGTAGCCAAGAAAAAAAAAAGAGGAGTAGAACATGTTTTGTGGTCAAATGAAGAGAGAGGGAAGGAGTGGCATGGGTGGATGCTGGTAAAAAGGACTGCTGTTCCTCTCCTCATACAGACCGTTTGTAGCCCTGTGTTTCTCTAAACATTTTTACCTCTCAGCCTCTCCTCAGATAACTTAAACAATCCAAGTCTCAAGTCGCCAGCCCGACGATGTCAGGGCCATGTGGAATCTAATGTGGAAGTACTGCATTTCAGTGCGGACAATAAGGTAGGGTTATCCTGTTACAGAGCCACAAAGCAAGGCTGTGCACTGATGGGAAAGCCATCAGGCTCCTACTGATACTTTAATTTTTTTTTACCTGTGTGCCCCTTTTTACCATAGACCTTCATATGGTGCACAGCATCTCTCACAAGGAAAACCTTCAAACTTGGGCTTAATCGTGATGCTTTTTGTTTAATGCTCTAACTATTCATTTTCATCTGACTGTTTGAAAACACCCTTTTTTTACTTTCACTTTTGACATTTTCATTTATGGAAAAGTTGCGCTAAAGCAAAATGTGGAAGACAATTTGTTTATTCAGTCTGAACACTTGAATATTGCTGTGTGATAGCGATAGCGTCATGCTTTATCCGCAACGTCATGAAGATTATAATTCTGCACACATCACCCTTTGGTTATTAGCTGTTATTGCTTTTTTCAGTAATGTATGCCAGTTCAAGCTCAATGAGAGATGCGGCAGGCGAGGAGTTAAAGCATTAATGGTTCCCCACAGTGATTTCACCACAGCAGGGCTAAAATTAGTGGCCAGAGCAGCTAGAGTAGCCCCATTCAGCAGAAGCCACTCGCCAGTCATAAACTCCTAAAGTCTGTAATTCCAGTCTCCGGGTTTGGCCAGCCACAGCTTCAAGTTTGTTTTTAATGGAAGGAAATGTTCCTTTCTCATACAAAGTCAAGTCATTGCTTTATTGAGTATCTGATCCTTGTCTGGTACAAACGCACACACACACACACACACACACACACACACACACACACACACACACACACACACACACACACACACAGTCTTGTGTAACGTGGACATCAGACATTTTCCGTGTTTATTCATTTCCCCGTGAGTGCCACAGTTACATGAGTTTTCCTCTCAGCCTGCAGCACATTCTGTCTACTGTACTAAACATATCCGTACAGTTATTCATATGGATTACTGTGGGGTATCTATATCTCCAACTGGTCGTGTGTAAAGCATTACTTTATTTAGAAGAGGATGAAGTCATGTTTGAGGAATTTAGATGCTGTTAATTTAAATTGTTTTAGTAATTCCAAGGGCATGTTTACAGTACTCGCATTTTTCCTCTGCAAAGCCCACTGTATTTCTCTTGGCTGCAGAAACCAAACTGTAGTGGCAGAGTAAGCAAAATGTACAGTTTACTCTAGACTGTAGTTTAAGTGAGCCCTGTCATCGAGGACCTGTTCAGAGCACCTTGAGGAAGCTCAGCTGCTATACGCTGTCTTCTTTATGAACCTAATGCCTATTACAGTGTTTATATGGAGACTGACAGATTGACCCTTTGATGGCACTCCTCACTAAGAGACAGAAGGCAGTGTCATCAGATCTTTTAGCCACAGGCTGCACACTCCCATGGACAGGACATTCCTGAACATGGTAGTCACACCTTAAAATTTCTCTTTTTACAGTCTTACTCAAGTTTTCTTCTGACCTAACTTCTCCAGTTTACCTCTCAGCCCCACCTGTGTGCGTGCACATGTGGTGCACGTGTGTGTGTGTGTGTGTGGTGGTAAAAATGTGTGTGTGCATGTGTCTTTACCAAATCCAAATAGCACCTGCTAATATAACCTGGTTCATTGAAACCCCTTTGTAATACATTTTCTTCTTAAAGGGCTTCTTGGCATTTCAGCAAAAGCTGACAGATTTTTTTTTTATTCGAGGTAAACTTTTTTTGTTTTAAGACTGTGCTCTAAAACATGTAGGACCTTTAAAAAAGTTCTGCCAGTGAAATAGTAGAACCCCAGGAACATGATCTGTCTGTTTCAGCTGCAGGCTTAGTGATCCCAGAGTATTATTAATTTAACTCGACGACTCGGGCTGTAGCCCGAGCCACCAGTTGAGGTGGCCTGCGTGTCTTTGTGCCTGTCTGTCTGTGTCCTGTCCTCCTAGCTCACTGGTCGCCTCCTATAGAGGAGGAAGAAGTGCAGCCTGTCCACTGAACTCGGGTGTCTGTCTCATTGTGTATCCTAATGAGTATCCCAGACCCACACGGCTTCCTGGCTGCAAGCAAACACAGCAGATTAGAGCAGGCGGTGTGTCGATTAACAAACGTCTGTTATGTTATCTGCAGAACCTTGTCTCCGACGCCATCCATATTGTGGTGGTGGCCAGCATCAGACCTTCTTGATCAGACCAAGGTTGCATTTTTTATATGAAGATAAAAATCATCTTGGCTCATTGTAGCATTAGGTAACAGAATCAAAGACCCTGGCCGGTGTGCGTGCTGTCTAAGGCAAAGCTGTAAATATAGCAGACAGCTGTTGGCCCGTTGCTCCGACAGCACCTCCCTCTGTGCCGTGTAAAAGACAGGAGTGTCTCCAAAGGCGTCTTCCTGAACTCATCTGCTCTGCCTAAGCAATGGGATAGAACATACCTGACGTGCACAGGAGCCGGACAAGCATTTCAACTCAACGGTGATCGCTCAAAGGACACAAATCCAACAGCGAAGAGAAAGGGGCCGAGGGGAATAGTGGAGGAGCTGGCCAGACAGATGGCTGAATTCACTGTTGGTGAGTAAGGGATTGTGCCTGATTCACTCGTGGATCAGACATAATCAGCCCAGTAATGTGGAAAAGGGGGTTATGCAAGGAGACTCTACCATGGAACATGGATATTATTAGCCCTTTACTGGCCGGGCAGGCACCACCGATCATGTGAAGGACTTTGCTTACTGGGAACGCTGAACGTCTAATGCTCTTGTGAGCTTTGCTTGCCTGTCAGTCAGTGGTGTCAGTGACATCTGTGGTCAGTTGATCCAGTCGCAATGCACGTAAACTATACCACACAAATGTCATTCCACAGGAAGTTCACGCTTTGGGCTTCAGTATGTTAGGAATCCTTCTCATCCTATGCTGCGCTTGTCTGTTCTGGTCTTGAACTGTTCTGTGTCAAGTGAAGGCTAATTTACCTTGCATTCATGTCTCTTTGAGTAATGAAAACAGCAGTTTGGGTTAACATTAAGCAAAACTTGTGTCTTCTCTGTATGATACAACCGTCTAAGGTTATACAGTAGTTGTTAAAGTGTCTTTTTGCTGCTTCTACTAAACTGTTAATTACACTATTCTTTCATTATACTGGAGAAGTTGAGCATATAAGGGCTACGGCAGTGTCTGTTGGAACGAGTTCAGTATTGTAATTAGCTGTCATGAATTTTTCAATGCTGTAGTTTCTTATTTCTATCTGTAATTTGATTCAGGCTTTTTTCTTTCTTTCTTTCTTTCGTCTATCTGAATGGGATAGTTGTGTGTTTACATTCACATTCCCACTCTCGTTCCCTTAAATGTGTTAAATTTAATTTGCTTGCGGCAAGTTTTCAGCTTTGGTTGGCTAATATAAAATCCAGTTCAAACATGCTCAAAACCTAATTGTACAGAGACTTATGTGCCAGTGTCAAAACAAAACTTGGTGCCCAATTAGATGTCTGCAGAATCACTGTCTCACTCTGACCCATCAATTTAGTTGGAAAGAAATATAATCTCACGATAACACTAACAATACACTGTTGTATTGCATTTTAAAGCGTTCTAATTTTTATGATGATTAATAAACGTCATCATAACAACGTGGATCTTATTATAGATGAAGCCATTGCTGTACTCTGACTCCTTTTTAATTATACCATCAGCTGATATAATTGGGTCAGCTCCAGTGCCAGTGGTGACCCTATAGACTTGTCAATAACAATTGAATATTGGCTGGGATGCAGCAACCACCTGGGGTCCTCCTCAATCTTTTATGTATTTCAATGAGCCAAAGCTCATCCAACATTAATGGTGCTATGGCCCCAGCCAAAACATTATGACCACATGCCTAACATGCTGTTGATCCTCCATGTGCCGCCAAGGCATGGACTCTACAAGACCCCTGATGGTGTCATGTGGTATCTGGCACCAAAACATTAGCAGCAGATCATTCAAGCACTGTAAGTTGTGAGGTAGAGCTGCTGTGGATCAGACTTGTCAGTCCAGCACATCCCACAGATGCTCAATCGGATTGAGATCTGGAGAATTTGGAGGCCAGTGCAACACCTTGAACACTTCATCATGTTCCATTGGGCAGGGTACATAATCCTGCTGAAAGAGGCCACTGCCATCAGGGAATACCATTGCCATGACGGAGTTTATGTGGTCTGAAACTATGTTTAGGTAGGTGGCACATGTCAAACTGACCTTCTCATGATTGGCCAGACCCAGGATTTCCCAACAGAACATTGCCCGGAGCATCACACTCCCTCCACCGGCTTGCCTTCTTCCCACAGTGCATCACAAACGATGTATATGGCTATCCATGTGATCTAAAAGAAAATAGGACTTATCGGACCAGGCGACCTTCTTTCACAACTCCAAGGTCCAGTTCCCTCACTTGTGTGGCCATTGTAAGCGCTTTTGATGGTGGATGGGTCATCATAGGTGCTCTGACCAGTCTGCAGCTACACCGTCCCATAGGCAGCAGGGTGTGATGCACTGTGTTGTGACACATTCCTCCCATAACCATCATTAAAATGTTCTGTGACTTCAGCCATAGTAGACCTTCTGTCGGTTCAGACCAGACAGGATAGCCTTTGTTGCCCTCATGCATCGATGAGCCTTGGGCGCCCAACACCCTGTCGCCGGTTTGTGGTTTGTCCCTCCTTGGACCGCTGTTGGTAGGTACTCACCACTGCTGACTGGGAGCACCCCACAAGCCTTGTCATTTCAGAGATGCTCTGGCCATAACAATTTGTCCCTTGTCAAAGTCGCTCAGGTCTTTACTCCTGCCCATTTGTCCTGCATCCAACACATTGACTGATTGTTCACTTATCATCTAATCCACCCAGACCTTGACATGTGCCCTTGTTTGGAAATTATCGACGCTATTCAGTTCACCCATGAGGTGTCATAATGTTTTAGCTCATCAGTTTATTTGCATGTGAATGGTTGTACGCAACAGCCGTGAAATGGGGGCAGGTGTTTGACCTAACCCACATTGGTAATCACTGGGCAGTGCTACTTTTCAGTCAGTGGTCCCTGCAGAGTAATCTGTCTTCTTCTGGCCCTAATGAAAAGCCTTTTAACATTTGATTAGTTTTTTAATGCCACTCCATGGGTGTGCGCTTGGTTTGTTTACAGGAGGCTGGAGAAAAGGGAGGTGGGGGCTCACACATGGAGCGAGATAATGTAGGTGTCAATGACTGCCTGTACTGTATGCTTTCAAGTGTATGTAAATACAAGAATTTTTGCATTGTGTGTCTGTGCGGGTGTACACGTACCTGCATTCGCATGTTTGTATTTTTGTGTGAATGGTGTGTGTGTGCGTGTCTGTTTCGTAAGACATCTACCAAAGTGCTGCCCCACAGCTCTTAGGTTGATGGATTATACAAGATGAATTATATGATGTCATAGTAAGGATAAGACCTATTAGATATTCATTGCTAATTATTCATACAAGCAGAATAATAATGGACATTAAGGACATAATGGATGTAGGGCTGTGGATAGCTTTTTTTTTTTTTTATTACTGTGATATCTTTTCGGGGTCGTTTTTATTATAATATTAGTATACCCTGTACATGTCGTTCCATTTTTGAGAGAGAAAAAAATTAAGCGATGGCACCAGTCACATCATTCTGTTTCTTTTTTTTTGTTATTTCAGCAGCTCTCCTCTGATCATTTTGATCAAGATGCAGGAACAGGATTGGCTGGGTTAAAATGAACTCTGACTCTGCATCAGTAACAGTTGCCTTTGAAGTGAGGCTTTCTTTTACTTTTTCAATTATCTCCTCAATATAGAGTTTCTCAATATGAGACAAGAATGGTATCATGAAAGTCAGTGTGGTGTTAACCTCTCATGTCAGTGTTCACATCAGACAGCAAAAAAGATGCAAAGAATATATACTGAACTACCACAATACATTTGGGCCACCAAGACTTATTAGAACAAGACTAGGTCCAAACCTAGTATATGGCTGCACCGTGTGTGGTCAGTGTTCAAATGTATGGCCAGTTTGTTAGAGGGCTATTCAGTGGTAGTGTCTAATGTGAATTCCTGGATATCAAATGTTCATCTGCAGTTTTCTGTAGTGGTCCTAGTAATATTTGTTGTTAAAGTGTACTGAAGCAGCATATCACATGACATGGTTAAACTTCATTCAAGAAAAAAAAAGTGTATAAATGCAGTTGCGAGAAAAATACCACTCATGTCTTGGATGTTTGCTTTGAAAGAGAACTTAATTGAATTATAAGGATACCTATTTTAATTATCTGTTAACTCCCCTTCCCCTTTAATCTGTTTCTATCTGCGGATGTCGGTCGTTTTTCTAAGACTCACTTTGTATTGAGTGTTTTGTCAGAGTGATTGTTATTTGGGGTGTGTTAACCGTGCGCTCTCCCTCATGCATTTGTGCATGAAGAGCTGGTTTCTCTCCTACTCTGCTCTATTCTGGACTGTGACAGTGCGTAACCAGATGTGGAAAGAGCAGCAAAATATTCCACTCTTAGCGTTTCAGTAGTATCCACAGGCAACAATATATTCTGCTCGTTAGCGTGCGATAAATGTGGAATGAGCTGGAATCGCTGTACCAATTCATTTTGAAAGAGCAACTGTCAATAGGGAAACTCCAGTTTCCGTGTTTATCAGTGACATCGTTGGTCGGCCAACCAATCGTGTCGCTTCAAGTGATGTCGTTAGTCACGTTGGTTGCCCAATCATGTAACTTGATCGCTCAGTCACTCCAAACATGATCACTCAGTCACAGACATCGCGTTTGTAGGGCTAGCCCGCTGGTCCGGTCCAGCCCAAAAATGGAAAAAAAAGTACATTTATAAAAATGGTGGCTACAAAATATGTTATGCATTTTGGTTGAACAACACGTACCATATATAATACATGCATCCAGGGAAACTTGTCTTTGGCACCAAAATCCTGTGAAAACTCGTCTTTTGTCAGTATAGGCCACAGGGCAACGTTAAGTGTGCAGTAGTAGATTCAATGTCGCCCACTTCTATCTGTGTTGAATGCTGTGCCAACTGTGTGAAATGTGTTCTAAATAAATACCAGGTGTCACACATCAGTGGTGATGGCTTTTTCTGACTGCTTAGTGCAACTGGCAGCCCTGTGAGAGGTGTGGGGAAGTTTGGGGGCAGGTGGTCTGAAATGATGCCCTCTGCAGGGATAGGGGGTGGTTAGTGTTGGGTTGTCTCTCTCCCTAAATTAGCGGTCCAGCTGAAGCGGCAGCCAGTACCTTGGCAGCGGGACATCGCCGGCATCTCTCCACACTTGGCTGTAAACAGTCATTAAATTCACTGCTGCCTGTCCCCGTCAAGTCTGTGCACACGCGCATCTGCCGTCTGTTGAGATGAGCAATGAGAGTTAGTGGCACCTATCCAGCACCTACTGTAGTGGTCTACTGAGACACTTCTCAAACCCAGGTAGCCTGGCATGCTGACTACTCTGTATATCACGCTTCTCCGGTCACTACACCGATGGTGTTATGTTGGGTATCAAACGAGCACATGCTCACTCCCACCTGAGTGTGAAGGCCCGCCATGTGGCAGAGAGGAGCTCTGGATCCACTCCACACATGAGAGAGCATATGTTTCAGTGTTTTGACAAAAGCCACCAATGTACCAGAGGCAGGTCTCTCATATTCTCCCTGTGGAGGCTCCCCAGCCCCACATCACAGTCCCTGGGAATGGGGGGGAATTCCCTTGTAAAGCATAAGCCTCAGTTATTCGCCTTAAAACCATGCTGTAGAGCTGCGATTAGCCCTACACCAACTTGGCCCGCAGTAGCTATATGCAGCATTCGCCGAAGGAGAGACATTGTCAGCTGAAACAATTTTATTTCTTTGCGCCGATGCCTCGACAGAATTACTTGATCTGAGGGGCACCTCAAAGATTTTTTTTTTTTTTTTTTGCTTTGGTGGCATTTTTAGAGCCATGATTATTTATTATTATGTGGACGCCTCAATTTTTTTGACAGGTTGTCAGAGGATGAAATTGAAAGCTCCTCTCGCTTTCTCTATCCTTATCTCTCCTCCCGTTCTTAGCTGAGCAGGATGCGGTGGTACTGACGTGGTGTCAGAAGTAGTGCCAGGCTCTGGGCTGCGGGCCTCTCTAATGAGCTCCCCTGAGTGGTTAGCAAAGCTGATGGAGATGGCTGTCCTCTCTCCTCCCCTTCACTCAGCTGGCCCTACTCTAATTGGTGGTAGAAGAAAGGGAGACTTAAAATTACAGGAGACTGCTTTTGTCAAAAAAGAAAAAAAATCTACGTCTACCTCATCTAAAAACTGGCCCCCTTCACCCCAATTATAGTTCCTGCCATAGGCCTGCGGATTACATCGACCCATACTTCCTGAGCCTCAGGGAAGGACATGTCTGATGTGGGAAGCTTCATGCTCTTTTTGAGAGATTTTGAGAGATGTAAGACTCTAAAATGTGCCAAATACCAGATAATTTTGCACTTAATTTTTTTATTTTATTTTATTTTATTTTATTTTTTATTGTATCAAAAGAGCTTCTATCAAAGTCAGTTGTACTTCCTTCATAATCCAGGCTGCTCCAGCACTGGACTGCAGGTCTGAAAGATTTGAGTAATGGCGCCCTCTGTTGGATACTAATGCTAATAACTAAAACCTAAACCCTCATTCTGTAACTGTCCTTTCTGTTTTTCTGCATAATAACATCATTTTGATAGCTATTAGTTGATAATATTTGATTAACTGATTAATATTTTTACTTTAAATCAATTTTCCTTTTGAGATTAATGAAGTATTACTACTACAAATACGACATATTTGAGACTCGTAATTCTTCAGTTATCAGGTGTCTAAAGGTCCTTATTTACAGCACAATGATGTTGCAAATTTGAATTGCCTACTCGGTTTGATTCATCAGAAAATTGATGGTATTCATCCAGATCCACATTGACAATCTAACTTCCTCTTAACCATATCTAAACTTTTAATAATGGTGTTGTATGTCTTGAGTGTGTTGCTAAGGTGGGTAAAAATTCCCAGCAAAATGCCAATAAGATTAAATTAAGAAAGCATTTCTTTATTTATTCATTGAATTTGCTTTACTTGAATGCTTAAATTAGCTCCAGGTTTAATTCACCACATTTACCAGACCACAAACTCGGCTGACAAAGAGGATTTATGCTTTTTCCTCAACACCTCTGCTGACTTTACTGAAGTTATTGCCTGAGATCTAACCACCTGTCACAGCTACACATTGTGATACTGACATGCCAATAACAAAGTGGCAGGATAACTTTTACAGCAGCAGTTTAGATACTCTGCGTTGTTAAAATGCTGTTTGCTAAGGTGTGGTGTGTTTGTGTTAAGGTTAGCCTCTGTAACATTGATAACTGTAATCAGGAAATGGCTACCTTGTAATTAAAAACAAAGATTTTGTTCATATTGCACGGTCAAGATGTAGTACACGGGATCTAAATAGCCTTAATTGTCTCAAGGTATAAAACCTTGTCTGCAGCTGTGATCTCATATCTCCTCATTTGTGTCTCAAGTGCATTATCATCTGAAATGAATTAAGAGATCAGGTCCTGAACCGCGATTCAGGTGGTTAGGCAGTTAAATGAAAAGTACGAGATATGTATATTTTGTACACTCTCCCTATTTTGAAGTGTGAAGTGCATGAATTCCTGTTTGATATCTTTTCGTGAATGGAATGTAATCAAGTTTAGTCTTCGTAAACCGTCAGGGGTAAAACACTGTAAGCTGGAGTCAGGCAGTGAACTGGGCTCTTGTTTGTGTCTGGCTGACATCTCTTAGCCTATTCCTTAAACATTGCATCATGTTGCACAATAACCCCTGAAAGGGCTGGAGCTGATCCCTGCGATGTCCCGAGCCGTCCTGCTCTCAGAGGCTTATATGGAGAAAAGGTGGCAAGCCGCTTTATCCTTATTAGCATCATTCTAATATGACGTGCCTCCAGCTATTGTTGTCTTTCTTAGTCTCCACCACTCCCTCCCTCTTTGTCTCTAATTAAGGATCAGTAGTAGCTTCATTAAGGGTGTTTAATGCTCACTTTAGGCTGACGGATGCAAGTGAAAAGAAAGATAATGTGATTAAATAAAAAAAAAGAGAGAGAGAGTAGAAAAGAGAAGAGACGTGAGCATCTGCTCCGGCCCTGAGGAGTGGTTAGTCTCTACGGATTGTACACTTTTTCTCGTCTACTCCCACACCACATCGCTGTTCTTCCAAATGGCTGCACTTCATTCCTGTTGCACTGGACCCGTGTGCCTGCACCCAACGACTTTCATTTAGATGCCTTTTAGCAAGGCATGCAATTTGCTCCAGTGAAGCTGCCCCGGTGGTCAACAATAAAAGACTGGCATCCAGCGTGCGAGATTCTCCAACTGTACAAATTTTTTTTTTTAAAAGTCTGCTCAGAGAACCTTTTTTTAATTCATAAATCAGCTGTTATCATGCTGAACAAGGTCTGCTCGATCAGTGTCCTGAAGTCAAAATAGTTGCTCTTTCCTAGTTCACACAGTTACAGGTTGGGAAGTGTCAGCATCATCATGCATAGCGAGAAAAGCTTTCAGACACTGTGGTATTTTTAAAAGAAAAGCTGAACTTGAGCTAAACGGGGACACCACCTGTCAGAAGCAGCCATTAGCAGGAAATCTCATTACCGATAATCCTATAGCTCAGTGGTTAGAGCACTAGTTTGCACTCTCTCTCTCTTTTGGCAAAGCTGACATCCAACGTGCCGCGCCGTTCGTGTGGTGAAAAACCCTGCAAGTGCCAGGGTTATTAGGGGCACAGCCCCTGGCAAACTTCCTCAAGGTGGATACAGAGCCTTTGTCAGGATTTTGATGCCTCTCCATGCCAGTTGCAACTTACGATCACAACAGTAAGTCTGGGGGGGGGTTCCAACCTCAACAAACTTTCTTTTTTTTTTCTCTCTCTCTCTCTCCAAAAAGAGAATACAGCAAATGATGTGCTGTGTTGTTTTGAATCTTTGTAGTGTTAAAACAGAGATGGAAATCGATGCTTGGTATTCACCTGGTGGTTTATCCGATGTCGCTGCTCGACATTCCTGTGTGTTTAGAAGTAGCTCGGGCCCAGGAGGATATTGTGTCGTGTTTTGACGCAGTGTGGCCTCTACTGACTCTGCATCGGTCTGGCTAAAAAGAGACTTGGCGTAGGAGCCAGCGCCGACCTTGCAGTGCTGCAACACAGGCCAGAGACAGACAAGGACTCAGGCAACACGCGCTAGCTGCATCAGTGGACGCTACCCAGATACATAGCTCCACTAGGGGAGTAGAGGGTGAGGGGTGGAGGGAAAGTAAAGAGGGGAGTGGCTAAGTCGTGAGAGAGAGTGACAGGGGGAGGGGGAGAAGCTCAGCACAAGAGGGGGGGGCGGGGTGGGTCCCAGTCCATCTCATCTCATCTCTCTGAAGCTGGAGGTGAATGCACAGGATGGTCCCTAGCTTTTCTCCTTTCTACCCATCGCCCTCCTGGGCTGCTGACTCTTCTGCCGGCAGGGCTGCCTTCACTTGCCTTTTTTCCTGTGTATATTTTCCACCAAGAGTGTTCACCAAGCTGCTCTACCTGCTTGTTTGGTTCTGAGTGATGCTCTTTTGTGCGAGGTCATCTGAGTTAGGATCAATTCGAGAGGTAGGTTTGAAAGGTATATTACAGGGTGTGTGTGTGTGTGTGTGTGCGCGTGTGTTTAGTAGCTGCCTGCTGAGGTGGGCTGCATAGACCCAGCTCTGTTTACACCGACTGGCCAGGCAGGTGTCTGGCAGAGACTGCACCAGCTGCGCTGGCATGCCAGCCCACCACCACCACTCCTCTCATCCTCTCTCTCTCTCTCTCTCTCTCTCTCTCTCTCTCTCTCTCTCTCCACACACACACTCACACACACACTTCTGTAAGCTGATGTCATGGCAGCTGATCATGTTTTGCTGGAGGACACCCGCAGCTTTTTGCTCAGTGAGCTGAATGGATGGTTGGGCTTCCACAAATAAAACCAGGTTGATTTTTGCTCATCCAAGTATCCCCCTTTCCCTTTTGTTCCCCTCTCTTTTCTTCTGCTCTCCGTAGTCTGTTGAGTCGCTGTGTCCTCGAAGTTGCTTTGCAGAAACAGGGAGTGGGAGGGGTGCATTGATTTTTTTTTTTTTTTTGTCAAGGAGAATGCTCTGCAGCCTGTTTTGTAGCACTTACTATAGCATATTGCTGAGCACTGGAAGGCTGTGCGATGAATCCATATTGATCTCTTAAACAGACCCAGGAATGTCTTTGCTGACCCATGCACATTCAACTCACAAAATGGATTGGCTCTTGTGTCCTGCTCCCCTTACTGCAAATTAGATGGAGGAGAGCTAGCTTGCTTCCTCTCTCTTCAGCAAGCATATCTAAACAATGTTTAATAAGCTTTAACAACACGTGATTTCATCAATGAGTTGGCGGGCCTAGCCTCCCAGTAAAGGAATGCATTTGATGTGTTGGATCCTGATGGATGCTATTCCATCTCCAAGGCCAGACTTGTATTTTGGCTCTTAGTTGTATCTTTGGGGCAGGATTTTCAGTTTGTGTCGATTATGCAGTATTAAATTGCTTGGTATCAGATAATGTCAAAAATGATGAAATCCTTGGTGGTTATAAATTAGAATAGGCTCAGCTGTGCTGTATTTATGTTCACATGGATCCATGCACAGTATATATTACCTTTTTGACTTCTTAGTGTATATGTTAATGAGTGTAATACACTTGAAAACTGACCAAGTTGAACTATATAATATATCTTTGCTAAACAGAACATCTTGACTACTTGAATCGGAAACTTGGCCATGTTAGGCAAAGTAAAATTGAGGATACAAATGGGAGAGTAATGCATTTAAATATCGGCACTCCTTGCTGGAGGAGCATTTGACCAGTAAAGCATACTGATGCATTTAGGCTGTTTCAATGCAAAATACATCAGTGGGCCTTAAATAAATCATAGGGGCATCAGAGAGATTTGAAAATGAATATTCAGAGCAAGGAGCGAGGGAACCAGGAAGCTGTGACAAGCCTGATGATGACTCATCTTGTGTTTCATTTCAAAGGCCTGGGGGGCTTAGCCTGCCAGACGGGCAGTTCCTCCATGGGCCTGTCAATCATCGTCATGCTAAATAGGCTATACTTCTACATCGGGTCTTTCAATTGAAGCTTTAATCGAACAGAATCCAAATCAAAGACGCTGACTCATTGCGGTAGCGACACACTTTTTTTTTCCATTTGTGAATTTAATTCACCCTTTTTGTGTGTGGAGTGAATTTCTGACAGCTTGTTTGAGAATAGAAAATGATGTGATATCTCATATTTCTCACACATGCCCAGCTAAGGGTGGATGACACATATCCTCGCCACAAACACCTTCCACTTTATGACACGCTGGTAGACGAGCTCCATCAGGCCGTCACCCTATGCAGTTCACTACATTTGTCATTTAGACGACAATGGGGTTATATTCCTGAGAAGACCCAAAGTGCAGAAACAAGCCCTGCTCCCTTTAGACAGGCACAAATGACCAACTGGGTTTAAACAGATTGGGTTGTGGATATGGCTATTGGTAGGGTGTGTACCCTCCACACCACTGGCTCAACAGGATTAGGAGATTGGTGTCAACAGGTTGCTGGAAGGCCTGGGAGCATGCAGCAACAACAAAATCTAAGGAATTATTATGCTGCCGTTTGTTCTATGTACTTCAATTATCACTATAATTCACTGTGATCAGACATAAGCATTCTGGAGATGCGCAATATAAGCGATGTCATGTCATCTTGTTTTAGTGTCACGCTAACAACAGCACTGCAGATGAGATATCAGCAATGGCAAGAAAGCTTATCAAATCCATAATAACATCACTTAAGGTAATGCTTAAGGTCCCCTGTTGATGTTGGTGTGGATTTTAGCTAATATTTAACAGCAAAATATTATTTTTAGACCCTGATCGGTTTGGGCGGATAACGATTAATGTGGATCGAGCTTTATTGAAATTTGTTTTGTTTTTTAAAAAAGCAAACTTGCCAATTTTGCTTTTTGTATGTGTCATTTCGTATGTGCTCTGTGTGGACTGTCTAGTACATCTAATTTTAAAGGCGATTGTTTTAACCCTTGCTAGCAGCAGCTCATAAGCTCACAACTGCTGCTCCTAGCAAGGGGCTTCACTCACACTCACATCAGCCAGGGAGGAGGATGTTTACTGAGGCAGAGTGGTGAATGGTTAAACCCGATCCTGGCTACATTAAATGAGATCGACTAACAAACAGATCTATGTGAAAGTTTAGTCTTTTTAAAAAAAATTTAGATCCAGAGCACCTTGGGAACCTGGCTTCTAACTCACTCACAAGCTGATATAGTGTCACATTTACCTGCATCATCTGCATACATCAAAAAATGTCTATGAGCACATCTAGAAATGTGTACTGTTGTAAGATTTTTTCTTTTTTCAGTGAACATTATAATTCTAATTGGTAAGAAAAATGGCTATATATACATAGTATATAGTATATGTATATACTATATATATACACACACACACACACACACACACACACACACACACACACACACACACACACACACACACACACACCACTACTCTCTCTTAGCCTCTCCCTCGTATCTCGTATTCTATCATTTGGTATTGCCCGTGTGGTGTCATTTGAGGAATGATTTCACAAAGATACCGTCAACAGAGTTGCAAGATGTGTTCTCTAACCTTTAACATGCTCAAACAAATCAGATTTTGCCAAAGTTTGCTAAGTGTTTCTAGTGTCTCGGCTAGCTTTGTTGGTTAGCTAAAAACCAACTTTGGCTCTTTTGAACTGATGCAAAAGACATCTATCTTTACAATGTCAACACTAAGCATCCAATCCGGATATTAAATAAATATGTAATGCTGGCTACACAGTTGAAAATGTTTAGGCAAGTCTAGTCCTAATTCCAGTGACAAACTCAAGACAATGATCCTGTATTCTGTTCATAACAATGTCACACAACAATTATATTTTACATCTCTGACATATACTGTTCTGTACATTGTGTACTGCTACGCTCTGCCATATCCATCTACCTCAGGCATGTATTTAAGTAACCTGCTAACATATATTTCAGCATCTCCGATATATTCTCTGCATCATTGCACTTTATCACCTCTTATTTTGCATGTACAGGAAAAGCCTTGTGTATAGCTCTGAAGATTGTTGTGTTGTTATTCTATGTTAAGTACACTGAGAGAGCCACGAATCCAGAGTCAAATTCCATGTATGCGCAAACCTACTTGGCCAATAAACATGATTCTGATTCTGATTCTCACACTATGTGTCCTTGGTGGGTTTTTCCCCCCCATTTGGTTGCACTGTGGTCTGGCTGACAAGCTAAAAGCCAGACCTAGCCATATCTAATTTCTCACAACCAAGTTGTGAGAAATACTGGTAGAGAGACAAACACAGCTATATTTTCCATACTTTAAGTCATGTTTTCCACAGTGATAGTCACATTAGAAAGGATGTAGCCAAGCGAAAGAATGACATAGCATGCTTATGCTTTTTATTGCATAGAGATAAACTGAATGAAGCTTTCACAGCAGGCATCCTTTTCCTTAGGTCTTGCCAAGGAAAACTGAACCGTAAACTTGTTCTTTCCACTAGACAGCCATGGAAAAGCTTTCTCTCCTCACATCGAGCTTGATGTGAAAGTTTGAGTCTCCTGTTATCTGGGTGGACTCAGTGGGTGTGTGCCATGTTTCTTTCTTTCACATAGATTACAAGACAAAGTGCGATAAAAGCAACTGTAAGTGAACCACTTAAGGCAACTGTCCATTCTGTCAACAAGAACTGGTTTGCATTTTGCTTCCATATCAATGCCGAAATACAACATGTATTTTGTTATCAAACTCCAGAGGCTTAGCTGAAAGTACCTTACATTCCACAGGCATGGCTCATATGGTATGAAAATAAGGTTTAAGTTGATGAGTGTGCATTTTTTTCCACGTGTGGTAGAACTTTGCATTTGAAGCCAAATGGCTCATAGGAATTGTGGCTTGGCTGCAGGCTTTTCCATGAACTTTTTGCTGAGGGAAAACACCTTCAGAAGCAAAGACAGTCTGCTGGCATTGACTGGAATGTGAACAGAGTCATTCCATCCCAGTTCTGTGGAAAGAGATGTTCATTACAGTTGTCTGGGTTTGATGATGAGCAAATGAATGCTCATTCCCAGCTCAAACTGGCCATTTCCAAACCAGATGGGTGTTGCACCTAACTCCTCAATCAGACCTGGGTCAGACAGTGTTTACATTGATTTCCAGCATTTTTCTAAGCTGCATGCCACGTGGGTGGGGTTTACTGCATCAGGACAATTCAGCCAAGCAGAAAATTACAGATAAGTGTGCTAAATTGACTTTCACATTTTTTTTCTATGATCACTATGACTTTGTTGGCCTTTGTGCTGAGCCCCGTCTAACTGGCCCTTTAAAAAGGCAACAAAAAAAACCCCAGAAAAATAATTCTGAGTATCAGCCCCAAGACATGCCTGTTTGCTGTTTGGTGACTCACTTTCTCTAAAGAGTTTTGTCACTTCCATTGCAATGTTTTTTAAGGTGATGCTTCTTATACTGTAGTACTTTCGCTTCACCCCCACCCCCCAATCTCATTCTCTCCTTCTCTACCCCCTTATGTTGCTCCTTTCTCGCTTGTCCCTTTCGATTTAACTTTGTTTTGTTGTACATTGTTAGCACTGTCCTGTCTGCAACTCCTCTTTGTTTATGCCACTGTTTTTGGTTAGGTCTCCCTTATAAATTAGATAAAGAAAAAAGGTTTGATAGTAGAAAGGAGATGCTTTTAAAAAATCTTTTTGAACCATTCATACTAAAAAGTTTTCATTTAGGAAATGGATGTATCCTGGCTTGCTGAATTGCAAACGGTGCTAGCTATGCAAGCTCAGCTAGCTAGCCTTTCTCACCTCAAAAATGTCAAAGGTTCGATCAGAGAATGCTTTGAAAGTACTTTGGGGGCCCCATTATGGGAACCACATCTGTAATGGGAAAGGGGACTTTCCTGCATCTTGGGTGTATTGAAGTTATGCAAGGGGAACCAAAGGATAATAGGGAGGATTGCACATATGTAGCCGTCACACTAACGCTGACAGGCCCGGACAGGCTAGTCAGCTGCCCATCTATTCTGCATATTGAAGCCTCAGGGCACTATAACAGCAACTCCTCTATTGAAAACAGTATGATCTAGAGAGAAATCCTTACCACTGTAGCCTGATACAGACAGATTAATTTAAAAAAAAACCATTGAGATTTGCAGCAGTCAAACATTTTTCTTAGTGCTGTGCCTCTCCCACTGCCTTGCTAGAGATGAAGGATAACTGTTGGAGATATGTGGGACTCCGCTACATTAGAAGACTGTTGACAAATGGCTGAAATAGTGGTCCTCTGAA
Organism: Lampris incognitus; assembly: GCF_029633865.1. Taxonomy (NCBI): domain Eukaryota; kingdom Metazoa; phylum Chordata; class Actinopteri; order Lampriformes; family Lampridae; genus Lampris; species Lampris incognitus. The sequence goes on from NC_079212.1 coordinate 122,045,781, forward strand.
CTACATTATGGAAAATGATGGCTGGAACTGAGTGGAATAAAATATGTAGGTCTTTGTGAAACATTGCACCCTTCACCTTTTCATTCTTACAAAAAAGCTACCCTTCCTTCCTGTTTGTGACAACCATATTTTTTTAGTATGGAAATCGCGTTTGCTGACTGTTCATTTCATATTTCACCAGAACGGAAAGTTACAGGGATTTTTGTGGGCTTCCAAGACAAGAAGGATCCTTCCAGCAGCCATGCTGAGTCTGGGTATTTCCATCGGGGTTACTTACCATAAAGTATACTGACTTGGAGGAAGCAGGTTAACTCTGCTGACCTTACAGATAAGGTAAATGCAGTTCACATAAAGTTCAGTTCAATACGTATTAGTGGGTGAAAATATTCAATTGAAACATCTAGTTATGAAACATACGCCTGTCTGGGAAAAAGCAGCAATTATCGCCAAGCCCGTCACACCCTGCTGCATGAACAAACTTTCACTTCCTTAGTAACCTTTAGTTTTGTATTGTGCCAACTTTGCTTGCATGTTTGAACACCACTCTGTTTGTCGACTCACATTTTTCACATTTCGGACCTTAGGAGAGGCATCTTTATGAGAGGAAAGGATGTCCTTGACAGGCTTGCAACTTGCTGACACAAGTTGTCTAAACAGTGGACAGTAGTGCAGGAGGCCCCCGCAGTCTGGAACTATTCATAAGGAAGTGTTGGTTTGAATGCTAGGCAGAGGTCCCACTGAAGAGGAAATAGTGGAGAGATAAAGATAGAGTCTCAAGGTTAAGAGAGAGTCAGCCAGAGGCCTCTTCAACACAAGCTCTGAATGCTTAAGACCTATATAGACACACAGGAAGCACTTAAAAGCGACTCATTCACAAAGTTTTAGAAAAGAACAAACAGATTCTGGCTGACTTTTGTAGAAAGGATAAACTACACGTTTCTTGTTGTTTTTAAATATTCCTTTGATTTGCATTTCTGTATCTCACGCTGCTGTGTGAATGTTGGTATGCGTGAAGCATGCTTGTGTGTTTGTAAGGTTTCCAAAAGCTAAAATTGAAAACTGCCAGATAGGGTTCATATTTGGCTCTTCATGAACTTACAGGAGTAAATAATTGGAAAATTTGATTGTAAATACAAAACTAAATATACTGTGTCTTGGAAAGCATGATTCAAAACAGCACTGTTTAGGCCTACATGCTGAGGCATTGCTGATTATTTTGAGTTATTATAGTTATATAATTAGGCTACAGCAATTACATTTTCAAGGCTCTTTGTAGGTAATCCATTACCACAAATAGTAACTTGGTTTTTTAATGTGTGTTAGAAAAACAATGTCTTGCTTTATCAATTGTAATATGAGCATTGAGTGAAATGCAAAAAACTGTTTTTTTCCTCAGCGCTAGGTAGCAACAAGTACCTGGATTTCACAGAAAGTTGAATCAGTTCATCTAGGCACAACGTTTATTAAAAGAAACTTTTCATCACTCATCTAAGTGACCTCTTCAGTTTCAACTGACCTTATAAACAATACAGTGGCATAATGGCTGAAAACGAGGACTCAACGACCCTCCCTGAACCGAAGGGGGGGCCTAAAAGTTCATCTGTCACCATCTTACAATGCTGTGATTCCAACTATTCCCCAATCCTCTGTGAATAGTACACATGGCCACTGTAACCCTATATTTAATGCTCACGGCAATTTGCATATGAAACTGATTGTTGGTTTCGGTTGTTACGACACTGTATTGTTTATAAGGGTGGTGATAACTCCAGACTGAAGAGGTCACTTAGATGAGTGATGAAACGTTTCTCTCTATAAATGTTGTGTCTAGATGAACTGATTCAATTTACTGTGATTTCATTACCTGGATTATTGAGCATGCATGAAGAAATAGCAGCAAGTCAGTTCTGTTGTTCTCTGTATTTTGTCAATTACAGCTAAGAAACTGTGATAAATTAGATTAACATGGAAAGTGTATTCAGTCTCTCGGCCCATTTGATTATCTCTCCCTAATAGTGAGCTATATTTGCTGTAAAACCTACAGGCGGAACTCCAGAGGAGACCACTTCCCCATTTCTTCTCAAGTTCAATGACACAAGAAGAGCACGCTGTACTGTATGTGTCATGGTCATACTTTTAGACTGGTTGCTATGTGATAACACATCTCACAGTAAATACATTTCAGACCCAATAAAGACAACACCAACTATTTGGTGAATTATGAACGGTGGAATATGAATCATTCATGCGGATTGTAGACCTCATCTACAGGGCCCTTCGCTCCAAGATTTTGGAGAATAAAGCATAGCGTTTCAGTTTGAGAGGGGTGCCACTGAAAGCCAAATATAGTCCCCAATCAGCACGAGTAATCAAGTGTGTCACATCAGACAGCCACTCCCTTCCTCTGACAGGCAGGCACATTCTGTCCAGCGGGGACAAACGCCATCACTGAACCTCTCTCAATTTCAGCCGCACAGCTCTCCTTGGCAGAGGTTGAGTGCTCCAGCAGGAGAGGGTACAGGCGGGTGAGAGAAAGGCAGCCTTTATGCCAGGTGCCAACGTCAACAACACCCAGAGCTGGTGCGTAGACAGAGGTGCTGCTTGCCCTTCAATAGCCTCAGTGTGCGTTCTGCACCGCGGAAACAGGACCAGAGCTGGCAACGGAGAGAGAGACAGCGAGAGACAGAGGCAGGGTGGTGCCCACAGCCCACACCAAGTTCCTCTGGAAATCCACCAGAGGATTGTAGTCATTGGACAGATTTTCTGTTGTGATATAACTACTGAACTTGAAAGCATTAAAGAGATTTTTGGGATTGGGAGTCAGCTTAACTTCACTGCATCTACAATGAAGGTAGGTTCACCTCTCGTTTGTATTACATAATCTTCCTGTGGCTTGATTATTCACACAGATTTTTTTTTTAAGCAGTTGTATATACTGTGTCATTGGTTGCCAAATCGCTTTGGTTCCTTTCTCTTGTGACAGTGAATGTCATTGAATTGTCTCTGTTACTCAAACAACTTGTGTGGCTGGATGATCTCTCCCGTCAATGAGTGTCAAAATTACATGGTTTTGATTGGCATTTTAAAGCATTTTAAATTGCTTTTCATTGGATGCTTTCTCCCAGGCAATGATGCACAACTGCTCCCAATCCTGCGCCTCTCATTGATAAAATGCCCTTGAAACCCGGAGGGCCAGCAGATTCATAGCCTGTCACCAGCACTCAGCTGGGATCTTAACTCAGGATGCGTGATTTTGCCCTGATGGTCTTGCTCAAATTGGATGGCAGAGGGTATAACCCATCACTCACTGCTGCTGCAGCAGTACTGCCCACTCTGCCAGTGATGAGCAATGGGTGGAAAGGGAGTGAGGTAATGAGGGGAGAGAGACAGACAGATGGAGAGAGATAGGTAGGGAGAGAGAGACAATGAACGAAGTGAGTGAGAGACACAGGAGCCCTTCTCTCTCTCTCTCTTTCTCTCTCTCTCTCTCTCTCTCTCTCTCTGTGCCTCCTGCCTCTGGATTGATGGCCGGCCCGGGTCAGTCCATTACACAGCTGACAGCAGAGGTTGTGGTTGGGGGTTTCTGACTCACACCACCCACAGTGAGAGAGTGCCAGCTTCCATCCACATGCAGCATTGAAATGAACTAACAGTTTCTGACCACTGGCACAGCATTCTGGGTGGCAAGTCAGTCATTAAACAACACTATCTGTTCCCTGCTGGTGTGGAGATTTGTCTAGCTTAGATTCACCTGAAGCTCCTGACGGTCTGTGTTTGGTGGATTTTTTATTTTTATTTTTTGTGTCCTCCCTGTGTTTCTGTGTTGGGACACAGGTGCACTGAGCCAGTGTCCTGCCATTCTCAGACAGTGTCTGAGCACGCTCAGCTGTGCTACCCTTCCTGCACTAGCAAGGTGTGTATGAATACTAATGAGGCAGAAGCGCTCCCATTCTCTCAATGTTACGTCAGGCCGTGGCTTTCCTCTGTTTTCATGGTGTGCTCAACATGTGATTTTTTTTTTCTTGTTCAAGTTAGAGGCATGTCTTAACTTCATATCGCACAATGAGTAGTGTGAAAGTGTAGGTTTCTCCTTACACTGGCATGCATCATGCTATGTGCTGTGGTGTAGTTTTGGTAAAGCAAAAATATAATTGGCAGTCACATTTTGTGGTTATATTTGTTGGAAGTCAGTTGGTTGTCCCGTCTTTGTCTGCCTGTCATACAGAATCACACTTCTTTTTTTTTTATCAATGAGGCACATCTGAAAAACACTTCCTGTCTTCAATCATCAGATAGCGTCAGGCGTTGCTTAGACCCGGCAATAAAAGTACAGAAAGTAGAAGCTGATGATATCTCTTCTGTTGAGATGCTATATAATTTTTTTTTTTAAAAAACCCAAAACCCAAGCGACTAACTGAAATTAATGCACTGTATGACAACACATGCCTGATGAAAGATGATGATGTTGATGATGGTGGTGGATGTTTTTTTTTCCATTTTGTTATAATTTGTTTTGTTTCGTTTGTTTATCTCAGGGCGTAGCTGTGGCCAGTTCCTTTCTCACTGCGATTAGATCTGTCTGGACTACTTAAACATGCTGTAACCTCTTTGCTGGGTTGCGCAACATTTGCCAAGTTCTCATTACGGCGCTGTGGGTTAATGGTGTTGTGGCGTGGGGTTCGCGTTCAGAGGCTGGCTCAGGAATGGGATGGAGGAAGAGTTACGGCAGAAGGATTAACAGAGATAAGCTGAAAAACTGCACCCTGGTCTTAAGAGGCCATAATGGCATAAATAAACATTAAAAACATGCCTGCCATATGGCTGCCAACGTAACATTGAATGTCCGTTTCCAGCATCAGCATCCTCCTCAGGTTATTTATTTGCTCTCTGCTGAATGGATGTGCATTCATGGGTGCCGGGCTCGTGTGCTGTGTTTGAGCGTTGAAGTGCGGGCTCGACCCTGGCCATGCTTAAAGCAACATGCGTGTCCATCATGAAACCAGTGGTATGTCCTATGGTTAGTTATGTTTTCCTCTAACTTTCGCTCATGGACAGTGAAGCGTGCGGGAGGCTGAGAGGGCTGGGCTGCTGCCTTGCACTGAGGCACACACGTGGGTGGGAGCTGAGCTTGGGGATTACAATACTGGACATGAGCCAAACGGCTTTACAGCGCATGGCCAGAAACACAGTCAGCCGTCTGTTTTGGGCCCCTGCTTGTTTGGGGGGAGTGGATGACATGGCATTGAACCAGCCAGAGACCACAAAAGTAGTCACCGCCTGGATCTTTCCATGGCAAAATGAACCAGCCTTCTTCATAATGTCTCTAAACAGGACATAATCTTTACACAGGAAATAAACATAAATATGGTTGCCTGCTGGTATGCAGCACAAACAGCCACAGTACTCTTTAGCTGATGTAGGTTGACGAGAAACATTATTACGACTGCACAAAATTCATTGGTAAATGGTTTGCCTCCTGTTTGTGTTTGTTCACTCGTGTCGACTAACAAAAGGAATCAGGTCAGCAGTAATCCCATTTCCACCAGGTACAATATCATTAACAAGCACATCTAAATGGATGTATGTGTTGTGGGAAGTGAAAAGGACTGGTCTTTCACCATATGGACGACTGGTATGTAATTTCAAATTCATGAGAAAATCATGTAAGCTGTGAACTCAGCTGAGTATCATGTGTTTATAATCGGTTCTGATTTTGACCGTAACATTTGGGAAGGAAAATGCACAGACACATTCGTCACCAGCCTCCCGACTCACCCAGACTGGTCCATTTACTTACCAAGCAGAGCAGAAACTGAAATGAAATGTCTGTCATTGGCTCTATTTTCTGTCTCTGCTGAAAGCCAGAGTCTTGAAATATGTGGAGTTTATCACTGCTGAGTGAGTGGCATGCTGTTTGCCTAGATAGGTAGAGGGAAGTCCTGAGTAAGTGTTGGTGAGGTAACAACTGGCAATTTTACAACAGAGTGTTTTGGGTTTTTTTTTTTTTTTTGCTCCCGTTCCAGTCACCTAATGTCAAATATCTGCCAAATCAGTTCCCCATTAGATATGTATATTTTACTACATAATACAGCTGCAATATGCACACTTCAATTACATTATACTAAGTAGAACCAATCCAACTTAAGATATGCTTGACACTTGATTAGTTCTGCATTGGGAGAAAATAATGTGCATCACAGCTTTCGTATAAGGATTTTCTTCTTTTTTTTTAACAAAATAAAGTAGCTTAATCATAGAATAATCATACTGTGTTGAAAGTTGCTGTTACTACCACCTTGCGAAACAAATTTGTTGACATTACAAGTGGCTGTTGGGCTGCTTTCATTTTAAAATTTAAAATAGCTCCACAATGCAGATGTTTTACCCACTTGTTCGCTTTGCCCGCTGCCGCAAGTTGTCGATATGGTCACCTACATGACAGCTGACATAGGGTGAGTGCAATGGGCTGAAAGAAACAAAAGATCGAAATTGTCTTAATTGGAATTAATCGGAATTGGCTTCAATTAAAATATACCTCAACCAGCTATGATACCATCCTTCAGATCGGATTCCTAGTATCAACAAAAAAGACTTGGGCAGGGGACAATGGTATCTCCAGTGCTGTTTCTTTCTAGGTCCTGAGATGGTACTCGTCTTCTATAGCTGGAAGCAGTTGTCATTGATGGAGGGACAAATAAAAGCACAAGTAGGAGAGCGAGCTTCTGCTTTATCCAGTTTGGGGTTTCAGACAGTGTGTAACAGATGTGTCCGTAATACAAGCCCTCCAAAGGGCCATGTGGTATCAAGTTCTCCCCCAGTAAATACACTTTGAAAGCTCGAGGTCATATTTATACATCTAGAGAATCATGCTGTTTCGTGAATTCCTCAGTATCACCCACAGATCCTCCCGTTCCAGCAATGGATCACTGCTGTATGGGATCACAGTGGCTCCTTCCTGCAAATAAACTCGCACTCAATTCCTGTCAATCAGAGGACAAGTACAATGCACTGCATACTTTTAAATTGGATGCAGAGTAGGTGCTATTTTGAAAAGGGCATCTGGAATTGTGGGTGTCACATGATTGAGTTTCTGACTCATCCATGAGTTAAATATATATGTCTCGTGTCTCCTGAACTACTCTATAATCTGCATATCTGCTGTCAATGTCTAGATGGCAGCGAAAATAACTTGGTATCTGATCACAGGCAGCTGCCTCAAGCCATCCTTCTCCAAAGTTGGGCAGATGTAGTTGGAGTTAAACACTGTTTCTTTACCTCAGGTTAGAACTTGGCGTAATATGCCACAAACTAAAGGGAACCGACTCGGATTAGATGGTTTGGGTTGGCTCAATGCCAAGGTGTGTTCCGCCAAGTGCTCACTATCACTCAGATACTCTTAATAGTGTTCTATCGTTACATGATTGTACTAATTTGTGGCCATAATTAATTTTGCTACATGCAAAAGTTTCCCATTTCACCTCTTGAGCTAAGTTCAGGTAAAAAAAAAAATATTCACTTCTCTGTCTGGCTGTGGTCAAACTTCAACAATGGAGGGGCAGGAAAATTCAGTTCAGTTTTATGTCCCCAGGGAAAGAGACTAAACTCCCTCTGTAATTAGCTATTAAAACCTCCACATTCTCAACATTTCTCTCCACTGCACTGTGTATGAACCGTCACCATATGGGAGCCATTTTTTTTTTCACTTTTATTGTGCTCCGTTATGGCTCATAAGAGGGCCATTCTGGACCAACTCTCTGCTCACAGTCATCATAATGATCATTATTTTTTCCATACTTTAATTAAGAATTTGTTTTCTTTGCACATTCCACTGAGTCAGATCAGCACCAAAGGTATATATGCAGTCCACAAGAGGCACTGCAGTGCAGGGTCAGCTGTTCGCAGTGACCTAAACACTACTTTCTAAAACTTTGGATCACTATTGGCTCAGTTATCACAGCACTTTGAACTCTTAAGTTGTCTCGGTGGCGCCATTTGGATTTCACCAGTTGTTTGGCCCATTGGCATCAATATACATAAATGCATTAGGGATCTCACTGCCATGGACAAAATCACAGTAATAGCACAGAGATGGGTGGGGAGCTGAGTCAACCCTTCCGGATGAGCATGCATGTTTGTTTTTAGTATATTTTGTTTAAACAGCCAACATTTTTTCACAATTGTCTTGTTTAAATTGATTTAAGTAGATTTTTCATTAATGCATTTTTTAATCGTAGAATTTAACTGCTCTTACAGTGTTGAAGTGATGCAGATAGGGTAACTGTTAAATAATGTCTGTATATCCACTATGTGAAGCTAAGGGTTAACATCTCACTATCAAGCCCTAATCTGGTGTCACTGGGGGTTTCTTTTAGGCAAGTCAAAGCTCACATTACCGCACCAGTAACTCCATCATCACGGGGGAGCAGCAGCTGAAGTGATGTATATACAGGGGTTTCCCCCTCGCTTGATCCTCGCCATTCAAATCTTCTTGCTATTTATAAAACAGCTATTCCAGCCCCTTCAGATGCTGTCTCTTATGACAGCACAGGGCTCATTCTCTCTCCCACCTTCCGTTTCCTCTGTTCTGCCCCTGCCCTGCTTTAGACCCTCCTTATCTGCAGGTCATCAGCACTCCCGCTGCCACACGACCCAGTTTGCTCTGGAGGAATTCCCTCCCTCTGCCCGAACTGCCCACCGCAGAGAGCGCCCCTCCTCACTGCCTCAGAGCAAAGCTGAGAGCCGGGGAGATGTCTGAGGAGAGAGAAGCAACGATTTTCTAACAGTTAATGTGACACTGCGGATAGGACTGGAGAACTAAGTTTAGCCCAAGAATGAAATTGTCAAGAGTAGTCTCATGATGGGTTGTCTATAGGGGTTTTTAGGGCAACATGTGGTGTCTGCATTGTGCCTCTGACAGGAGTCAGTCCCTACTCGAGCTGGAGGTGGACAGCTGGTAAGCACAAAGCATACTGTGTGTATGTGTGGGTGTGTGGGTGTGTGTGAGTGTGTGAATACACACATACTAGTCATGTAATAGACATGCTTTACACATGTACATTTTTCCCATTTTATTACCTCTGAATTTAGCTTGTGATGTTGGCTGCACATATCAGTAGCAGACAGTACTTTTATTCTGGGACTGCTGCCATATTCAATAAACAGAATTGCAGTTTCCCTTCCTTGGAATAATTGTTTTGAGTCCACTGGTTGTTGATCCAGGGCAGAGCTAACGATAAATATGATACGAAAGGAGTGTTGTTTGAACAGTTTGTGCTTTATTGTGAATGCCATAGAGTTTCCTGCTCTGTTAACAAGCCATTAGATGATTTCCCCGGTGCACGCTGAGCATGTCAACTCAGCTCAGTCACATTTTACTGCTCTTTCTCTAATACTCTCTAACTCGGCCATAATCAACTTAAGGTGATTCAAAGAGCTATTTGCTCATGAAAAGGCCCGGTGTTGTAACACACCGAAAACATTGACTAGGAGTACACTACCGTTCAAAAGTTTGGGATCACCCAAACAATTTTGTGTTTTCCATGAAAAGTCACACTTATTCACCACCATATGTTGTGAAATGAATAGAAAATAGAGTCAAGACATTGACAAGGTTAGAAATAATGATTTGTATTTGAAATAAGATTTTTTTTACATCAAACTTTGCTTTCGTCAAAGAATCCTCCATTTGCAGCAATTACAGCATTGCAGACCTTTGGCATTCTAGCTGTTAATTTGTTGAGGTAATCTGGAGAAATTGCACCCCACGCTTCCAGAAGCAGCTCCCACAAGTTGGATTGGTTGGATGGGCACTTCTTTGAGCAGATTGAGTTTCTGGAGCATCACATTTGTGGGGTCAATTAAACGCTCAAAATGGCCAGAAAAAGAGAACTTTCATCTGAAACTCGACAGTCTATTCTTGTTCTTAGAAATGAAGGCTATTCCATGCGAGAAATTGCTAAGAAATTGAAGATTTCCTACACCGGTGTGTACTACTCCCTTCAGAGGACAGCACAAACAGGCTCTAACCAGAGTAGAAAAAGAAGTGGGAGGCCGCGTTGCACAACTGAGCAAGAAGATAAGTACATTAGAGTCTCTAGTTTGAGAAACAGACGCCTCACAGGTCCCCAACTGGCATCTTCATTAAATAGTACCTGTTAGAGCCTGTTTGTGCTGTCCTCAGAAGGGAGTAGTACACACCGGTGTAGGAAATCTTCAATTTCTTAGCAATTTCTCGCATGGAATAGCCTTCATTTCTAAGAACAAGAATAGACTGTCGAGTTTCAGATGAAAGTTCTCTTTTTCTGGCCATTTTGAGCGTTTAATTGACCCCACAAATGTGATGCTCCAGAAACTCAATCTGCTCAAAGAAGTGCCCATCCAACCAATCCAACTTGTGGGAGCTGCTTCTGGAAGCGTAGGGTGCAATTTCTCCAGATTACCTCAACAAATTAACAGCTAGAATGCCAAAGGTCTGCAATGCTGTAATTGCTGCAAATGGAGGATTCTTTAACGAAAGCAAAGTTTGATGTAAAAAAAATCTTATTTCAAATAAAAATCATTATTTCTAACCTTGTCAATGTCTTGACTCTATTTTCTATTCATTTCACAACATATGGTGGTGAATAAGTGTGACTTTTCATGGAAAACACGAAATTGTTTGGGTGATCCCAAACTTTTGAACGGTAGTGTACATAGCAAAACTATGGAGGTAGACTGGGCTTGTGGGAACAGCCATGCATGTCAGTGAGTTTGTGGATTGGTTTGTTATCTGGCCGACGCATGGCAGCTGAGCATAATTAATTAATTGTCGTAGAGTGGCACGGTGATAAGAGGCTCCTCTGGAGGATGCATCTTGGTATCATAGAGAGCGTTTGACACTGAAGCTGTGCTCACCTCAGCTCCCCTACACAGACTGTGTGTTGTATCTGTCACCTTGTCATCTGGAGGAAGTCCATTGTTAAAATTCAACGAGGTAGCAGTTTATGCAGTGTCACAGGATGTTGGGGTAACTGCTGTACTTGTGTGTGTGCACCACCATATGAAGGAAAGCATGGCAGTAGCCCACCATCAAAGGCAGTGACAGCTGGTGGTGATATTGGGTGTGTGGGCTAACAAATGCATTATACCCATCAAAAGATCATGCTGCAGCAACAGCAGCATCACATCCAAGATACCAAGTTACAGCAACGACACTATATACCTTGTTATAGCAAGTACTCTACAAAAACACTATAGAGAAGTAGCCACAAGAATGGTCTGATGCCAAAAAACTCTCCATCTGTCTCTCTGTCTCTGTCTCTCTCTATCTCACACATTAGTAGCACCTCACTGTATGTACTGTTACTCTGCATGTCTGCTGTCATTGGTCAAAAGTCAGTGGCCTGAGGGTAGCATAGCGGCGTATTCCATTGCCTACCAACATGAGGCTCACCGGTTCGAATCCCCGTGTTACCTGCGGCTTGGTCGGGCATCCCTACAAACACAATTGGCCATGTCTGCGGGTGAGAAGCCGCATGTGGGTATGTGTCCTGGTCGCTGCACTAGCACCTCCTCTGGTCGGTTGGGATGTCTGTTCAGGGGGAGGGGGAAGTGGGGGAAATAGCGTGATCCTCCCACGTGCTACGTCCCCCTGGCGAAACTCCTCACTGTCAGGTGAAAAGAAGCAGCTGGTGGCTGGAAACTCCACATGTATCAAATGAGCATGTGGCAGTCTACAACTCTCCTCGGATCGGCAGAGGGGGTGGAGCAGTGACCGGGACACTTCAGGGAGTGGGGTGATTGGCCAGGTACAATTGGGGAGAAAAATCAACAACAACAAAAAAAACAGAAATTTAGCCCAAATGATCAGCAAATCAAGGGGGCGTGCCACAACACCTGTCACTCACTCACTCAGCTTGTATTCAAAGATGAATGGAAGCTGATGCTACTGTGTTTGGGTTGTAAAACATTAGCCCATTTAGATATTTCCTGTTCTTCTTGTGACTATTTGGTGTTGTTGCTGCTCTAGGTTCCATCAAAATGTTAAACAATCTGTTCTAAGGTTTTTCCAACAATAATTTTCTCATCTTCATTGTAAAAGATAGGGAGGGCTTAGCCCTGTTAGCCCATTTATACAAGGTCAAATGAGATGCGAACACTTTCTAGAGCTTTCTTCACAACATGATGTTTCTGATACCAATTTCCTAGACCTACGGTTTGTTGTTTTGATTTTTTTTTAAAGCTCATGTTTGCATAAAGCCCTCGTTTTGCCAACACGGACACAATTTAGTCTACAACTTCATATTGTGCCTGTGTCCTTTAACTATACATATCCTATACCAGACATTATCTCTTCACTTATAATGAAATTGACCACATACTGACAACAGCTGGATACTATAACCAAGTCTCTTTCTAAGTAAAAAGTACTCAATTACTGAACTTGAATAATTTTCCGGTTGTCATGAAACTAGTTTCATTTTGCTGGACAGGGATTACTCATACAGAGTGAGAACATGATTTCAGCGTTTCTGGTAAGCCATTGTGGTTTGCTATCTGCCATCTGTGTTTACACGTTGGGACCTTTGGCGGAGGCCATACAAGGCATAATTTCTTCATGGCTTTACTCTTCAACTCCAAACTGAGCACTGAGCAGCAGCTGTTCTGGCATTCATGGCATCAAGAAGAAATTAAAACGACTCCAAAAAAGAAAACAGAGGGAAGATGTTTCATCTAGGGTGGACAAACAATCTCAATCCCTCATTCAGGTGGCCAAGCCCCTATCTGTCTGAGGATGACACACACACCGACCCCCCCCCCCAGCTCCCAAGACGGTCTAGAAATATTGTAATGACGGCGAGACTCCTCCTCGTTTTCTCCCCTTTTTATCTTTTTTTTTTTTCAGAATTAAATTCACTTCTTTGGAGGTTTTTGATTTTAATGAGGATGGGTGAATGCTTGGCACAAGTTATAAATGCACTTTGTTGTCCCAGTTAAACAGTTTCTGACCAGAATCTCTGTCTCTCGCTCGCTCACTCTCTCTCTCTCTCTCACTCTCTCCATCTCGCTCTCTCTCTGTCTCTCCCACCAACCATCTATCTGCCTCTGTCTTTCTGACTCCAGCAGAGGGAATTGTATCAGTAATGCTTTCAGTGCTGTGGCACCTCAACCTTTGTATCAAGGGAGAAAACAGGTTTTCTTATCGAAAATGAATGGACGTCCCATTGTACTGTACTACCAGGATGCTTGCTTCTTGGTTGAGCGACCCCAATGCCGCTGCAGCAGCTAACACATAAGGAAATTAACAATTGGCTGGAGGAAAGCATGTGTGAAGCGGCACTACTTTACTTCCAGTTGGCATGTGTGAAGCATCTGCCTGCTTCTGTTGAGGGACGAATACTGCATATCAAGATTGATAAGCCTCTCTCCTATCCCAACAATTTCCATTAACGTATCCTTCACCGACACAGCAATATTACAGTCAAGTCCAGCCTCCCAATTTTCTTTACAACACTCACAGTGTTATAAAAATACATTGGTTGGGAAAGCGAAGGTACAGGAAGGATCGTCTTAGGGAAAAAAGTATAACCATATTGTCACCTAGGAAGAATGGCCATTTTATCTAATGTGAACTCTGATTAAATCTTCCACAGCATGACTTGTCAGGAGAGATTGGTGAGGAGACAGGCTGAAATAGCAATGCGGCAATGTATTACACGGTAACTACGGTCCAGTCCTGATTACCCAGGTCCTCATTTCCAAAAAAAATGAAATAAAAATTGGAACCGTGCCTTTCTCTGCTATTTTCCATGGCTCACTGGTAAGCCCCTGTGCATGACAATGGTATGGACTGAAAGTAAGCCGCTTCTGACACCGCACTCCGCTAGACTGTTTGCACAGGATTATAGCAGGCATTTTATCAACACTGTTTTTAATTTTTATTCCACCTCGCATGCATAAACTTTGAGCCACAGCAATAGTTGCTGGTGGATGAAAGACTTCCTACCCATTAAACTTTTTTATCCTCAGCCTTTAATTATCTAACTTCAACACACTCCGACACAGCAGGGAAGGTGTTTGAAAAGGTTCGGCAGCAATGGGTGCTTCTAGATGGATTTCCTTGCTCTCTGCATTTTGTTGTCATCAATCATTTGGGCAGATTTCCGATCGAGTCTGTGTACCAGTTGATAGGAATATATTCCCTGTCTAGGAGGTACAGGGAGATTTTAAATGAGATGAAATGATACTGGCTATGGGTTTATGGTAGAAAAGCTCATGTCTTTGCTAAATAATTTTAATGTTTTAGTGTTGATGTCGGTGACAGTTTATTTCTGAAAGGCCCGGGTTGTCACTACATAACGGTTCCCTTTTGTTATTACTATGACTATTTTGAGCTTTCAAATTCATTCACTGAGCTATGGAAACAAGATCAGGTGATCTATGGATGAAAGGGGTTGAGTTCATTATGTAGATGAGGCTGTAGAATTTTGTATATTCATTAAACATTTATGACTATGCAGAACAATTTTACATCTTTCAGATGCAAAGTGGTCAATGTGAGGACACATTGATTCTGTGTTGGATTTGAAGTTTGTTTTTCAACCAAATATTTATCCCGAAGGCACCCCATAATTGCCACTTATTCTTGGTTTTCTTGTACTCATCAGCCAAAACATTAAACTCATCTGCCTAATATTGTGTAGGTCCCCCTTGTGCCACCGAAACAGCTCTGACCTGTCGAGGCATGGACTCCACAAGACCTCTGAAGGTGTCCTCCGTTAGCAGCAGATCCTTTAAGTCCTGTAAGTTGCGAGGTGGCGCTTCCATAGATTGGACTTGTTCTTCCAGCACATCCCACAGATGCTCGATTGGACCTAGATCTGGGGAATTTGGAGGCCAAGGCAACACCTTGAACACTTTGCCATGTTCCTCAAACCATTTTTGAACGATGTGTGCAGTGTGGCAGGGTGCATTATCCTGCTGAAAGAGGCCACTGCCATCAGGGAGTACCATTACCATGAAGAGGTGTACCTGGTCTGCAACAATGTTTAGGTAGATGGTACACGTCAAAGTAACATCCATGTGAATACCAGGACCCAAGGTTTCCCAGCAGAACATTTCCCATAGCATTACACTGGCTCCGCCGGCTTGCCTTCTTCCCATAGTGCATCCTGATGTCATCTCTTCCCCAGGTAAACAACGCACATGTACCCGGCCGTCCACATGAGAAAAAAAATGTGATTCATTAGACCAGGCCATCTTCTTCCATCACTCGATGGTCCAGTTCTAACACTCACATGCCCATTGTAAGCACTTTCGGTGGTGGACAGGGGTCATCATGGGCACTCTGACCGGTCTGCAGCTACACAGCCCCATACACAGCAAGCTGTGATGCACTGTGTTGTGACACCTGTCTATCATAGCCAGCATTAACTATTTCAGCAATTTGAGCTACAGTAGCTCTTCTGTGGGTTGTAACTAGATAAAGTTATTCACTTCATCCATCAGTGGTTTTAGTGTTTTGGCTGATCAGCATATGTTGCAGTTGTTCACTACGAAACTCTGAGGGACACATTTTATAAATCACCAGTCGATGTTTACAGTCTAACTTGACAACCAACTGAAAGTAAACCTCAGTCCATTCTTCATGCCGATACATAATGTCTGAGTCACTGTCATTTTTGTAGAGAATGTTTGCAAGCCCCAGGTCTCAGAGCACACGCAACTGCAGCCATGTGAGACAAGTTTTTATGGTCTCTTTGGTTAGATAGCTTTTTCGTCTCTACAGTTGCAAGCAAGGGTCACTAACATCAAACTTTTATCTCACCTGCATTTGGCTGAAATTCTGTAAGAGCCATATAACTTCATTTTGGCCATTATTCACTTAAATACTTTACTTTCAAGTGAATAGCACAGGAAATACTGTATCCTTCTTTAACATGATTTAGTTTTCAGGCATGTAAGGAAGCAATAGTGCATTGCCCTGGCCTGGAGCAAAGATGGTCATATTTCCCATTGAATATTGATCCTTTTTCCATTAAACTTGTTTGATGAACCTTTGGAGTTTTTATCCCCCTTATGTCTGTTAGATTAGACATTCTATTCTTTTTTCAATTTATTAGTTATATTAATTCAAATTTATTCCACCCTTAACAAAGCTCCTAGTTCAGCTGGAGGCTAATGTGTTTAATTAAAAGACTTATATTTGATATTGGTTGTAGTCTTGTGTTGGCATGCACAGCCTCGGTATGAGGAAATTCACTTTACTTCTCACAATCAGGTTCACTTTCTTGATACAGAACTTGTTTCACAAACCTGGGAAGTGATGGGTTCAGGTCACGGCCGAGATTTCCAATCACAAGGCTTTGATTCCTCATTTCTTAGTTTTTATTTAGCAACCACAAGCACCAAAGCACTGTGCTTTGCAACACTCCTCACTAATCACAATAGCCTAAGAGGTGTGGAGGAAGTTAGCATGTATGTTGACATTTAGTTGCTAGGCTGGTGGGGCATGGCTAGTTGTTTCTCAGACCTCAGCCACTGAACTATATCCAAACAGCAGACGAAGAGGATGCTGGTGTTTTTTGTGGCTAAAAATATGTTTTGTTTTGTTTTGTTTCGGGGTTTTTTTTTATAGTGTTCAAAGTACTGCAACATGTTGGAACTTCTGACATCATTCCTACATTGGATTTATGTTCCAGTCCAGGTCTCTCATAGAAAATTTAAACAAAGCTAGAGCACTGCAATACTCTCTGTTAACTTGGGGTACTTTCTATGCACACTGAGGGAGACTGCTGCTGTAGATGTGCTCACGCACATTTAAACCCTAGCAAAGGTGTCAAAGTTCACTTTCTGACAGCTGCAGTCATCTGAGCACTGATGGAAATACACTGGACTTCAGACTTCAGTCTATTTGGAGCAAGCGTTGGTTGTTTGAGCCCTTTTCCATAATGCCTTTCCACTGCATGCTTTCAGTAAAACGACTGAGTGGACTAAACCTAGTACATGCATTGTGTGTTTGCAGTGTGGAAGGTGATGCGCTGGGCAGCGAAGTGGGCTCCTCTGTGGAGACCAGTGGCAGTTACGGTCGTGCTCCAGTGACCCATGCTGCTGGGCTCGGCTCCGACCACCTGGACAGCCAGCTGTACGGCCACCACATCTTTCTCACCGGCCAGCATCGGCCTCGCCGGCCCAAACTTCAACACTCGCAGTCAATCCTCCGCAAGCAGGCCGAGGAGGAGGCCATCAAGCGCTCTCGCTCACTCTCCGAAAGCTATGAGCTCTCCTCAGACCTCCAGGACAAGCAGGTGAGGGGGAAGCGGGGGGTGCAAGGGTGGACAAAGACAAACACACTATTAGAAAGTTGTTCCCCTCTTACAGGAGTAGTCAGTGCCGTCTCAGAATTGGACTCCCCTAACAACTGCAGACGGATGATACTCATAAAGATGGCCAAACTCTTATACTGTCAGTATGAGAACAACTTATCCCAGCCCTCCTATCGAGCTGTGATGGGGGTACCTGCTGTGAGTAAGATTCACTACTGTGGTTCATATTCCTTTTGGCAAGCTAGAGACCACTAACCTCCTTGGATCTCCCACAGCGCTGGAAAATATGATTAGTGTCTCTTGCTACACCAGCAGCATGGAAGTGGATAACTAGTTTGGCGTGTGAAGACATAGTGTAAGGCTGTGGGCACATTTCTTTATATTTTTTGTCCCTTTTTTGACACATTTCTAATTCTTCAAGTTATAAACAGATTCTGTTTAATGACCATTTCAGTTCAGTTCTGTGTACATTAAATCATACATATTTTTAGAACCCATTTATGTAAGTTTTGATCTTTATCTCAAATAAGGATATTTATAAGGATTCTTAATTGAGAGCTGTGCAGCATCCTACATTATTCACCATCTGTTAATGGTATAGAGAGTGTATCAGGTGAAGTCATTATGTATGTACCCCACCCCCCTCCGTTATGCATTTTATTTTGCCTCTCTTTCTTGTGATTTTGTGCTTCCATACAGTTCCTCAGGGAGTACTGCATCATTATTATTTTAAGAGTTCTGGAACACGGTTGTCTGCTATTCTTTACCTACTACATATTTTAAAGAATGGGAACAAGTAGGATAGAGCCATGGAGGAAATGGGGTTATATTTGTGTGACAGAAGGGTTCACCTCAGATTCTTAATAACACACCTACTTAATGGAGAGACTCTGAGTCTTACACCACCCCATAAGCGCCTTTCTCTTTCCACCTCCTCTGTACCTTCACTGTTTACTAATTATATTCACTAAAATACCCTTCTCCGAGCGTCTGGGTAGCGTATCAGTCTATTCTGTTGCCTACCAACACGGGGATCGCAGTTTGAATCCCCGTGTTACCTGCGGCTTGGTCAGGCGTCCCTACAAACACAATTGGCCGTGTCTGCGGGTGGGAAGCCAGATGTGGGTATGTGTTCTGGTTGCTGCACTAGCGTTTCCTCTGGTCGGTCGGGGCTCTTGTTTGGGGGGGGGACTGGGGGGAATAGCGTGATCCTCCCACGCACTACGTCCCCCTGGCGAAACTCCTCACTGTCAGGTGAAAAGAAGAGACTGGAAACTCCACATGTATCAGAGGAGGCATGTGGTACACTGCAGCCCTCCCTGGATCAGCAGAGGGGGTGGAGCAGCGACCGGCACAGCTCAGAAGAGTGGGGTAATTGGACGGGTACAATTGAGGAGAAAAAAGAGGAAAAATAAAAAAAGACCCTTCTCATGTCAAAGTGTCCAGTTAATTAAATAGTATACATTATCATATTTAAATTTCTCCTCCTCCTAAAATACTTTTATAATGAGTTAGATATCTTGTGTATCATCTGGTGTCTCACAGACTATCACCTGTTATCCCATCACAGGGGACATTTTGCAAAGATTGAATAGCCATATTAGCACAGCTAACAGACTATTTGCATTTACACAGGCTGACAGGCTTTTGCCAGGGCTTTTTAAGAGTTATTTAGGATATTAGTTTTCTTTTTCTCTCTGCAGGTGGAAATGCTAGAACGTAAATATGGTGGGCGTTTCATAACCCGGCATGCAGCCCGCACCATTCAGACAGCTTTCCGCCAGTACCAGATGAACAAAAACTTTGAGCGTCTCAGGAGTTCTATGTCTGAGAACCGTATGTCCAGACGGATTGTCCTGTCCAACATGAGAATGCAGTTTTCCTTTGAAGGACCTGAAAAAGTCCACAGCTCCTACTTTGAGGGCAAGCAGGTGTCCCTCACGGACGATGGCACCAAAATTGGTGCACTGGTGCAGTCGGAGCGCGGCGGGGATGTGGGCGTTCCAGCTAAGTCTCCCGTGGCACAGACCGATTTCACAGACGCTATTACAGAACTGGAAGATGCCTTCTCCAGGCAGGTCAAGTCTCTTGCCGAGTCTATCGATGATGCCCTGAATTGTCGTAGCATGCACGGTGAGGACACTCAGCCGGAGCCTGCCAGAGGCCATCAGGACATGGAGCGGGAAGTCAGTTTTCAGGTCAAACCTTCCCACAGCACCTCTGAACACCGCAAACAGGATGAGATGACGGCATCCTACAGTGATGTCACCCTATACATAGATGAGGAGGAGCTGTCACCCCCCCTGCCCCTGTCTCAGTCTGTAGACCGGCCCTCCAGCACAGAATCGGACCTACGACTGCGCTCCCTCAATTCCTCCCAGGACTATTGGTCTCTGGCTCATAAGGATGACAAGGGGGACACAGACACGAGTTGTCGCAGCACACCATCTCTGGAGTGCCAGGAGCAGCGTCTGCGGGTAGACCACCTCCCCTTGCTGACAATTGAACCACCCAGCGACAGCTCAGTGGAGCTGAGCGATCGCTCTGACCGTAGTTCTTTAAAGAGGCAGAACGCCTATGACCGGAGCATCAACAACCAACAAGCCAGCCCGAAACACATCAGCCACGGCCTGCCACCCCGGGGGCCTTCCAGGGAGGAAGAAGCCACCCGCCATCGGCCACGGCAGCTGGAGGCACACCTGGCCATCAATGGCACTGCCAACCGGCAGAGCAAGTCCGAGTCGGACTTCTCGGACGGGGACAATGACAGCATTAATAGCACATCCAACTCTAACGACACCATCAACTGCAGCTCTGAGTCTTCATCCAGGGACAGCCTTCGAGAGCAGACACTCAGCAAGCAGACGTACCACAAGGAGACCCGCAACAGCTGGGACTCACCAGCATTTAGCAATGATATTATCCGAAAGAGGCACTACCGCATTGGCCTTAACCTCTTCAACAAGTATGTACACTCTGGTTCATCACGTCCATCCATACATTCACATTGCGGCCATCCACACACACTCTCTACACGCACAAACTCCAGGCTCGGAGCCAGTTGGCATCTGATGTCATTTTGATCTTCTTTTTTTTTTTACACTATGCTTTATAATTAACCACAATCAGCCTCCACAAACATTGCAGTGTAAATAACTTGAGCAGATTAATGACATAATCGAGTCTATCTAACAATTACATTGCACACAGCACAACCCACTGCATAACACAGAAACAACCACAAAACTGTAATGATTAAAAAGTTCTCTAAATAGGATTCTTTATCACTGAATTGTATATCATGGAAAGCATTGCTTGACTTATTCTTAAGAACCCAAAATGAGAATCTTAAGTATGATTTATATGCCATGATGGTGATTGAAACATCAGCATATGGTTGTATTAATGGAGCAAAGAATCGTGTAAATCTATTCTGCTCCAGTTCATTTTGCCTAAGTCACTTAAAGTGGGTGGATTCATTTGTGCCTGTGTGAATTTTCTTTAATCACAGATGACTGTGGATAAGATGTCTTTCAGAGACTGACCATTAAGTTTCTTTTTAATCAACACCATGGAGAAGTTTTTCTCCTCCCCATTCTCGTTTCACCTTTTTCTGCCCCTTCCCTCCCACTCCCTAAATCCTTTTACCTCATGTGACACACACACTGGGCCAGGGACAGAAATGCAGTGGGATAATCAGAGATTTGGATTGTGTCCCGCCTCCTTTTAACTCTCCATACCTCTCTACCCTCCGCCTTGTCTTCAGGAAACCAGAGAAAGGCATCCAGTATCTGATAGAGCGAAGCTTCGTGCCGGACACTCCGGTGGGTGTGGCCCACTTCCTGCTCCAGAGGAAAGGCCTTAGCAGGCAGATGATTGGAGAGTTCCTGGGTAACAGACAGAAACAGTTCAACAGGGATGTCCTCGAGTGAGTTGACATCGGGGAATGTGTCTGTACTACGCAGGAAGACTGTGTGCTCAGAAGTATCATGATGTTTCTGCAGTGAATCAGAAATGCTTTCTATTGGTGTCTGGGTGGCGTGGCAGTCTATTCTGTTGCCTACTAACACGGGGATCGCCGGTTCGATCCCCGTGTTACCTACAGCTTGGTCGGGCGTCCCTACAGACACAATTGGCTGTGTCTGCGGGTGGGAAGTTGGATGTGGATATGTGTCCTGATCGCTGCACTAGCACCTCCTCTGGTCAGTCGGGGCACCTGTTCGGGGGGAAGGGGGAGCTGGGGGGAATAGCGTGATCTTCCCATGCGCTATGTCCCCCTGGCAAAACTCCTCACTGTCAGGTGAAAAGAAGCAGCTGGCGACTCCACATGTATCAAAGGAGGCATGTGGTAGTCTGCAGGCCTCCCCAGGTCGGCAGAGGGGGTAGAGCAGCGACCGTGATGGCTCAGAAGAGTGGGGTAATTGGCCAGATACAACTGGGGAGAGAAAGGGGGAAAAAATCCAAATAAAGAAAAAAAAGAAGAAATGCTTTCTACATGCATAAGTGTCTTACTTTAATGCTCATGTTTTGTTCATTAATCAGCAATGGATGTACTGTTTTCCAGTCACATTGACCTGAGCCACCTTTGGATTCAATTATGTATTTTTTTAAATAATTCAATATCCCTTCACCTCAATTATAAAATAATATCAACAACATTTATGGTTAGCAGTTGTTTTGACCCAAACAGACCCCAAGGATTAAAACATTTGTGAGCATGTTGCATCCGTTCAGACAACCATTTTACATTTAATGCTTTTTATAGTTGTCTTTTCCATTGTTTTAGTGCACATAGATACTCAATTTTCATCAAGAAAATACACACAAACAGATTCTGCTGAGAAAAGCTTTGTGCGAATGCCGATGGAAGTGATTCAGACAAAAAAGAGCTCAGATACTACTAACACATAGACTCCATTTACAGATTCATCTGTCTATTTTATAGCGGAGGTAAGTCTGATGGTATCACTGCTAAGGACGTGGTGGGTTTGTGTAGAGATTATTTACGTGATTGAAATATCACCCACAGTGTTCGTTCAGGACTTGAGGGTTCAACATACTCGTCTGAGGCTGTGAGTCAACACTTACTCAAAGCAGACTCACGCCAGCAGAGCCCATTGAGATTCAGTGGACGATAAGGACAGGCATGGTCTGTCTGTGACAGTTTGACAGGGATTTCTAAAGGGCTCTTCAACCCCATGGCTATAAATCCTGACGTGAGATCTCATCTGCTATGGAGAGTGGAGTCACACGCCTCAAATTAATGTCAGCTCTGTTCCACCATCATCGACTTCTGTTGCCGTCGATTCCTAATGAGACATAAAGCCTTGCTAACATCGAATTAATCCTCTTGGCAGGATGCAGTCTTTTATCACCTATTTTAATGTATGTGCATCTGCGTGCTGTCACATGCATATCTATGCAACATGTTTGTTTGCCAGTGGCTACTTGCATTGGTGTCTTTGCATTGGTGTATTTGTCGGTATTTGTGTACAAGTTACAACACGAATCTCATTTATTGCTGAACGAGTAATTAGCTGTGTTGCAACTGACCTCCGCTTGTGTCTTTGTGACAAGCTGTGTTGTGGATGAGATGGACTTCTCAGCCATGGAACTGGATGAGGCACTCAGAAAATTCCAGGCCCACATCCGAGTCCAGGGAGAGGCACAAAAGGTGGAGCGACTCATAGAGGCCTTCAGGTGAGAGATTCTGCTGAAAGCAGTGCACCTACGTTTCACCAAAAAAAATTTATTTAACTCACTATGATATAATATGTGTATGTGCTGTAGTAGATGGTGCACCATGACACGGTATCAGCTCAAAAGCACTATTATTGGGCATCCGGGTGACGTGGCGGTCTATTCCGTTTCCTACCAACACGGGAATCGCTTGTTTGAATCCCATGTTACCTCCGGCTTGGTCTGGCATCCCTACAGACACAATTGGCCGTGTCTGCGGACTGGAAGCGGATGTGGGTATGTGTCCAGGTCACTACACTAGCGCCTCCTCTGGTCCGTCAGGGCGCCTGTGCGGGGGGAGGGGGAACTGGAGGGAATAGTGTGATCCTCCCACACGCTACGTCTCCCTGGCGAAACGCCTCACTGTCAGCTGAAAAGAAGCAGCTGGCGACTCCACATGTATCGGAGGAGACATGTGGTTGTCTGCAGCCCTCCCCGGCTCGGCAGAGGGGGTGGAGCAGCGACTGGGATGGCTCGGAAGAGAGGGATAATTAGCCAAGTACAATTGGGGAGAAAACTGTAAACAGAGCTAAAGCTACCTCTAATTTTCTCATTAATGGAATTAATTTAAACCCTCAAATGCCAAAAAGTCTGGGTATGCCTTGACAAGGGATACTGTGATACTTTTGCTGGACATAAGATACCACCAGTTCCATAGGGTAAGGCCTTTTAAAATCTGGAAATGGTTCTCTATTCAATTACATCACAGCAGGAGAGAAAAAACAATCTACAAATATAAAGCAGATGGCCTCTGGGCCTGAAACACTGGTTGTCATATGTTCTTTTTTTTTCCCTCCGAACCTAGAAAGGTACTCTCATGCCCAGAGAGAATGTGCTTAGATATGCACTCAGCAAGCACACTTCAGCCTCAGTAAACACTGCAGTGACTGTTACATCAGGAAGATGAGAAAAACTTCTCATCTGGCACTAGCCCACAGCCTAACCCAGATATAATCATGGACTTCACAACAACCCATAAAGCCATTAAACAGCCTGTCAGAGCGCCTGAGGCTGTATTGACTGTGTTCTCACTGACATGCTCAATGTTGTGATGGCTTGGGGATAAGAAAAATCATCTTAATGACTGTAGCGCGCCTTGAAGAGGGTGCAATATCAATATTGATACTACTGCCATGATTGGAAATAATCCCTCATATAAATGATTGTTGATTTTGTTTTAGCTTTGAAATGTGCCTTTATAGTCTTTGTGATGTAATGACTTACCATCTGTTTTTTTCTCTTTTTTTTTTAGTTTAATTAGGCCTGAAGTGAGGAGGGTGTTTCAGGATGTGCACATTGCTTTTTCTGCCTTGAATTTGATCACCTGTGTCCAATATTCTCTTTACAGCCAGCGCTACTGTATTTGCAACCCCGGTGTGGTGCGACAGTTCAGGAACCCCGACACCATCTTCATTCTGGCCTTTGCCATCATCCTTCTAAATACCGACATGTACAGTCCCAATGTCAAGCCTGAGAGGAAGATGAAGCTGGAAGACTTTGTTAAAAACCTTCGAGGTATGTTTTCCTTCCTCCCTGTTTTCACAATAACATCCAAACCCAAGACTCATATTCTCCTCTGTATTGTTGCTCTGCAACTCCATGGATAAACTTGAGTCCTTATCTCAAATTGAGTTTTGTGAATGGGCTCTGCTTTGATTAATGGCCACATCAGTATGGTGTTTACTTTCTGTAAATCAAGTTAAGTTGCCCTCAACAGATTTAAGGGGAATTAGCCTGTGGGGGATGGGTCATGGTATGGCTTACTCCTTTATCTGCCTATTGGAGTGTCAGTAGTTGAAGTACAACACTGAGTCGTCTGCAATGTAAGGTACTATATCTGCAGTGCAGCAATGTGTCACAACTTTCATGGGTTCATAAACTCGCGTGAATTTGTGCATTAATCTCTATCTCTCTTGCTCCCTCTCTCTCTCTCTCTCTCTCTCTCTCTCTCTCTCTCTCTCTCTCTCTCTCTCTCTCTCTCTCTCTCTCTCTCTCTCTCTCTCTCTCTCTCTCTCTCTCTCTCTCTCTCTCTCTCTCTCTCTCTTCCTCTTCATTCTCTTCTCTCTTTTTGTCTCTGTCTTTCAGGAGTTGATGATGGCGAGGACATTCCCAGAGAGATGCTAATAGGGATATATGAGAGGATTCGAAAGCGTGAGCTCAAGACCAATGAGGACCATGTGTCTCAGGTTCAGAAAGTGGAAAAGCTCATCGTGGGGAAAAAGCCGGTGAGTTTGAGAGTGATCCTGTGCACCAGACACTTTCAGTTCCCTCGCCACTCAGAGGCCAAATGTGCCAAAAGCATGTTAAAGCCACACAAGGCAAATGACCTGATGTAACTTCTAAGCGGTCACACAGAACCACTGGTTTATTTATGGCCAACATTATTAAATAAGAAGATCAGAGTGGCTCCTTTACCAGGGAAGACCTTCCTCTTTGTGTGACACATCCATTTCCTCATGGCTAGAGACCTTCACGCTGGCTGGATTTAATGTGTCTATAGCCTGAAGAGCTAAGCGAAAAAAGACCTTGCTGACATTCCCTGTAATAATAAATTGGGTTTATCTGGTCCAGACTCAATCAACCAGGGAAGCAGGAATCAGTACATATTCTCTAAGGTGCTAACTCTCTGAGGCCATTATGCCTCCACTGCTTGTGTCCCTTGATTACTATTTCATCCTAGTAACTTGCTCTAGTAACACAGAATGGGTCAGCACAAGCCCATAGCAACTTGAAACTTTCATCCTCAGCACGATGGAAGGATGCAAAGTGATTAACAGGAACAAGAAAGGGGATACATAAATGCTTGTTTTGTCATCGTGACAGTTGCTGTTCATTCCAACTTTTTGCTGTTGTGGTGGTACTTTCTGGAGCGAGTGAATCATGAATAGAAAAGTTAAGTTTCCCTACAGCATGTATTGATAATGACTGATTTTCCTTCTGCAAATGTCATCCCATAGATTGGCTCTTTGCACCATGGCCTGGGTTGTGTAAGTATTGGTATATCTTTTGCGTTTTATTAAAATTCAGTGCGCATAAATAAATACCATAAAACATGGAGATTTATCTAAAATGCATAAATATTCTTTATACATCACCATCACTTCCTTCTTAGAGGGGATGTAAATTATCTGATTGACAAGCCCTCAAAGACTTTGCGAAACAGAATTAGAAGTTCAGACATATTTGTTGTCAGACAGTATTTAGAAAGCACCCAGTGTGTTTCCTCAGGGTTTTACAATATTCAGTACATATTCAGAGTCAGAAATGCTACTGTTTTATCAAGCATGTCAGTAAGGGATGTTTTGTACATACAGGTGCTGTCCTTGCCCCACCGAAGACTGGTGTGTTACTGCAGACTGTTTGAAGTACCTGACCCCAACAAGCCACAAAAGTTGGGGCTGCACCAAAGGGAGATCTTTCTCTTCAATGACCTACTGGTGGTATGGCAACCACTTCTTCAGTAAATCAAGATTATATACTCAGATGTGTTTCTGAAAGTGCCTAAAATATAGTATACCTCTATGTATCTATGTATTTTCCAATAGGTTACCAAGATTTTCCAGAAGAAGAAGAACTCTGTGACATACAGCTTCCGGCAGTCGTTTTCTCTGTATGGCATGCAAGTGCTGCTCTTTGAAAATCAGTGTAAGTTCCTTTGAGCCCCTATTTTGCATAAGACTAGAGGCCCCCACCCACCATTCTGTTGCGTTTGGTTGTGTGTGTGTGCGCATGTCATGTGTCTGCAGCTAATCTCGCATACTACTGGATCTATCAGCCTAAAAGATTTTGTGCATAGTTATGACTGTATGATCAAGAACCTCTCATAGTTGCAGTGATTCAAAAGCTTTGAAAAACGTTTGTTCTCGCTACCACCGCTCCCTCTCTTCATTCACTCTCTAGCTCGCTTGACCAATGCTGCTCTCTGTTGCTGCCCGATCTGAGTCAAGCGTAGATATGAGATATGCAGGCAGTACCTCCATATTTTGCCTTCTCCCGGTAGGCGGAAAAAGGGGTGGTTTGTCGCCAAGTCCGAGCACTGGAGAAGGGGATATATTCCTGGCGAGGATTTGCACTCTACTGAATGCACCCTTTTGGTTATGGCTGTATTTTAGATAAGGCACAGAAAATTAAGAGTTTACTTCTCCTTAGTGTTTTACAATATCAGGTTAAAAACAGTATTGATTCAATTACTCTTCAGATTATCCAAATGGAGTCCGCTTGACGTCAGCCATCCCCGGCGCTGACATCAAAGTCCTCATCAACTTCAATGCGCCCAATCCCCAGGACCGCAAAAAGTTCACGGACGATCTGCGAGAGTCTATCGCTGAGGTCCAGGAGATGGAGAAGTACCGGATAGAATGTGAGCACAATTTTCCATTTTATTTCCCCTTAAGGAGGTTTATGTTCAACAACACGTTGGCAAAAAGTAGCAATGCTTTCCTTTTATCTGGCTGCTACAAGGGGTTTTTCACTCATCATTTTATCAGTCTAAATTGATGCCTCTATATGACCGACATAAGCAAATCATTGAAAAGATTAGATCTTGCTATATGATGACTCCAAGTGTTTGTCTCCGGGTCAGATTCCATGCTAAAACGATTTTAAGGCACAAAGACAGGGTATATAGCCACAATTAGGGACATATTACCTCATTGTTTTATATCTTGCAAATACCTGTTTTTCCAAAACACATGTACATCTCTCTCTTCTCTTCAAAACAAATGCACGAGCTACCAGAGGGTGAATGTCAATTAATGCAACAAGAGGCAATGCTTATGTGAAATAAAGTCATTCCTCTTCAAAAACCGACTACTTTTTTTTTTTTGGATATTTCCCCCCAATTGTATCCGGCTAATTATCCCACTCTTCCAAGCCATTCCAGTCACTGTTCCAACCCCTCTGCTGATCCAGGGAGGGCTGCAAACTACCACATGCTTCCTCCGATACATGTGGAGTCGCCAGCCGCTTCTTTTCAGCTGACAGTGAGGAGTTTTGCCAGGGGGACGTAGCGCGTGGGAGGATCACACTATTCCTTTCGCCCCCCCCCCCAAACCGTTACCCCGACCGACCAGAGGAGGCGCTAGTGCAGCAACCAGGACACATACCCACATCCGGCTTCCCACCCGCAGACACCCAGCTGTGTCTGTAGGGACGCCTGACCAAGCCAGAGGTAACGCGGGGATTCGAACCGGTGAGCCCTGTGTTGGAAGGCAACGGAATAATCTACTACGCTACCCGGATGCCCAAAACGGTCCGCTTTTGTCCACAAGAGTGTACAGTCAACAAACATCCTAAACTCTTCGCAGCAGCTTTACGTCACTTAAAATGTGAAAACTTCAACAGAATGACTGTAAAGCTATTAAACCTGTGCAAAGACAGAATTAATGTTACCACTTATTTAGCTGCTCATTTTTATCATACATATGAATATGTAGACATTTAGATTAGTGTCAACTTTTGTGCATGTGTCCTCTACACAGCGGAGCTAGAAAAGCAGAAGGGGGTGGTGAGGCCCAGTATATCTCAGACTGCCGGACTAAAGAAGGAGTCGGGCAACGGCAACCTGAGTCGCGGTAGCCTGGACGACAGCTATGCCATCGGGGAAGGTCTGAAAAGGAGTGCCCTCAGCAGTTCCCTACGCGACCTCTCAGATGCAGGTGAGGTCAGAGGTCGCTGTGGTAATGTAGCATCCCACATCTTAAATTAGAATATCTAAAGGCTTAGACTCCCTTTCCTGCTAGCTAAAGTATATTGTAGACCCCAAGCCGGACGCTGGCATGATACTACACACTGCCCTTGTACCAGAGGGGAATTTTTGAAGGTCTGAACTGAGAATAAACAGAGACTTGACATTTGTGCAGTTCTGCTTTAGCTTGTCACTGCAGGTAAAAGTCAAATTGAAACAGCAGTCTCAGTTAATACATCTTGATTGCAAAAGGAGGAACCACTACATTGGAGCCACTTAAAGTTGGAGGACTAATGGGCCAGAGAGCGACAGAGAGGGAGGGAGAGAGAGAGATGTGTTATTTAATGGGCCCAGGTTGTTATTTACTAGAGGCTATTAACTGAATAATCCAGCGTCACCAGTGTGGGTGGAGGCAGCACTATGTAGGTCACTGATCGATTTGAGTGTCTTAGCAGTAAGAGGTGTTAATGCCATGCTGTTGATTTAGGACAGACCTATAATGTTGCCTTGACACAGCCACCCAATCTACATAAGCAATACAACATGATGATGATGAGAATAATAATAATAATAATAGGACGTCTGTTTTGAACAAAATGGGGCTTGTGACTGCTTGAAGCTAAGATTTCTAGATGATATATTCTCTATGTTGTAGTTGATATTAAAATCCAAAAAAAAAGCTGTCACTGGCTAGACGGAGCATGTATTGTCGAACATTATTGCTAATTACTTTATTTTTCAGTATGCTTAGCAACTTATTTTCACTATTCTCATCAACAGTTGAATCTCAGTTCTAAAAGTTATTCTGGTAGTCATTGTAAACTATTTTGATAGTTATTTTCATGATTTTGTCTATGTTTTGCTGTTTTGAACTTGGCAATGTTTGTGAGCATCCCAGCATTGTGCTTCTAGCTAGTGCCCCTCAGCAGCTGTCACGATGTCTCACTCTGTCATGAGGATGAACCTGACTAGAGTTGGCAGGTTGACTTTGGTCCAGGGAAAGGTACAGCCTGCTAATGGAGCTTCTTCTATGTGTAGCCAGACCTCCAGGCCTTTTGCTGACAGGAAGGTCTCCTGCCAGCTGTGCCTCAAGTGGTGGCGTATGCACATTTTCTGCTCTCTAGGGTGACCAGATTCAGAGTCCAAGTGCAGCATGCAAGAGTTTGAGGCACAATGTGGGACACATTTATAATGGCCAATCTTTGGAAGTTACCTACACAAAATAAGGTGTAGAACTTTGATATAATGCATATTTGGCATTAGACATTTTTATATCCCACCTGCAGTTATACTCTTGTCCACTATTGTTGCACGACAATGTATAATTTACTTGATAACAATGGAAAATACATTTCTATAGGAATGACCAATGGTAAATAATAACAGTAGTATAGCCTTGTTGGTGTTTTTTGACCAAGACCATGCTACTTTATGACCAATTGAACTGATATGTGGTTAGCACGGTCGCCTCACAGCAAGAAGGTCCTGGGTTCGAGCCCCGGGGTAGTCCAACCTTGGGGTTCATCACGGGTCATCCTCTGTGTGGAGTTTGCATGTTCTCCCCGTGTCTGCGTGGGTTTCCTCCGGGTGCTCCGGTTTCCTCCCACAGTCCAAAGACATGTAGGTCAGAGAAATCAGCCATACTAAATTGTCCCTAGGTATGAATGTGTGTGTGTGTGTGTGTGTGTGTGTGTGTGTGTGTGTGTGTGTGTGTGTGTGTGTGTGTGTGTGTGTGTGTGTGTGTGTGTGTGTGTGTGTGTGTGTGTGTATTTGCTGGCCCTCTGTGATGGCCTGGCTGCCTGTCCAGGGTGTCTCCCCGCCTGCCGCCCAATGACTGCTGGGATAGGCTCCAGCATCCCTGTGACCCAGAGAGCAGGATAAGCAGTTCGGATAATGGATGGATGGATGAATTGATATGGGAGAGCGCCGATGTCTAAGCACAGAATCAATAATTAAAATCGATTGTTTAATGTTTAAATGGAGAATGATATACTCCATTTAAGGCATGACCAATGGTTAATAATAACAGTGGTCTTAACAGTGTCCTGTTGGTGTTTTTCGACCAAAGAGCATACTCATTTATGACCAATCAAACTGATATAAGAGAGCGGAGACGTCTAAGCAGAGAATGCCAGATATTATTATTGGATGATAATCAAAATTGGTTGTTTAATGTTTAAATGGGGAACCGTGTACTTTTTTAATTTTGGTTTCAAATGTGGGACATCATCTCAGTATGTGGGACATCATCTCAGTATGTGAGACGCGGGATAAAGGGTCAAACTGTTGTGCAGTACAATGCCAAGCAAGAACCCCTGGTCACTCTGCTGCTCTCCTAGCTTGAGTTATCTTGGTGGTTGACGTGAGGGTAGAGTAGGAACAGCACCAGCTTGCTTCTCCTTCCCCTCCCTCTAGTTACTGTTTTCTTCTCTCTTAGCCTCCTCCATGAGTCTGCTGTGTAGCTAGTGGTGTGCTAACTTAGTCCCCTAGATTGCAAACGTAGATACCAGGCAGGAGGGATATGCACACCTCCATTTAACATCCACACCATCCTGAGACCTTTCTAATCTGTCATATCACATATTCTGGGCAGGCAAGCGGGGGCGGCGCAGCAGCGCAGGATCACTAGACAGCAATATGGAAGTAAGTAGGCAGCAACTGATGAGGTCAAGCTGTCCTCACTCTTTGTTGATGTAGTGCACTCTTAAAAAAAATCTGTTTTGTTTTACAAACTTTCCCAGTGTTTATCTATAGTTTGACAACTCTTTTTTTTTATGTTCTGTTTTGCTGGTGTTTGTTTGCAACCAGCACCTTGCCTGTCTTGGTCAGCGTGCATGCATGAGACTGTCTACCCCTTATGTTCTTTGTGCCTGAAGGGCAACTCTATCTGCTATGGCTCTAGACCGTATTAACTGTTTCCATGTACACACAGCATGAAGTGACTATCCAGTTCATACCAGGACCACTGAGGTTCTGGCGGCAGAATTTCCTTCTTTGTCCTCCTTTCTTTTTCAGTCCTGAAAAACATTTAGTCATTTCCTTAGTTATGTCCTTTACGAGCTGAAGCTGCATGTCAGCACAGTTTGAATTGAATGAATGAATTGAACGGTGGCTTGGTTAGCTTTCATCGACCCCTTCCCTCGACCCAAGGTTCACACTTTTCTTCTTAATTCTTTCCCCTTACCTCTGTCTTAGCCATCAGTGGTACTAGGCCAAGAAACTCTATACCATATAGCTTCTATAGTATAGGTGCAGCTCTTAAAAGGGATTCACAAATAAGCAGTTTCATTCATCAGTATCTGTCAAGACAAATCTACAGCACCTTATCCATAGTGCAAAGATAATTTCTGCTCAGGATAACGCAAGTTAAATCTTTTTTTTTCAGTTTCTTGGCAGCTCATTATGCTCCAATCCTTGAAAACTAGGACTAAATTAGAACTAAAACACAGCCAAAAATGTGCTGACAGGGAACTATGAATTGGTAAAGTTTCTTCAAGATTCTGCACATTCATGCATGGCTCAGAAATGTCTGCTTCATTATTTTAACACATATTTTCTGTTTTGATTGCACTCATTTGGTCCATTACTTTTGTTTACATTTGTCTCACTGTTGTGTGTAAATAATGTCACCATGAATTATTTTGTTGGGAGAATTTTGTTCCTTTTGGTTGAGTTAGACTTAACATTTATTGAACTGTTCTCGTTATTGCAGTGTCCTGCTCTAGAGCAGGAGTTCATCAGTCACCACTCCTCCTTTGGTGTGGAGGACACATTTTGAGCCGACTACGTTGGCTGCGATCTGACTTTTCTTTTCCTCTGCAGGGGTCCATCATTAGCAGCCCCCACATACGGCGGAGAGCCACGTCCAGCCGAGACTGCCCGTCGCGTCACAGCGGCCAGTCTCTGCCCAACTCTTCTTCACTCCTGGGATCCCTGTTTGGCACCAAGCGGGTGAAGTCTCCCAGCCCGACCCCACAGTCCCAGCACCCCACCCTGATCTCCCACACTCCACACCCCGGCAACCTGCACCATGCCGTCCGGGCAGAAAAAGAGGCTGTGGCCCAGATGCACCCCCACCATACCCAGTTCTGCCACATGGGCCAGCAGCCCCCGCCCTACCACCACCACCACCACTACCACCCACCGGCCCACGTACAGCACCCGGCCCACCAGTACCACCCTCCGTCCTCTCATGGCCAGCAGCCCCCCTACCCTGCACACTCCCACGTGCAGCACAGCCACGGCAGCCACCCTTCTCATGCACCACATCCTTCTCATTCTCAACATGGCGCCCCCCACCACCACAGCCCACTTCCGGGCCCCTCGCCAGCCCCTTCCCCGGCCCCGTCCATGGCCTCCAGCAGCGCCAAGCCCAAACACAGCGGCATCAGTACAGTGGTGTAGAGCCAGGCTGTTGGCTGACCCTCCACACAGCTTATTAATGTAACTCTGGGTGACTGGGACGCCTGGCTCAATGACTGAACTTAATTTCATTCTGAGGCTCTGAGTTGACGGGAGAGCCATGCTGTGTATCACTGGTCCGCTTCTCTGGGGAGCCAGCCAGACTTCGGTCCTGTGCCTCCTCCACATTTCCTTTACACTCACCACGAGGCAACAATTCAAAACAAACTCATTTTAAGTAGATAGCTCCTTTTTATTTTCAGGGCTAGGCCCACAGCTTGTGTCTGTCTGCTCACAGGCAGCAAAGCAAGAGCATGCACAAAGACCACAACTACTGTTTTTTTCCCTTGATAAATTAATGGGTATCTTAACAGACACGATCAAATATCTTGCATACTAGTATTTTGAAGAGGACGTGAATAGTAATCTTATACCACAACATGTGATTTTAGCTTGTGTGTGGAAGAGTTGGCTGAAGGTTGCTTGAACAACAGACAGAGTTACCCATAGACAGTCTGCCTGGGCAGTTGCTGTACGAGTATTTAATGTAGCAGTAGCTCAAAGTACACTGTGATATCTGTTAGCAGTCAGATGTGCCAATTATTGAAGCATTTACTAATTTAGTTATGAAAAATTTGCTTTGTGTATATTGTGCAAATAGTATTTTATAAAATAATGATACTATTATCAGCCATGTATTATATTATTACGGAACAAATAACAGTCTATGGCTTCAATGGAAAATTGCAGTATTATACTACTATGTAAGCAACATTGTTTCACTATTAAGAAACCAGTTAAAGCTCTAATTAGTTAGGCAATTCAGTGCGTTGGAATATGACGTGGTTGCCTTGGAATTAGAACTGTCAAGATTGTGGAAAGCCGGTGCACACTTGCGAACTCGTAGACAACATGCTCATTCTTTACACTTTGCAACCGCATCATTCAAAGCCAAGTCTACTGCAGAAATGGAGCCACAGTGAGCAGGCTGGTTCATCCAAATGGCCACCCCTTGGTCTTGTTTTGTGTTGTTCGCCGTGGTTCTCTTTTTTTTTTAGTCAAATAAACATTATGAAATGCTGTGTGCATTCATATGATGACATTTGGTATGGATTTTCAGACAATAACCTGTTTTTTGCTTTAGGGGTCTTTCGTGTTTGTTTCAAGGTAGACACGGAAAGATTGTGAGCAAACTCTACTGCAGGGAAACCGGCAGAACATGACTGTCCAAAAAAAAAAGTGTCTCTTTTGATGTGGAAGCTCTCAGCTGGCTGAGTGTGTCCTGTCCCGCTTTGTTTTCATCGTGTATCTATCTGTTTTGGCAGCGACTTTTGTGCCGAGCTATTTACTTGAGCTAGCGCAGTCCCCTCATCCCAACTTTACCTGGAGCAACTCAAACACCACGGTTCAAAATCAATGCTTATCATCCAGCAACAGTGATAACGGCCTTACGCTTCACTTACTGAAAATGGCATTTCTTTTTTTATATATCAATCACTCTTCTGACATATTATGGGATGGCTCATTCTACCTTTCAGCCATTCAATGTGCAGTATGGGGGGGGGTAATTTAAAATGATTTCCTGTCGCGGGGATGAAGAGATCGACACAGTACTTGTTTTACGTAGCTGATATCAGTGGCAGATATTATTCTGTACCTGCTTATAAAAACTGAGTTTTTTTTTTACTTGTATGTGCAATATGTTTTCACTATATTGTTAATGACTTATTGCAATCAGGTAGGTTTTTTTTTTCATTTTGTTGCATAGATATGTTGGTTGTGATTTTTATCATTT
Organism: Lampris incognitus; assembly: GCF_029633865.1. Lineage (NCBI taxonomy): Eukaryota > Metazoa > Chordata > Actinopteri > Lampriformes > Lampridae > Lampris > Lampris incognitus. The sequence continues at coordinate 122,080,705 of NC_079212.1, forward strand.
CTTCCTCAATATTTCAGTAAACCACAAGCATCCACATGAGTCTTGGATGAATTTGACTTTCCGTGGTGATAAAGAATGTCAAAGACAATATTGCATGTAACATGATAACATTTTGAAACTATTTTCTAACCATTATGTATTCCCAAAGTATATCCTTGTTGCAGCTGATGGCGGTTGAAATTGAATGGTAGCTTTAGTATTGCCTTTACAAATACAACTATGAAAAGTCAATAACGTCCCTATGACACTCCAGAGGAAGAACAAATCTGTGTCTTCTCGATCCACATATAGTCCCGTTCAGCATTTCAGTCTGAATCTTAATGTGTAGCAGTGGCTGAAGCTGGGTATTGCTGCAGATGTCCATGCAAAATTCTGCAGCTGCAAAATATGTGTTGTATTCACAGTGATAAAAGATATAGAAAGATTTCGGAACGCAAATCAACACTTAGTAACTGCTGCACTTGCAAAGTGCTACGGTTGTTTTGAAAGAACTACATTACCTTGATATTTATTGTCTGTTTTGGTCAGTGACCTGCACACTGCTATTGTCAAGAGATATCCAAGAGATCTCCTTTGAACTTCATCTTTTCTTTTTTTTTGTAATGCATTTGCTCACCAGGTCTCTTGTGAGTCAAAACGAAATTTGTGGGCTTTGTGTGGGTTATTCAGTTCATCCTGCTTTTGTTCGAACGACGCACTAGCCTTCAGGATTTAATTAGGCCTTCATGTTGCAGTCACCTAAGAACATTTAAGCCTGATATACCTAGCTCATGCATCCCCAACGCAATTTCTTCCAGATAATTTGTGGACCAAATTTAATGTTTCAGTGACCCATTACAACACATTTGACAAATACACGCGGCAAGATTTAACTCTCATTACCGTGAGTGCAGTGTGATGAAATTAGACAACAGCAAAGTGGAATTCTAAATTAATTTATCCCATTTAGTTCTCGCTCTACTATGTGTTAAATCAAAGTCTCACTCCACTCCAGCCAATTGATCTGTAGTAACACCTGTCTGGATTCCATGTTGAGGTGCTTTGGTTGCATGCCATCGATGCCTATCCTGTTTTCTTTCGTTTTCTACTGAGCAACAAGCTTACTTAGAGCCTTGCAGCCTAGATTCAGACTTCGCTTGTGACTGACGCTTGTTTACGTTTAGATGATTTCTGAATTGCTATTGTTGCTTTTCATTTAATGCCGTGTCATTCTATTCCAGCATGCATTTCACCCCAATTTTCACTGTTAAAGATTTGGCGACATACAGCCGAGTGTAAATAGCAAATCCGTTGGGTGGTAAGGTGGGGGGGGGGTCTAATGGGACTCTTGGTGGGATAAAAAAGGTCTCAAAGGGAGGTAAGATTTGAGGGGGAGGCCGATAAAATGACGAGAGGAGAAAGTACATATGTAAATAGTCTGTAAATTATTAATATAACTCAATGTCTGCAGATACATTGAAGGTGCATTCATGCAGCCCTCTGATATCTACATAATCAACTGCTTCTCTCTGCCTCCGACAATACTGAATTATCATAGGATCTAGAGATGAACAGCCAACTGTTACACGGTTATCACTGCTTCCTATTAATGCCCTGAGACACTCCCATTCTCTTATTCCACAGTCCACTTTATAAGTCAATGGTAACAGAGGAGTGCCCTTATTTTATTAAGCATTCAATCTTAAAAGTAGATGAAATCCTGTTGATGTAAAATTAGTACTGTGACAATGTTGACAACGCAAAATAAAATGATATACTGTAAAAATCTCAACTGTTTCTGAGTGTCCCTTTTTTATCAAGGAGCACAACCTTGAGAATGTCAAGAAGGTTGGTATATTGAATAAATATTGACCTTGTGCAAGTGTATGCAACTGCACGTGAATCTGCACATTTATGTGTGTGCGTGCATTCGTGTGTGCATTCTTGTACTTCTATCTTTGTGAGGACCAGTTTGAATTTTTAACCATCGAAGCATAGACATTTTTGCATAGTGAGTACATTTTGGCCAGTCCTCACTTCCTTAAGGGTCTATTTTAGGGTTAGGGTGGGTTAGGGTTAGGATTAGTTTAGGGTAAGGGTAAGGGTTAAATTTAGGCATTTGTTCTAATGGTTAAGATCATGGTTAGGGGCTATAGGGAATGACTCTAGTCAATAAGGAGTCCTCATAAAGATGAAAGTACAAGAACGTGACTGTAATTACTCTGTTTTCATCAATATTTGCTCGGATAAAAGTCTTAGTGAGGAAATCATACTGTATGCAGACCTAAGTATTACAGTTATTCCATAAGTGTTGTTTCATGTTTACAATTAAAAATTAAAAATAAATAAAAACACAAGATAGAGGTTACACTAAAGTATCATCCTCGTGGCTACAGCCTCTATTATAAACCCCACATACCACTTTAAGTCTCCTGTAGACAATACCAAAAAACCCTGGCTGCCTCGTCAGCCATAATCCTGCGCGGGGGGCAGGTGCTCTGAATGACGGCATGTATTGTCCGGCTCTCTGTCTGTCTGGCCCTTGAGGTTGGGAGATAAAAATAGACTCCTGCCTTGAGGGGCATGTCTTTTATGTCAGCAGGACTGCGTCATCAGGGTGATGGGAGGGGCAGATTTCTATCCGTTTTACAGGGAATTGCACTCAAATTTGTTGATTGAGTTTTGTCCATTTGAAAATATACGCCTAGAGTATGTCCTTTATTCATCTTTAAAAAAAACAATTATTCCTTTGTTACGGTTGTGTTGATATAATTGTTAGTGCGTATTTTTAGATTTGAGTTATTGTTCCTTCTCTTTGTTTGCGATTTAACTGTCCCTTGATATATACTGCCACCAAGTGGTATAGCTAAGAACTGATTAGCTAACGTCTTACTGCGTCATCATTAGGCGACAAAATAAGGTGAAAGGTAACAGCTTCCTTGCTCAGGGGCAGGTTGACGACCCGTTTCAGAAATATGAATATAAACAGAATATTTGCCTTATCTAAATCCGCTAAAATCGGGAAGCGGTTACTCGCCTGCAATGCAAAGCATACCGGGAAAGAAATATTTTATCTGCAGCATCACCGGACCATTAAAACCCATGCAAGAAATCTTGCGTATGCTAAGGATTTGTTCCTTGGCCAGGTGAACAAGGTAAATTAAAAGAAGGGCTTGTCAGTTAGCATTGTGAAACTGACCCACGTTTTGCTTTGTGTGTATTTTTATCGTTTACGATTTGTCGACTAGTTATTGATTATTTTCTATAGTTTTTGTCTATAGTATTGATTCTTATCTATATTTGTGAGGTAATGTTAGATCCGAAATGTCCTCATCAGTTGTAATTCATAAATGGCATGCAGGTTTAACTCTATGGTATTATGTGTTCGTGGTGTATTCCCTAGTCAGGCTCATCATTTGATCTACTTGCACACAAATGAAATGATCGCAATGTTGTCGAGGCTTTCTGACTTTATTCAGTGACTCTTTAAGGTCTTGCCACTTTCAGAGCTCAAAAAATGTTGAACTCCCTCAAAGGATCCATCCATTATCCAAACCGCTTATCCTACACAGGGTCGTGGGGATGCTGGAGCCTATCCCAGTAGTCCAATGACTCCCTCAAAAGTCCCTCGAAGGATGTCATTTTTATTTAAACAGTATTTGTGTCAAGTCAATTTTATTTATATAGCCCATTATCACAAATTAAAATTTGCCTCAGTAGGCTTAACAGCAATACAACATCCTGTCCTTTGACCCTCGCATCGGATAAGAAACAACTCCCTAAACACACATTCCGTGTGTGTGTTTAGGAAGTGTGTGTGTGTGTGTGTGTGTGTGCGCGCGCGCGCGCGCGTTTTATCTGCATTTAATTATTTATGTGCGTCTACTAGGAAGAGGTGTTCCCTTATCCAGAAATTGGAAATGAAGAACTGGAAGAGATGAATCAGTTTGTTGCCCCAGTGGAAAAATTCTTTAATGAGGAAGGTGAGAGAGTCAATCTATGAAATATGAAAAAATAGTATGCATGTTTTTGCAGGCCACTGCAGGTAGTAGCTGGACAAATTAAGGTTTGTGCAACTTGTGCCTTTGATGAATTTATTAATTTGATAATGAAAGACTTTTGTCCTTCTGTCCTCAGTTGACTCAGCGAGGATAGATCATGAAGCCAAAATCCCTTCAGAGACCCTCGATGGGTTGAAAGCGCTTGGGCTGTTTGGGATCCAGGTTCCTGAGGAGTATGGTGAATTGATTTTTGGCCTGGCTCGAGCTTAGCAAATCCTCCAAATTTACAGCAATTTAACTTGTAATTTTAGCTATAGAAGAATTGTTAAAAAATATCTCCCACCCATAAAACATATTTAGCCCCATGATCTTAAACTTTTACTTTTTGTATTACTTGTACTATTTCTATCAACCCATTTAGTAAGTAGACAAAGCATGCAGATAGATACCCGTTGGAGGACAGCATGCTGTAATGTTAATCAGCTGGAAGTCAACTGGAAAATGTTTACATCCGGAATGTTTACTTGTTGTTTAAATGGATTTGGGGAAATGGGACAGCCTATATCCATAAACATTTCAGAAATTTTAATATTGAAAAACTACCCCTTAGTTTAAGTAAACCAGCATACAGCTTGAAATCTCTGTTTGCAAATCTAATCATTTGGTTGAGGTGGGCGGTGCCTGTTTCATTTGATAGACAGATAGATAGATGCAAATTAAGGAAAATCAAATGCTTAAACTGTGAACATTTAATACATTTGCTCTTATGGAGAATAATCTGTGGAGAGAATGGTTTACTTGGTTCTACTGTAGCATTTGTCATTTTATTTCTATACTTTTATTTTAAATTGATGGTTTTAGATTATGTAAATTTTTCGGAATACCTGAAGTGTTTTATTATTATTATTATTACTATTATTTATTATATTACTTGTTTTCCAAACACTTTGATTTTACAAGATAACCTGTCTCTGAAGCAGCCTCCCATAAACAATTCTTCATTTTCTTAGATTTGTCCATACAGCTCACCTCTTTCTATTATGTGAAATATTAAATCAAGCTCAATGTTAGGTTATCTGTAGGTAGGTCATTATAGAGTTCTGTATTACAAAGACATGTTTTAATCACATATGCACCTAGGTAAAAATTACACTGCAAATGTATCTTAGCTACATTTCTAAAGCTGACCAGAACAGAAAGGAAAAGCCCTATAATATCTATTAGCTCTAAGGTTCATATTAAGGAAAACTGACATTTTTTTTTCCAGGGGGGCTTGGACTGTCCAACACTATGTATGCGCGGTTAGGAGAGATCATCTCACTAGATGGCTCCATCGCTGTAACACTGGCTGCACATCAAGCCATTGGTCTAAAGGTAAACTTGTATTGTGCAGCAAAGATTGAGGTTTCTGTCAAACACACTACCCTGGCATAAATAGTATATCATCTACTTAATTTGTCAATTTAAAAAAAAAAAGATTTAATGGGTTGTGTATATGATGCTAGCAAGCACAGACCTTAAAGGGTTTGAGCCTGTGATAGACTCTTGATTAAGTCTTTATCCTTGCCAGTATGAGTGACATCTGTGACTTTCATAGGCATTGTAGTGGATGTGGGTTCCGTGCAAATTGTTAACAGGTGTTCGGTGTTTTAGGGGATCCTGATAGCAGGAAATGAGGCCCAGAGACAGAAGTATTTGCCCAAACTGGCCACAGGAGAACATGTAGCAGCCTTCTGTTTGACGGAGCCAGGAAGGTAAAAGATTTAAATGGTAAAGGTAAAATGGTAAATGGATTGCATTTATATAGTGCTTTTCTAGCTACAACAGACACTCAAAGTGCTTTACAATCAGTGAATGCCTCACATTCACCCACGCACACACACTCTTACACCAACGGCGTTGTCAGCCATGCAAGGCGCTAACCTGCTCATCGCGAGCAGTTAAGGGTTCGATGTCTTGCTCAAGGGCACCTTGACGTTTTTGCAAAGAGGAGCCAAGAATCAAACCAGCAACCCTCCAGATGCCTGATGACCTGCTCTACCTCCTGAGCCACACTCACCTCATCTTAACTTTGGAATTCACTGAGCATCCGTCACATTTCCTCCATTACATCTTTCAAAACCCATATAAAGTCTCATCTCTTCGTACGGTGTTACCCATCTCTCTCTGTCTCACCTGCTTGTGATTGACGCGTCTTATTTTTTTTCTCCTTTTTCATGTTATATTGTTGCTGCTCCTTGTGTTTTGTTGATACTCTCGTAAATTGACCTTGAGCTTTTGAAAGGTGCCATATAATTAAAAACTGTAATAATAATGATAATAATCATCATCATAATAACAATAGCTTGGAAACTTGCTTTAGAACTTCTTGTAGTGAACCATGACATTTACCATAGCACTATGTTCTTTCTGAATCTTAAGTTTTATTTGTGAATGGTTCATTTGAATGACTTTGCCTCACTGATTGTCATATATTTTAATAACGTAATATATATGCTTTCTGCTTTAGCCTTTCGTATGATGGCTGTTTTTGTTTCAGTGGAAGTGATGCTGCCTCCATTCAGACCCGTGCCACCCTGTCAGACGATGGGAAGCATTACCTGCTCAATGGTTCTAAGGTAAGAAGCATGTCAGCAAAAACATATTTTGAGATTTTTATTCCCATTGTGAAATCTTGTTGCATTGTTTTCAATATACATGTCACTGAGGGGACTATTTCATTTGTTTTATCAGATTTGGATTTCTAATGGTGGGCTGGCAGATATAATGACAGTATTTGCCAGGACTGAAGTGGTTGACAAAGACGGATTGAAAAAAGATAAGATTTCTGCATTTATTGTGGAGAGAGCCTATGGGGGCATAATCAGTGGAAAACCTGAGGACAAACTTGGCATCCGGGGCTCCAACAGTAAGACTTTTCTGCCATTTATGGTGGTGGACATTGGGGTGTTCAGTTTCATTTAAATATTGTAACCTGCTTCTTTGTTAGGTTTGTCCCCATGTGCGATTTAGATGAGGCAGGACTCTTTAATTACCGTGTGGTAGGTGTCTCTATAACCAGAGTTACCTTCCACTTGTTGGTCATAACATGATTGTTTTCCTTTTGTCTTACAGCTTGTGAAGTGTCTTTTGACAATGTCTCTGTTCCAGTAGAGAATGTATTAGGAGAAGTTGGTGGTGGATTCAAGGTGACTGTCATCCTACTGGCACCAAGCGCTGCTATACTGTATATGAATGTACTATTTGCAGCTCTGTTGTGATTTTTCCATGAACCATCAACAATGATGTTATTGCTTTATGTTAGGTTGCCATGAACATCCTCAATTCGGGGAGGTTCAGTATGGGCAGTGCTGGGGCCGGAATGATTAAAAAGTTAATAGGTAAATGCTTCAAGTTACAGTCACTGAATAAGAAGTAACCTGCGACTCGATTGATCTTCTTCAACTTAATATTCTTTCTCATTTTGTAGAAATGACCGCAGAGTACGCAGCAACCAGAAAGCAGTTCAACAAACGCCTAAGTGAGTTTGGTATGATTCAGGTATGGCCTGTTGCTCTAAGCAAATTCCAGTGAACAGACTACTCTCTCTTGTCAGAAGAGAGAGTAGTTACTCGTTTTCCCGCTGCTTGTTGTAGGAGAAGTTTGCAGTGATGGCTCTGAATGCCTTTGTAATGGAGAGCATGGCTTACCTGACTGCAGGGATGATGGACAGACCAGGAGTACCAGACTGCTCTCTTGAAGCTGCCATAGTCAAGGTTAGATTACCTCATTTTAAACCCTACTTAGTCGGACCGAAATTGATACAGTAATATTTTTCTTTAGTATCGCTTATTACTTTGTCATGCTCCCCCTATTTCAGCTTCTCTCAGCTGATCTTTTTTCCTGATACTCATAATGTCATCAGACACACAATTTACATCAGGCCAGTCAGATAAAATCATCAAGTTATGAAACACTGCCCACCTTTACTTGCGTTTACTTGTCATTCAAAAGGTCAGCTCATGAATATTAATGAGCACCGGACCACTTGTTCTTTAGACAATTGAGAATAGTTATGGATTAAGGTATAAAAAAAACAGTATTAGTCATTAACAAATGAAAAAATGTGTTGCCAAATGTTTTATGATGCCGAGTTCAAGATTTTTAGACATGAAAAGTTAAATATGATTACTTTCGGTCCGACTTAAAAAAAAAAAGGCAAACATCTATTATTGTTGTTTGTTTAGGTATTTGAAACAGTTGTTCAAAACTTGTTTGTCTGCATCTTTTTGGCCAGGTATTCAGCTCTGAGGGAGGCTGGATATGTGTCAGTGAGGCTCTGCAGGTCCTCGGAGGTCTGGGTTATACTAAGAACTATCCCTACGAACGCTACCTAAGGGACTGTCGTATCCTGCTCATCTTTGAGGTAACCCACAAGTAACTATTCGGGGAATTAGAAGTCCACCAGAGGGCGTATGCTGTTTTGTAATTTTGTGTCTGAGAAGGAGAAGAGTGAGATTTTGTGGTGGACCAATTTTTACTTCCCATAACCGCAGAAAACAGACCAAGTAGACTTTTGGCTTTCACTGGGCAGAACTACAGCTCACTGGTCTGTTTAGAAGATGAATCTATCACAAACAGCTCTATGCATAAGATAGAGGGTAAATCAGATCTAAATGTTGTGAACTGTTTTGGGATCACCAAATTAGCATGAACACCACGTATGTCTTTCTTAAAGACATTTTGTTTCAAGACAATTTCAATTTATGTTTTAGCACTCTGATGTTTCCTTTTTAAGAGAACATTTCAGGCACCTTTTCTGAGATGCAATAAGGTAACCAGACATGATGACTTGTGTGTCTCACTTTGCCACCTTGCTGTGTGCACAAACATAAACATACCACAGTAGCAGAAAAAGCTGTGAAAATGCAGGTGTGAGTTTTCCAGAGGAATTAGATCCTAGGCCAATGAACCACACATGGCTCCAGATACATTGAAAATAACCAGCCAACTATCTCTGGGCACCAATGTAAAACTAATAACATGTCATTTTGACTTATCCTCGTTCATCTACAGGGCACCAATGAAATCCTGCGGATGTACATTGCTCTAACTGGAATGCAATATGCTGGAAAAATACTGACAGGGAAAATAAAGTAAGAATATACAGGTTGTATAACTCATTAAGGCATTCAGAAGCATGTTTGTCAGTATTTCCAGACCTTTTTCTTTCCTACCCTAGGGAGATGAAGAAAGGAAATATTGGTCTTGCTCTGGGTATGTTGGGAAAGAAGCTGAAGGATCACTTTGTAGGAAGCAATGCGGACTTTGGCTTGACCGGCAAAGATGGAGTGGCACATCCCAGTTTGGCAGTAAGGACTTAATCTCTGTGAAATGCTAAGGCAGAAATGAGATGGAAGCCCTGGAAAAGCCTCAGCATATTTTCAAATGCACAAATTGTCCGTGGCCTACTTTTCACCAGAAACATCAAGTCACCAATAACAGCCTATTCTACAAAATATCACTGCGGTGATTGCCACTTTGTAAATTGGTGGCCTATGTGAGGAAAAAGTCAAATTTGTAGTGAACACAGATAATAGACAAAGCAGACAAGAGGCTGATTGGCTTTTATTTCATAAACCTGCAGTTTATTATCATATTTTTTCTGGGATTTGATTTGGTTTTGAGCATCAATTGAGACACTTGACATTTTTTAATAAATGTTTTATTTAGCTTTGTATCCAAATGTAGCCCACAGAAATCTAAGCCATGGATATAAGCAATGGTAATTAACAATATCCTAATGCTCTGTAATTCACTTAGCTTGTATAATTGCTCAAATGCTTGGACAAAATTTGAGTGTTAGTTTAGCTGGTGTACTAACAAGTACATGAATGCATACTATATAGGAAACCATGGAACCAAAAACAAACTAATTAGCCGTTACATTCATTACAGTGTAGAAATATAGACACCAGTGCTCCTGATACCCCAGATCTCCCATTTGTAGCCAATTGCTACAGAAGCGACAAATCAGGAGATGTGTAAAATAATGTGCATTAGCCTTAAAGATTTTTATCCCACATTGAAATCTTGCATTCACTGCACTCTCTTGTTGGCTGAGGCATATTAGTATATTTATGAGAATTTGCACCCTTTCTCTGTTTACAGGACAGCGCAAAGAAATTTGAACACAATGTCTCGGTTTTTGGAGCAACTGTGGAGAGCCTACTCTACAGATATGGAAAGGTAAGTGATTTATTTAATTTATCTATCTATCTATGGCTGTTTGCATGATGGGTAGAAAAAGGATGTTTGGGTCTTTTAGCTCCAGCTTGAATGTTTGCAATTCCACTGAGCGAAATTCCTTTTGGCTGAGGTAGCTGAAACTATAACTTGTGTCCATAGCAACTTGGGGGTTAATATGAGCCTGTTTTGTACAGTAGAGACCTACTGACATCCTCCTCTCTCTCGCTCTGTAGCGCTAAGGTAAACCTCATCTGCTTGACAGCTGGTCCAAAAGTACCTTACCCCCCCCCCCCCATTCGTCTCAAATGAGGTTCTGTTTGACCATGTTTTTGTAATCAGGAACGTCTTGGATTATGAATAAACCACTTGGAAACACCTTAGTTTTGATGTTCCCTGGGCCCCTTCAGCTGTGGTTTCCCAGGGATAACTTTTATATAAACACGCAACTCAAATTGGGGAAAAGAAAAGATAATCTTAGAATGATTGCATGTCAAAAGGTCTCTGCTGAGTTTCATTGTTGGAGACTTAAAGTAAACTAATTTGAACAACTCAGTGATGTACACCAAGTTTCTCTCAGTAGAGTCCGGATCTCAGAGACACAATGTATGTAAGCTATTGCTGATTTCAGAGGTGATTGGTAAGCCTGAATATTGCATGTGTTGTCAGACAATAGTGGATGAACAGTTGATGCTGAAGAAAGTAGCAGATGTGATAATCAACCTTTATGCCATGACCGCCGTCCTGTCAAGAGCCAGCCGCTCTATCAGCATTGGCCTCAGAAATCACGACCATGAGGTAAACACACGCATGCACACATCAGAGTGCTGGTTGAGTAATCTTATCTTCCTACCAATCTGTCAGTGATATGTGTAGATGTTTTGATAGGTAGAGGTTTGTATACTCATCGATCGCTGGTTATATACTAGGTGGTCTATGTTAAAATGCTTTAAACTACTACCTGCACTTCAATCATGTTAGCAATGGTAATCCTAGGCTTCTCAGATTTTAAATAATGGCTGTGTTTTGCAAATTTCTAGGTGCTGCTCGCAAACACGTTTTGCAACGATGCTTACTTCAAGAACAATTATATGATGACTCAGTTGCAAAAGCGTAAGTACAGTACCAAAAAAAAAACTAATTAGGAACAGCCCTGTGCATTTTTATTGTCTAAATACAAAAGATTTGCATGTGTTGCGGAATTTCGCTGCCAGCCCTAAATACCGACATTCAGCCAACCCCCCACCCCCAACACACACACACACACACACACATCCTCTCGCATTTGACTTCTCATGTTGTGCAAGGTTGTTTTAATTTGGAAAATGGTCCAAGCTGCTACTCTGGAGAGAAGAAGCATCAAGTTTTCTATATGAAAAATAGAATTGGCGTGCGTGTAATGAAGCTTTATTCTTCATTCCAGATTCTCCAGAGAACAATGACGCCAACATCAAGAAAATTGCCAGCCAAATCCTGGAGAAGAGGTCATACATCTGTTCTCATCCCCTTGAAAGAACATTTTAAACAGCTCTGCTATGTGACCCAGACGCACTTTGCCCTTTGTTCTGATCAAGGGAAATGTGGGAAAACTGTTTCACATCCTGTATACTGGATCATAATGGTTTGTTTTGACATTTGGAACATGTGCATTGCCTTATCTATTTTAAAGCAGCACCTGTTTGACAATAACTTGTGTACACACCAATGTATGCATTAACATATAAGATTTATCTGATTATTTTGAAGGTCACAAAATCTAAGACAATAAAGAGCTCATCTGATAGGTGTTAGGTGAATTCTGATGACAGTGTTGTGTGAAGTTTGATCCAAAGTGCTACTTAACTTTACTGCTGTAGTGCGATATCACGTAAACAATTACAAGTAAGATACAAAGAAATTATTTCTTACTTATTAGGCTACTGGACTTACAGGGTGCACTCGGTAGAAACTGACCTCAATAATGTTCCTGAATGCTTTGACATCCATTATGTGTGTCTTGTCATTAAGAACAGGAACTTGAAAAATGTGGACACCACTGTCTTCCTCTGTTAGGGGCAAGGCTATCTGCTTTTAGTTGAATGAATGCTGCGCACAGTATTTCCTGCAGTAAGCAAAATGTCATGGAGTTTTAATCCAACTGTCTTTGTTTTAAAGTTTTCCCTTTTTCTCTAGAATCTTTTGATCTTGTTTCAAAAATAAACTGCGCATACACCAATCAACCAAAACATTAAACCACTGACAGATACGTTAAGTGTCATTGATTATCTTGATTTTGATTGACTGATTGATTGATTATCTTGTTACAATGTCACCTGTCAAGGGATGGGATATATTAGGCAGCAAGTGAACAGTCAGTTCTTGAAGTTGATGCGTTGGAAGCAGGAAAAAGGGGCAAGCATAAGGATCTGAGCGACTTTGACTAGGGCTAAATTGTGATGGTTAGATGACTGGGTCAGGGCAGCTCCAAAATGGCAGCAGGTCTTGTGGGGTGTTCCCGGTATGCAGTGGTCAGTACCTACGAAAAGTGGTCCAAGGAAGGACAACTGGTGAACCAGCGACAGGGTCATGGGTGCCCAAGGCTCAAAATGCTGAAAAAGTTAATGCTGGCGTCCGGGTGGCTTGGCAGTCTATTCCATTGCCTACCAACCAACACGGGGATCCCGATTCAAATCCCCATGTTGCCTCTGGCTTGGTCAGGCATCCCTACAGACACAACTAGCCGTGTCTGCGGGTGGGAAGTCAGATGTGGGTATGTGTCCTGGTCACTGTACTAGCACCTCCTCTGGTCAGTTGGGGCGACTGTTTGGGGGGGAGGGGGGAACTGGGGGGAATAGCATGATCCTCCCACGTAGCAGCACGCGCTACGTCCCCCTGGCAAAACGCCTCACTGTCAGATGAAAAGAAGTGGCTGGCGACTCCACATGTATCGGAGGAGGCATGTGTTAGTCTGCAGCCCTCCCCAGATCGGCAGAGGGGGTGGAGCAGTGATCGGGAAGGCTCGGAAGAGTGGGGGATTTAGCCAAGTACAATTGGGGAGAAAAGGGGGGGGGGTCCAAAAACAAAACCAACAACCAGTTTCATATGCAAATACGGGCCTGACCATTAACTAGTTACAATGGCCATGTTCTCAGAGGATTTGGGAATGTTTGCAATCACAGCATTGCAAGATGGTGACAGATGTACTCTTAGGCCCATTTTAGGATGAGGATGTGCACATCCTTGATAGGGAGGAACGCTGATTTGAATGGTGAGTCAAAGATGCCATCTATGTGAAGAGGGGACAACCATCCCTGAAACGGGGGGGGGGGGGCTAATATTACATCTGTTGCCATCTAACAATGCTGTGATGGCAAACATTCCCAAATCCTCTGAATAGTACACATGGCCATTGAAACTATAGTTAATGATCAAACCCATATTTGCATATGATACTGGTCGTTGGTTTCGTTCATTATGCAACTCTATTGTTTATAAGGGTGGGGATACCTGCAGTCAATTTAGACTGAAGAGGTCACTTAGACGAGTGATGAAACGTGTCTGTCAATAAACACTGTATCCAAATGAGCTGGTTCAATTTTCTTACCTAGATTATTAAGCATACATAAAAAAGCATATGACACTAGCCAGTCATCTTAAAGACTGACTGACCAGATCCATGCCTGGTGTCTTGAATAAAGACTTCTTGGGTTTAGCTAGAAGTGTTTCCTGAAACCTCCATTAACTTCCTCCAAGGTGACTATCACTGCCCGATCCACACCAGAAACCTGATTTGTTCTAACCTCAACCTAACCCTAAACTTAACCACGCGCCTGTGCAAACCAACAATAACAACATGGCACATGCGTACAACAACATGGCACATAGGGTGCCCTTTCCTGGTAGCAGCTTTCTTGGCCAACTGCTGTACTGAGCTCTGGTAGCAAAGCCACATTAAATGTTTGTACAAGAGATGAATATTATCAGTGGCTAAGAAAACTGATCCATTTTATACCTTGATTTTTTTTCAATACAGTGGTGATGAACCATAAGGATATGCGACTGCTGGGGACATCCAGGTAGCATAGCGGTCTATTCCATTGCCTACCAACACGGGGATCGCTGGATCGAATCCCCTCGTTGCCTCCGGCTTGGTCGGGCGTCCCTACAGACACAGTTGGCCGTGTCTGCAGGTGGGAAGCCAGATGTGGATATGTGTCCTGGTCGCTGCACTAGCGCCTCCTCTGGTCGGTCGGGGCACCTGTTCAGGGGGGAGGGGGAACTGGGGTGAATAGCGTGATCCTCCCACATGCTACAGCCCCCTGGTGAAACTCCTCACTGTCAGGTGAAAAGAAGCGGCTGGTGACTCCACATGTATCGGAGGAGGCACGGTAGTCTGCAGCCCTCCCCGGATCGACAGACGGGGTGGAGCAGTGACCAGGACGGCTCAGAAGAGTGGGGTAATTGGCCAAGTACAACTGGGAGGGGGGAGGGGAAAAAAGGAGGGGGGGTAAAAAAAAAAGGCTATGCGACTGCTTTTGATACTGTACATACTAACATAGCTAATATCCGTTAGCTGGATGGTACCTTGACAAGTTGGGCTGAACATAGACAGAGGTCTGCCATAAAGCTGAAAGTCCTGCTAGCGCCGGTCACAGGGCCATATGTCCTGTTTCGGTGTAGGTTTCAAAATGTTGGCACATAGGATGTTTTCTCTCCACGGCTTGAGACATGCCAAATGGTATTATTGTCAACAATACTGTTCACAACCCTTCAAAATGACTACAAATGAGTTATCAGTGAATACTAACCAGATGCTTCTAATGCTTTCTGATTTTGCTGCCATGGGGGTCATGATTAATTATAGATAGGGACAACTGACCTGAGATAATAGCAAGGCAAATATTTCACTATAAAGACTCATAACACATTAGTCATGTCATTTTAAACATGACTCCATACCTCCGCTAAGCTCAGAGGATCACAGGGAGAGGGGAACAGGTTAGAAAATAGCAGTAAAACCCAATCCCTGTGCCCAGAATTTAAGGAATGCCCATAAAATTGTCATTCCTCGACAGTGAAACACCACACCATTATGGGGGTTACCAGTGATGTCACCCTCGTCTGGACATACAGGGTCTTCACTGAACCTGCTGCTGCTCTGGCCAGTAAAACATTTGGTTGGGGCACTGGTTGGGCTGGACCTATCTACAGAAGCACTTTGATACAGCTTGACTGTAGGTGAACCTGCTGCATGGCACTTGAAAATATGGCCAGAGAAACATGACAATATAAGTCTATGAGTGAAAAGTATGGTGTATCCGGTGTAAAGCTTTGTAAGCCTTGGTGATCTCCTTGCACAGCAGATCATAAGCTCATTTGTTTCAGTTGAAGGTCTGGATGCTGTAGTTATGGGCTGACCTGCTCAAAGCCAGTTCTACCATTAATACATTAGCCCGTCTGCAAAACTTGCTTGTTACACCTATTTAATTTTTCCCTGCAGTGGATTGTAACATATGAGTGCTTATATTTCAACAATTAATGTGATCCAAAATCAAGTTACTTAGTAAAGACAGACCTGGCTAAAGTCCCTGGTGCATCAGTTCAGTTTCCGCATGAGGATGTACTGTTTAATTTCGATGTACCCTTCTGTTGAGTGTGTTTTTCCTCTTGAAGATGAGCAGAGAGGACATTTCTGATTCATCAGGACTATTTGCCTTAAGCTTTGGCTTCCAGTTCCCAGGCACCATGCCAAATCCCCTTCTCTAGTTGAGAGCCATGTCAGCTGAGGGGAACAGGTTGTTCTGCAAGGCATCTTTAAGTTGCCTCACATGACATACTAGCTGGTTTAACCTGAGAAAATTTTATAGTTGTTGCATAAAATTTAATAGCACTCACAAAAATTAACCATCACATCTGTGTTCTATATTTCTTATCTGATAGGCTTTTCATGTCTTAAAAAAAACAGGGTTTTTATAAAATTATGCAGGAAGTTCCGGCTACTGTAATCTCTATGTATAATGTCATGACAGCTTGGGAGCAAGAACGGGGGGACCATGTCTCTTGCATAGACCAGAAGTTGTCTCATCATCATGGCATGTAAAGATGGGGCTTAGACCTACATCTAGGTAGTTATAAATACACTTGGAGAAACTTAGGCTTTAATTTCAGAGAACTATAACCCTCTCCTCCTCACTTTCACTCAGCCTGCAAAACATTACACAAACCACCAGTTTCTCATTGACATTTAACCTCAACACTTTAGCCAAATGGACAGCACTAATTAAAACTTTTAAAGCGAGATAGCCTTCTTGGGGCTATCTCCCAAAATATTTAAACTGCTTTATGTTTTAGCCTCTCAGGAACAAATATGTGCATCTTCTTGTCCAGCGTGTGGAATCCTGTAACAAATCCAGATTAGGGCTCCCGCCTCCATGAAATTCATTTTTTAATTCGAGAGGACTCTTTCAATGGTCTCCATGGAGTTTGGGGCCACACTGAAAGCTGCGGTACTGATTCTCAGAAACACTGACCGTAACATAGTCATCCCAGAGAAGTTGCTGTAACCAAAGAGGTAGACCAGCGTTTCCCAACCCAGTCCTCAAGGAACACCTATCCTGCAGATTTTCATTGTAACCCTGCATAGGTAGCCCTGCTTGTACTTACTCAACCAATCATCTCACAGCACTTAATTATGCAAGGTGTGCAACATCTGACACAATTCTTTGCTGATTGGTTGAATAACTACAAACAGGTACCTATTCAGGGTTGCAAAGAAAATCTGCAGGATAGGGGTTCCTTGAGGACTGGGTCGGGAAACACTGAGGTAGACAACACGTGGGGTGGCATCGCTCAAGTCACTGGGTCGATCCCTGGCTCCTCCAGAGGGCGTGTCTAAATGTCCTTGAGCAAGACACTGAACCCATAACTGCTCCTGATGAGCAGGTTGGTGCCTTGCATGGCAACCTCCGCCATCAATGTATGAATCTGTGTGTTAATGTGAGTCATACACTGTAAAGCACTTTAAATGATCGGTAGAGTAGAAAAGCACCATATAAATGCATTCCATTTATTTATTTGTGTCTGAATGGACAGTGTGAGGACTCCAAATCACAGCCATCATCCTTGAACTTCAGTGGATGAGCTATCTCAACCTTGACTTGGAGCTGAAAATAGATGTCAAAGTAATGACCCTGGGGCATGGGCCTGTCAGCAGCACCTGGTGTGTACATCATCTTCCCTTCTCATGCATACCTCCTACAACCCGACAGCCATGACAGAGGGAAACAATGGTTCAGCAGGCGGAGCTTGAGACTTGTCGTCCCAAGCAGCGGCTCAGAGGTTGAGGCTTGTGATGCCATGAGAGTTAGACCCTGTGGTCTTCTCCTTGAAGGGATTGGGAGGGGTAAGTCTCCCACACAACGGCGCCACATTGTCCAGCCTGTCGTAATCCATTTCTGTGTCATATAGTACTGGGGCTTTGGTTAGTGTTTTTTCAAAGTCTTGTCATGATCATACAGCTCTCTTTCCAGCGGAGGACTTGAGAGACGCTCATGCAGTTCTCCTGGACTTATCAAGCCCATCAGGATCACCTTCAAGTCATTGAAGTAGATATCAGTGTCATGGGCCTGATCATTTGTTCTGTGCATGATTAAGTTGCGGAATTTATGCTTGCAATATGTGGACAAGCATTTTTTTCTGGAATCAGCGGTGTAATATTTTAGATGAATTGCATATTGGGTCAAAGATTACCATTTAAACTTCAAGTGTGTAACTTGGATTGTGTTTATTTAGAAAATGTGAAGCAATTGTATAAGAGGTGAAAAGCATAGATAAAATTTAAATAACAACATGCGTCACTGCAACTGCTGACATAGGTGTGGACCATAAGAAAAATGTATACGTCGAGGACATGAGAAGGGACTGGCGATGATGGCATCAAGTTAGCTGAGAGAATGGCAATGAGTTCAGCCTTTAATTGATCCGATATTAATGTCAGTCAGGGGAAATGTTGCACATGGCCCCAAATACAGAAATTGAAAAGACCGAGATGTTGGTCAACGAGGTCTCTCCTTGTAGTCAAAGAAGAAAATCTATCTTAACTACTAAAATACAATGTAAAACTGTGTTATCTTTATACTAGTCTCTAGAACATCAAAATCACAATGTCCTTTTCCTTTCGAAAATTTGTCTCAATCTAAGAAGTAATCCATTACATTTTCAAGAGTATGTGTTCTGATTACTTAAACTTTTTGATAACTATAATGGATTGCAGAAGCCCTTTTTTTTCAGCCATCCCATCACTGACATCACATTACACTCAAATTCATTACTCCATATTCAGGTTACCATCTCCGTATTTGTTTCGGAATATACCTGTGTGAATAACGTAATGACCGTAACCACCTGCCAAAAGATGAGTCTGACTGATATCAGCTGAAGGAACGCCATATTATTCTAATACTAAAAATAAAATCCACTGAGACGGCTAAATCACAATGTGCCGCCCTGTACTGTGTTAGTGACCGTCCTGCACCACTGGGTGGGTGCCAGTGTTGGTGCACCTTAACTTACCCAGAATTCCTCTAAAACTGGTAATTAAATTAGTGATGTCATCAGGGTTAGGAAGGGTTAAAAATATAGCAGATCCCAAACTACTTAAACTGTCAATAATGTAACAAAATTATCTACTAATGGTTTACTGTTAGGAACATAATCTGTTATTTCCCTTAATTTGGCCGTTGTTCTCCAAATACCACCGGGTGTGAGTTGATTAATTCTATTAGTTGGATTTCTGGCAACAATTTGTTTTATTTTGTGTAATAATTCACACTGAATGGAAGCATGCTGTTGAAAACACTGGGGGGGGGGGGGGAGATTGGTTTGTTGGGTGTTATATCTTGTAGTTAGTCTGCCGCCCATTAGGGAGGGGGCAGTAGAAGGGAGAAGTATGAAAAAGGCATGTAAAAAAGAGCGAGGAAAATAAACAGAGCTGATGTAGACGGTTACTGAGCAGTCGTGTCATTTCTGCTGTCTGATATGTGGATAAATGACATTGGCGCGGAGGTAAAAGCAACACTAAGAAATAGCTTACCATATCGTGAACAACGCGAAGGCAAAGTTACATCACGCGTGAGTAGGTGGCGTAGCCAGTGAGAGTGAAACCAAGTGAATCATCGACGACAAAACGATACTAATGACGTCGGCCTTTGAAAAGTGGATGCATTTGATCCAACTTCAGAAAACTGAAGTAGATAAGTGGGTGGACAGGAGTTTTATTTCGAGGCAACTGGGGTAACAGAAGAAAAGACAAATCGGGCCATTCTTCTTTCTGCATGCGGCAGCACACTGTATGGGCTAATAGTGGATCTGATTGCGCCACTGAAACCTACTGAAGTCACGTTTGCGGTCCTAGTTAAACGTGTAGGTGAGCATTTCGATCCCAGCCAAATGAAATTGTGGAGAGATTTAAATTTCAGTCGTGTACAACAGGGGCAGGTGAAACCGTTTTATCATATGTGGTTAGATTAAAACATCTGTGGCTTCGGTAATACATTAAAGGAGCGACTGAGAGATCAGTTCGTTTGGGGCATAGGCTGTGAACAGATGCAACGCCGCCTACTGGCAATCTCTGATTTGACATGGAAGTCTGCCCATGATACAGCCATAGCACTGGAAGCAGCAGATAAAGGTGCGCAAACCCTGCAGCGTGTACCTCAAGTTAATCAGGTAGCAAACCCAGTGTCAGTTACACATGCACGACATGGGACAAAGTCAACAACATGCTACCGCTGTGGGGATCCACACACAGCTGACAACTGCAGGTTTAAAGACTTAGAGTGCCATTGCTGTAAAAAACAGGGTCATATCGCTCGTGTGTGTAGGCAGCAGATAAAGGACAAAGGTAAGTAGACTCGGATGCTGGGCTCAAGGAAAGCTCATCTCATGTCAGAGTGTTCTCCATCGTCGGCTGTAGAGGAAGGGGAGGAACAGGCTGATTACCTTGTGGTGCTGAAAGAGAGACCACATGGTCCACTAGTGATAACAGTGGAGCTGAACAACTGCCCAGTGAATTTTGAGGTGGACACGGGAGCATCTCGTACGGTCATAGGTGAGGAATGTTTTACCAGACTACAAGCCACAGTCCCAGGGTTGGAGTTGCAGCCTTCCGCAGTCATGCTGAGGTCTTTCACAGGGGAGAAGGTCAATGTCCAAGGCAAAACTAAAGTGAATGGGCACTATAAGGGCCAGACATTACAGCTGAACATGCTGGTAGTCCGCAGCCGAGGTCCGAATCTGCTGGAACGGGACTGGACGGGTGTGTTGCGGCTTGACTGGAAAGAGCTTTTCAAGCCAATTTTCAGGGTCGCAGATGGCGGGCTGCAGCATGTTCTCTTCAAACATGATGATATCTTCAAAGATGAACTTGGGACATTAAAAGGGATGGAACTGCGTTTCCATATTGATCAGACTGTAAACCCTCGGTATTGTAAGGCCCGACCCATGCCATGTGCCATGCGATCAAAGACTGAAGCGGAGATAGACTGACTACAAGCAACAGGGGTCATCAAATCTGTGACACAGTCAGACTGGGCGGCACCCATCGTGCCTCTACTGAAGCCAGACAATACAGTCAGAATTTGCAGAGATTACAAGCTGACTGCAAACTTGGCTTCAAGACTGGAATACCCCTTGCCATGAATTGAGGAGCTTTTTGCCAAACTGACAGCAGGCAGAAGCTACTCCAAACTAGACATGTCTCATGCCTATCAATAGGTGGTGTTGACAGAAGACTCATGCAAGCTGGTGACGTTTAACACTCATAGGGGTTATTCCAGTACTCACGTCTCCCTTTTGGGGTTTCATCAGCCTGTGCAATTTTTCAGAGGACAATGGAGGGGGCCGGGATCCCACACACAGCGGTATACATGGATGATGTGCTCATCACAGGAGTGACAGAGGAAGATCACCTTCGAAATCTGGACCTGGTCTTAACACGACTAGCGGAAGCAGGACTCAAGCTGAAAAAAACCCCAATGTGAGTTCATGGCTCCAGAAGTTGAATATCTTGGCCACAGGGTATCTGCTGCCGGTCTCCAGCCCTTGGAGAAGAAAGTAAGAGCTATCAAAGAGGTCCCACCGCCCAAAAATGTGACAGAGCTGTGGGCTTACTTAGAAATGATTAATTACTATGGGCGGTTTCTTCAGGATTTGTCATCAGTCTTAGCCCCACTTCATTACCTCCTCAAGACAGGAGTAAAATAGGTGTGGAGATCTCAACAACATGTAGCATTCCAGAGGTCCACGGATCTACTATCAGCATCAACACTGCTGGCACATTATGACCCACAGTTGCCCCTGATCATAACATGTGACTGCTCCCCATACGGAGTTGGAGCAGTTTTGTCACATAGGATGAAGGACAACTCAGAGGCCCATCTGTTTTGCATCCTGCTCTTTGTCGCCAGCAGAAAAGAACTACTGTCAGCTGGAGAGAGAAGCGCTAGCTGTAATTTTTTCTGTGAAGAAGTTCCACCAATATGTGTATGGCCGTAACTGCACCATCCAAACTGACCACAAGCCCCTACTGGGTCTACTAGATGAGCTAAAAAACATTCAGCCAGCTGCATCACCGCACCTTCAATGCTGGCCACTACTACTGGATCAATATCAGTATATCCTCAGATACAGGCCAGGACCCTCCACTGCAAACGCTGAAGGCCTCAGCAGGCTTCCCCTCCCAGAAATGCCCGAGGACACACACGGGCCAACTGAGCTGACATGCTTATTGAAACCGCTTCAGACTGCTCCTATGACCAGTCATCAGCTGAAACAGTGGGCTTGTGGGGATCCTTTGCGTGCTAAAGTGCATTTTAACTTCTGGAGTGTGCATTTAACTTCTGGAGTGATTCTGAATTGCTGGTTCATCTAGAATAGAGTAAGTATCATCTTTCTTGCTTAACAAGTTGCTATTACTCTTATTCCAACTGCTTGAGTATTAGTCCTTTTCTCTATACATCTGATGCTGGTTCCTAGTGAGAACTAGTGGGATGTTATTCTAGCCTTAGCTGTCTTATTCTAGCTGTAGCTGTTTTTCATCTAGTGTGTACTTAAATATTTCTTGTTGCCTGGCTGTTTTGACTTAGTTATCCTTTTAGCTTATAAATATATTCCTTGGTAACTTGCTGTTTGCAGTTTTAATAGTTTTGTGTGAGATTTGATAGAGTTTTACATAAGTGACCAGTTTCTGGGCAATAGGCCTATTTTCGGCGTACCTCTTTGGCCAATTGGTTGTTCAGTGACCAGGGTGTGGTCTGCACTCCTGGCAGACAATTAGCAATCAGTTTTCTTTAAATCACTACTGCTACTTGGAAGCATCCACGTGACAGGCAAACAAGCTGAGGGCAAGCAGGTCTAGGTTGAGCGAAGGCTAGAGTGAACAAAGGCAAGCGCAACTTTTTCAAGCCAAGACTTCGTCAAGCCAAGATTCCATCAAGCAATGACTGCTCTTTTTAGATCCGGTCAGTTATCTGTATTTTGTGTACCTAGTATAGACTATGTGTTTCCTTCGCATTCCTGTCCTTTCCTCTTCCCGGGGCTGGCATAGACGTTGGGTCACTCCTAGGCGCTGTGACCCTACCAATCTCATCTATCCCACTCTCTCTACTCACACGTTGAGCAAGTGGTGACAGGAGGGCTCTGGAATTGCCAGTCTGCGGTGCCGAAAGCTGAGTTTATCTCAGGCTACGCATCCTTGCTCTCCCTCAACTTTCTTGCTCAAACTGAGACCTGGATCATGCCAGAAAACACTACCACACCCGCAGCTCTGTCTGATGTGTACTCTTTTTCTCACACTCCCAGAGCTGGGAGGCGCAGTGGTGGTATTGGCCTGCTAATCTCCCTGAAATGGAAATACTCTCTTGTTTCCATTCCACAATTTTCTCTGCCCTCTTTTGAATTTCATGCTGTTACTGTCTCTTATCCAGTCAAACTCCCCATTGTGGTTGTGTACTGCCCACCAGGCCCCCTTGGTGAGTTTCTGGAGGAGCTTGACACACTTTTCTCGCACTTCCCTGTTGATGACTCTGCACTTACCCTTCTCTGTGACTTCAACATCCACACTGACAAGCTAGATCCTCTTCTCTCTTTCCTCTCCTCCTTTGACATTCACCTCTCACCCTCTCCTCTTAACCACAAGGCCGGCAACCAGCTGGACCTTATCTTTACGAGACACTGTCCTATTTCCAATTTCTCCGTTACTCCCTTCCAGCCCTCTGACCACTATTTCATGTCCTACTCTCTTTCCCTCTCTTCCCCCCCCCTCAGCCCCTCCCCCTACCCACATGGTTTCCACCCACAGACACCTCTGCTCTCTCTCCGCCACTGATCTTTCGTCCTCTGTTACCTCTATCCTCCCTACACCTGAATCTTTCTCTCTCCTACCCCCTGACACTGCTACTGATCTTCTCTCTACCCTCTCCTCTTCTCTGGACAATCTCTGTCCCCTCACCCCCAGGCCTGCACACCCAACTCCACCTACCCCTTGGCTGTCTGACTCAGGATGTACTGACAGACGGAGCCTATGTGGCAGAGTGCAAATGGAGAAAAGGCAAACTCCAAGAGGACCTTCTCAACTTCCAATTTCATCTTTCCACTTTCTCCCCCTCCCTTTCTGCTGCTAAGGCTGCCCTCTGTCACTCTAAAATCCTATCCTCTGCCTAATCCTAAGAAACTCTTTGAAACCTTCTCTACACTTCTTCAACCCCCACCTCCTCCTCCTACTTCCTCCCTTCTCCCTGATGACTTCGCTAACTTCTTTGACAAGAAGGTAAACGACATCAGAGCCTCCTTTTCTCACCACCCAGTTAGTGCTCCTTGCACTAGCCCACCCTCTGCACCCTCCCTCACCTCTCCACGTCCCACCCTATCCCACCTCGCTCCCCTCTCCCCCGATGAGGTCCTCAACCTCATCACATCCAGTCACCCCACCACATGCTGCCTTGACCAGGTCCTCTCCCCTCTTCTTCAGTCTATACCACCTGAACTCCTTCCCTTTCTAACCCACCTCATCAACACCTCCCTCCAGGCACGATGCTTTCCATCTGCCTCAAGACTGCTAGAGTCACCCCCCTTCTCAAGAAACCATCACTTAACCCCTCTGACATAAAAAACTACAGACCGGTTTCCCTTCTACCCTTTTCATCCAAAACTTTCAAATGCGCTGTCTTTAACCAATTTTCTTTCTACCTCCACCAGAACAACCTCCTGGACCCCAACCAGTCTGGGTTCAAGGTGGGTCACTCGACAGAGACGGCCCTCCTTGCAGTGACAGAATTGCTGCACTCTGCGGGAGCAAACTCTCTCTCCTCTGTCCTGGACCTGTCAGCTGCGTTCGACACAGTGAACCACCAGATCCTCCTCTCTACCCTCGAGGGGCTGGGTGTCACAGGCTCTGCACTCTCAATGTTTGCATCCTACCCGACAGGTCGCTCCTACCAGGTGATATGGAGGTGATCTGTGTCGGAGCCTCGCAGACTGACTACAGGCGTTCCACAAGGTTTGGTTCTGGGTCCTCTCCTTTTCTCCCTGTACACGACATCCCTGGGTTCTGTTATTCGCTCACATGACTTCACTTACCATTGTTATGCCGATGACACCCAGCTGATCTTGTCGTTTCCTCCCTCTTACACAGAAGTAGAGACACGCATTGCGGCGTGCTTGACTGCCATCTCGGAGTGGATGGCGACACACCACCTTAAGCTCAATCTGGACAAGACAGAGCTGATGTTCCTCCCGGGGAAAGGTTGCCCGTACCAAGACCTGGCCATCACTATTGACAACACTGTGGTGACGCCAACTCGGACCGCGAGGAATCTGGGTGTGATCCTGGATGACCAACTGTCGTTTGCTGCAAACATTGCATCGGCTGCTCACTCCTACAGATTTCTCCTCTATAACATCAGGAGGATTCACCCATTCCTCACCGTCGAGACAGTACAGGTGCTCATCCAGGCTCTGGTTATCTCCCAGCTGGACTACGGCAACTCCATCCTTGCTGGCGCCCCAGCGTCAACCATCAGACCTCTGGAGCTTGTTCAAAAATCTACAGCTCATCTGGTGTTCAACCACTCTAAGTTCTCCCACACAACTCCCCTTCTCATGTCCCTACACTGGCTCCCAGTAGCTGCTCACATCCAGTTTAAGACTCTGATGCTAGCCTACAGGGCAGTGAAAGGAACAGCTCCTTCCTATCTCCAGGCCATGGTCAAGCCCTAAACCCCCACCCGACCACTTTGCTCTGCTGCCTCGGGACGCCTGGTTGCCCCGTCGCTCAGAGGCCCCTGCTGCCGATCGACCCTGTCACGGCTCTTTTCTGTCCTGGTCCCACAGTGGTGGAATGAACTCCCGACTGATGTCAGGACAACGGAGTCGCTGCCCATCTTTCGGCACAGGTTGAAAACTCACCTTTTCAAGAAATACTACCCTGTTACTTGCCCTTAGTACTTATTATATTCACTCTTTTTTTTTAAATCTCTTTCTTGAGCTTTTACTTTAGCACTGGTTTTGCTCTTAGATGCTTGTTTAGATGCACTTGTGACCTCTAATGACTAGTAGTTCTCCTGATTTCCTACGTTACATGCACTTATTGTAAGTCGCTTTGGATAAAAGCGTCGACTAAATGACTGTAATGTAATGTAATGTAATTTGGTTAGACCCATATTTACTCATCTGTGAGTGTTTGTGGGAGTTTATTTCAAAGTAATGGTTATATTCAACGAGGGTGGAGGGATGTTATATCTTCTAGTTAGTCCGCCGCCCGCTGGGGGGGGGAGGGCACAAGGGAGAAGTACGAAAATGGCATGTAAAAAAGAGCGAGGAAAATAAACAGAGCTGATGTAGACGGTTACTGAGCAGTCGTGTCATTGCTGCTGTCTGATATGTGGAGAAATAACATTGGGATTAGACTATCTTTATGATCGGGTTTGCATGTGTGATGTGTCAGTGGGCAAAATTACTTTGACATCTAAACTGTCAGGACTAAGCCTTCAAAGAGGGGTGTAATGTAAGCAAAACTGTTATACGAATTGCAAGTATACTCAAGGTTTTTCCTGCATAGAGGGATTTTTGGCGCCCCCCCCCCCAAAATAAAGAGGTTTTAGCCAGCGCCAAAGGAAAATCACCAGCGCCAAAACGATAAGAATTGAGAATACAAATAGCAATTCAAATCCTCTCCGAAAGTGTTAAATAGCTTGTTTCAAGTTAAGCCCGTTCAGCCCCTCTTTCTTGCAATTTCCGTGGTTTGTACCAATAGTAATGGAGTTAATATCAGTATCTTAAACATTTTGGCTTCTTATTTATGGGTCTATTTCGTGTCATGTTGGAGATTTCCCGCGACTGCGAAGAGCGAGCTCAGAGTGATAGTGGCGTGTGAGCTCAGTGACAGCGAAGCTTGTTCAAGAAGGCAGCTGGCACATAGACAGCAGCGCTTTTTTGAAGAAAGCCTTCGAATCGGTTCACCTGTGAGGCAAGTTTCTAGTGAAATTCAGCTTATTTTCTATGTGCTGATTTGAGTATACTTACAGCTACATATTTTATTCTGGATTGCCAGTCACTGACTGTGTAGTAGAATTACGATAGACCGAAATCACCCCAACCAGACGCTCGTCGTCTCAACAGGCGCGCATTTATTAAATTCTGCTTGTTTTCCATTTATAAATATCATGAGTAATGTTAGGCTATAAAATATGTATACATATATAACCATCCCGTTCTTAATAATAAGAATTTGCGTATTATTGTTTTGTCTGTATTGTTGTTGTGGAGAAAAGAGAAGGGGTTGTTGAAAAATGGCTGAGAGGAGGGAGAAAAAAACGTTTTATGGTAAACTGTTGTAAAAGACTGAATAGTGTGTATTTGGGCGGCCTGCTGTATCTACATTAGTGTTAGAGTTTAATGTTTTATATTCGTTACAGTAACACACCGTAAATGTTAGCTAGTTAGTTTCTTTTCAAGTTAACAGCTGTTCACGTTAGCTACAGTCAGCTACATTGTATCGATACCTGCTGCAAACTAACGTTACATTAGCTAGCTATCGAAAGACCATGACAGGCGGCCAAGAAGACTCTTTGGTCGTACTGTACTTGCGTTTGCCCACCCGCTTTATTTTATTCATTTATAACCAAGTGATAACGTTGCTGTATTATTTTCTCCACCACCCCCTCACCCTCAACCCCACTCCTCTCCCTCAACCCAACTCCCCATTATGAGTTATCTTTGCCCGCCTCAACCCCTCTCCCCTCTCCCCACTCCCCTCTCCCCCTTACAATGTTTTAACCAGTTTGTTAATTGGAGTTTCATTTACTCAAGCATAATATACATTTTTGTTTATCAAATGGTCAGAAATAACAGGAAAATGCATAGATTTCTGTCAAATAAGGCAACACAGACTCATTGACTTTACTGTTGCGCATAGTCGCGATGTGGACCGATCATGCTTACTGTCGTGCGTAGTCACCCCCAAAGGCCCATTCTGAGCCATGAAAAACCCTGACACTTGTGCTCCAAAATGTTGAGAGGTCATCCAGGACTGATGCCTTTCATTGGAATTAAATAATATAGTTTGGTTCTCAACTAAAAAAAAAAAAAGTATGCAGTTCACTCTAACAGATACGTTCATTCAGAAGGTTATTCTTGGAGCTCTGCAGTGACATCTAGAGTAAAAAAAAGTCATTTCATAGAACTACAACTACACTATATCACAAAAGAGACTTTAGGCAGCTTTACATATCTCAAATTTAACAGTTCTGACCAGCCATGGTTGAATTATATCACAGCAGGATGAAAAACAAGTAGAAAGGCTGCTATTTTTAAAATTACTTTTATTTTTCATGATTCCAAATCATCTTAACTGCAATGTAAACTGAAACAGTCATAACTAGGTCGTAGGCTATTTTAAAAGTTCTGTGCAGATTTCTGTGTTATATTCAGTGAGCCGACAACAAAACTGGAGGTCCACACAGAAGTTTGATGCAACATAACATTCTTTATTTCACAATGCACACTCCCGTAAAGCTGTCAACTGTCTTAAAAACCCAAAACACGGTACTCACATACACAACATTTTCCCCCTCCCTAACACAAAGATGTGAACAGTGCTCACTTACCATAATTCAACCAGAGGCTAACACACCTGAGAGGAACAGACCTAGGTATGGAAAGAGGTTTCAAAGTCCTCAAGATGGGCAGGACAAGTCCGTACGCATGTAGACCAACCCTCGACCTTGACGACCGGTTCTGGTTCTGGCTCCTGAGGCTCAGGTGGAAGGTCGGGTGCGGGCTGTACTGGCAATGGCTCAGACCAGCCCGTTACTGTAGTGGAATGTGAAGGAGACTCCGGTGTATACGACCGGTTCTGGTTCCTGAGGCTCAGGTGGAAGGTCAGGTGCGGGCTGTACTGGCGATGGCTCAGACCAGCCCGTTACTGTAGTGGAATGTGAAGGAGACTCAGGTGTATAAACTGGAGGCAGTGCGGACACTTTCCTGAGGCAACTGGCATGCCAACGTGAACCGTCACTCAGTCTGAATGTGGCAGCCCCGAGTTTGTGTGTAACTTGCAGGGGCTGAGACCAAAATATGCTCATTTTATTGGCAGTTTGGAACGAGCACCCCTGGAAAAGGTGTGCTCTAATACCATTCTTAAGAATCTGATTAAAACGCTCTACCCTTCCATTTGCCTGAGGGTGAAAGTATGCAGTGCAGAAGTGCTTAATGCCTCTGCTGCAGAGGTAGGAAGAGAATTCTGTGGAGGTTAGCTGCAGCCCATTGTCTGTGGTAATGGACAGGGGCAGACCCCATCTTGCAAACAAGCTGTCAAGGACATCGATAGTGGCCCTAGTGGTGACTGTTCCCACCAGAACAACCTCCGGCCACTTTGAATGTAGGTCATACACCACCACCAAGAACCACTGATAATGAGGGACCCCTCGCCCATGTACTTCGCCACAGATGTCCAACTGGACATGGTCCCAGGGACGGGCTGGCCATGCTAAAGGTTGTAAGGGCGGTGTGGCTGGCAGTCCAGTTTTGCCACTGAGGAGGCATGCAGCGCAATCCCTGACAGCACTTCAATATCATGGTCAATGCCTGGCCACCACACCAAATCTCTGCATCGTTGTTTGAGCTTCACTATGCCCAAGTGACCCTCGTGTGCCATGGCTAAAATGCGCACACGCAGGCCACTCAGGACCACAGTGCAAAGCCCCCAAGAGAGACAGACATCTTCCCAGCAGGAGAGCTCGTGTTTGATTCTAGTATAAGGTGTCAGTTAGGCAGGCACTTGTAATGGCCATCCGGCACGTATGTACGTGCAGAGTTTTGCTAGTATAGGGTCCCGTTCCGATGCCTGTTTGAGCTCATCCAATGTGATGAATGGCTGGAGGAGCATGTATAACTTTTGTATGAACTCTGCTTCACCGGGGCATCAACAGAGCGGGAGAGGAGGTCTGCTGCCACGTTATCCCTCTCCGGAGTCAACTTCAGCACATAGTTATACTGTCTGAGGCGGTTGGCCCACCTGTGTAGCTGCAAGGGCTTGTGGCCTGAGCCTGAGGCCGACAGCAGCCTGGTGAGTGCCTGGTGGTCGGTCAGGAGCGTGAACTGACATCCATACAGGTAAAGATGCCATCGTTCACATGCCCAGACACAAGTGCCTCCCTTCACCCACTGAGTAGTGTTGCTCTGTGGGAGTCAGGGCCCTGGAGAGTACAGCTCCCACTGCTCTGGCAGAGGCGTCGCAGGTGACCATAGTCAGGCATGACGGGACAAAATGAGCCAGCACAGGTGCAGTGATGAGTTGGTTCTTTAGCCTGCAAACTGCTTCTGAAAATGCTGCTGTCCAGGTCCATGGCACGTCCTTCCTGAGGAGCTGGCGGAGGTGTGCTGTAGTCTGGAAATACCCAGGCAGAAAATAGAGGTAATATGCCATCATACCCAAGAATGAGGCCACCTGGGAGGCTGACACTGGCTCTGGGATGCGGTGGATGGCCTTGATGTTCGACATGAGGGGAGAAATGCCCCGAGCTGAGACACGAAACCCCACGAACTTGACATGCAGTGCTGAAAAGGTGCACTTTCCTCTGTTAAGGGTCAAGTTGTGGCACAGCAGGGCACGGAACACTCTGTTGAGACGCTCGTCATGAGTGTGTTCGTCCACCCCATGGACGACTATGTCATCCAGGTACACTGCCGCCCCAGGTATTCCAGCGAGGACAGTGGACATGATCTTTTGGAAGCAGCTAGGGGCGGAGCTTAGACCAAAAGACAGGTGCATGTACCTGAACACGCCAGCGTGCGTTACAAACGCTGTAAGATCCCTGCTGTCAGGGTGCAGAGGCATCTGCAAATATGCTTGCCATAGGTCGAGCTTCGTGAAAACTGTGAAACCATGGAATAGGGTGGTAAGTTCCTTAGCTGTGGGCTAGGGATATTTATCTGGGATGATAGCCTTGTTGACGGTGCGGAGATCCACACATATCCTGATTCCCCCCAGATTTCTTTTTGGCAATGACTAGGTTAGAAATTCAGGGAGAGGCATCAACCGACTCAATGATAGCATCGTCCAACAGTGACTGGAGCTCTTTCGTGTCGCCCTCAGAACGCCAGAGGGCTCCGACGTAGGGGCTGGATGACGGGGCTCACATCATCCCTCACCAAGGGCTTGTGTATGAAAGTTCTAACACAGCCCAGTCCATCAAAGAGTGCAGACCATTTCTGCTGCCACGTGGTGGTGACCTGAAGTATAGCCGCCCCATTGTCGTCATGCAGGGAGAAGCCCAACCCAGTGAATAGGTCAAGTCCTAGGATGTTAGCGCACCTCTTGGAGATGTGGAATGTGAAGGATGGAGTTGTGCCATAACGCACAGGGAGCTGGAGAGTCCCTACTACTGGGATCTTAGAGCTGCCATAACCCCACAGGTCAGTGGAGGGTGGTTTAAGCAGCATATGAGAAAAAACTTATAATATTAAGGTTGAGCATCAAAACTGCAGCACCAGTGTCCAGTAGTAGAGGTAAGCCTACTTCCCCTAGCTGCACAGTGCAGGATTTGAATGCAACATGGTTGCTGGAAACATGCCAAATCGCAGTGTGGTCAGGTGGGTTCGCTTGAGATTTGGCCTGAACAGTGCTATTAGCAGGGGCTGAGTGGCACATTTTGGCGAAATGGTTAATTGTGACAGTTCTTGCATCTCTGTCCCCCGAGCCAGGCAGTTCAGCGCCCTAGTATTGTGAGAGCCAGCCCCACAAATTGCCAAAACACCACCTGTTAAGTTGCCCATGTGTCTGCTGCACGAGAATGTCACTGTCCGAATCCACGCTATGTGCAGAGGAGGATGTGACACGCTGGCTGGAGCTGCTGCATGAGGGCAGGGGACGGTTGCTGTGTGCATGGCAGATTACTAGTTAACATAGAGGCGCATTCTGGCGCTGACTCAACCTGGAGTGCTATTTTGACAGCGTCCTCAAGTGACAAATCGTCTGATTCCAAAAGCGTTTCTCCCTCGTCTTGTCACACAACGTCCCACAGTTTAGCTGGTCTCTGACCATTTCATCCATTCAACTGCAATGGCCCGCTAGCTCCCTCAGGTTAGCCATGTAGCTAGTGACCGACTCACCAGGCAGCTGGGCGCTTTTCCTCAGGCGGTATCAGCATTGCAGGACCCGCTGCTTACCAGCGAAATGGTTGTAGAGTAACCGGACCAGGTCTGTGCAGGAGGCAACTGGGGAAACGGTTCCTGAAATTGCTTTACATATCCTCTGCCCCTCCTGGCCAAGGCAGTGGCAGAGTATTGCTGTCTTCCGCTTGTCGGTAATGTCGGAAAAGTTCATAGCATCCAGATAAGTCTCAAAACTATCCAACCAGGCGGTCCACGAGAATGGAGGGTCGCCAGGCACAGCCAAGAATGGTGCTGGTGGCGTTAGACCAAACTCAGCCATCTCTCATCACCAATGTTATATTCAGTGAGCCGACAACAAAACTGGAGGTAAACACAGTAGTTCGATGCAACATAACATTCTTTACTTCACAACGCACACTCCCGTAAAGCTGTCAACTGTTGTAAAAACCCAAAACACGGTACTCACATACACAACAGTCTGTACTTTCCTACATGTTCAGAAGCAGTGGTATTCCTTGAAATAAAAGGAAAAAGAGTTGGTCCTTACATTTTAAAGGGGCCCTTTGTGTACGCATGCATAACGAGTACAGACTGCGTAGTTACAATTAGGGCCATAAGTATTTGGACAGTTACACAATATTTGTAATTTTGCCCCTGTACACCACCACAGTGGATTTGAAATGAAGTATTTGGAATGTGACTGAAGGGTAGACTTTCAGCTTTAATTTAAGGGGTTGGATAAAAATATGGCATTAACTGTTCAGGAATTACAGCCATTGATATACAAGGTCACCCCATTTTCAGAGGCTCAAAAGTAATTGGACAAACAAACATAACTATGATTATAACAATTATATTTAATGTTTGGAGGGAAATTATTTGCAGTCAATGACGCTCTGAAGTCTGGAACCCATCGACATCTTCAAATTCTGAGTTTCCTCCTTTGAAATGCTCTGCCAAGACTTAACGGCAGATGCCTTCAGTTACTGGTTGTTTGTGGGTCTTTTGGCCATTAGTTTGATCTTCAGCAAGTGAAAAGCATGCTCAACTGGGTTGAGGTCAGGTGACTGACTTGGTCACTGATGAATATTCCACTTTTCTGCCTTGAGAGACTCTTGGGTTGCTTTCTCAGCTTGTTTTCTGTCATTATCCATCTGCAGTGTGAAGTGCCGTCCTCTCAGTTTTGTGACATTTGGCTAAATCTGAGCAAATGGTATCCTTATAAACATCACAATCCATCCTGCTACTTCTGTCAGTAGTCACGTCATCAATAAACACCAATGACCAAGTTCCATTGGCAACCATACATGCCCATTTCATAACACTACCTCCACAATGTTTGACAGATGATATGGTATGCTGAGAATCATGAGCTGTTCCTTTTGTTCTCCACACTTTTCCTCTTCCCATCCTTCTGGTACAAGTTAATCATTGCGTCATCTGTCCAAAGAACCTTGTTCCAGAACTGGGTAGGTTTTTAGACGTTTTTAAACAGTCTAATCTGGCCTTCCTGTTCTTAAGTGACACCAGTGGTTTTTACCTTGCCCTAAACCCTCTGTATTTATTTTCATGCAGGCGTCTCTTGATTGTAGACTTGGACAATGATACCCCTACCTCTCAAGAGTGTTTTTGACTTCACTAGATGTTGTGATTGTGTTTGTCTTCACTAGGGAAAGAATTCTGCGATCATCTACTGTAGATGTGTTCCGTGGTCTTCCAAGCCTTTTGGTGTTGCTCAGCTTGACAGTGCATTCTTTCTTTTTAAGAATGTACCAAAATGTTTATTTGGCCACTCCTGAAGTGTTTCCTATCCATCTGATAGATTTCCTTTGCTTTTTCAGCCTAATGATGGCCTCCATCGCTTGCACTGACACCTCTATGGACTTCATGTTGAGAGTTCTGAATGAACAGCTACCAAATGCAAATGTAAATACTTGGAATGAACTCCAGACCTTTTATCTGCTTAATTTGTCATGGAATAATGATGGAAAAGGTCTTACTTGCCCATGAAACCACTTGTTAGTCAAGTGTCCAATTACTTTTGATCCTCTGAAAATGGGGTGACCATATATAAAACTGGCTGTAATTCCTGAACGGTTAATGCAATATTTTTGTCCAACCCCTTAAATTAAAGCTGAAAGTCCAGACTTCAATCACATATTGGTTACTTCCTTTCAAATCCACTGTGGTGGTGTACAGGGGCAAACTTACA
The DNA here is from genome assembly GCF_029633865.1 of Lampris incognitus. Lineage (NCBI taxonomy): Eukaryota > Metazoa > Chordata > Actinopteri > Lampriformes > Lampridae > Lampris > Lampris incognitus. The sequence continues at coordinate 122,114,770 of NC_079212.1, forward strand.
AATATTGTGTCACTGTCCAAATACTTATGGACCTACCTGCATATATAAGCATATATAGAGTGAGTGTTTTGGTTAATAAGCCCCATGGGGCTTATTAACCAAAATTAATGACAGCTGGCAACAAGTAGTGGTGTTTTAGGCAAAAAGTATACTCGAAATGACGAAGGACCTTTTTGAAAGGAAAAAAAACACCAGTGAACATGTCCTCGAAGACCATTATCAGTATACTCAAGACAAATTCTTTGTTCATCATTATATCACCCCGTGTCGCTGAGGGTCGCAGAATGATCAGAGCTGTGTATTACGGAAATTGAGTATCCATCGTCCATCCATCCATCCATTATCTAAACCGCTTATCCTTACCCAAATCAAGTCAAGTCAAGTTTATTTATATAGCACATTTAAAACAACCACAGTTGAACCAAAGTGCAGGGTCGCGACTCGCAGGGATGCTGGATCCTATCCCAGCAGTCATTGGGCGGCAGGCGGGGAGACACCCTGGACAGGCCGCCAGACCATCACAGGGCTTATTTAAGTATACATCGTTGGGTTTTTTTTTTTTCCTCTGCGTATTCAATTCACAAAGATGAAGATATCCTCGCATGAGTTCGGCAACTCTTCCTTCAAAAGTATTAATCTTTCCAAGGGGATATTACAACTAGTCTGAGTACAGTGGGGACATAAAACGGAGGAACAAATGTGAACCAAATGTACTTTGACGTGAATGAAATGTACGCCAGTCTGAAAATGGCCACTACGGGCGCGCAAAACGCAGTGAGTGAACCGGGATTACAAGGGCAAATTTCACCAAATACACAAACCCTCTTAGTTTTAATGAACTAGCCACTTGAAGTGCTTTGTCTGTGTAGCCGGGTGGTAAATCTGTTAAATATGTTAAAAGATTTTCCACTTAAATTTAGTATAGTTTAACTGTTAATATATGTAATTGTTACACTGTCAAGCCATGTAAAATGTCATTTGATGTATTTAAATTGTGAGGCAGATTGTGAGTGTATTTTTATAGTTTTGGTTGTCATTGCATGTTTTGACCAGTAAGTGGCAGTGGCGGACTTTTATTGTAACTCCGTGCAAGTTATCCAAGTGCATCTTGGGTATTCTTTCTTTTTTTTCTTGTGTGGAGCGCCTGAAGATTGCGGTGTGACAGTGCTCTGACTCCGTAGTAAGTAAGGGTAAATATCTTGTGAAATATACCTGTAACATTATTCCAAACAATATTGTATGTCGGTAATTTGACAAGATGGTTTGATTTAGACGCTACTGGAGTTGATGTTCGGTGATTTTGGGCGCGAGCCGTCGACCGCTGTTCGCCATTGCAGGCATGACAAGGTAACTGACAGAGTGAGAAGTTGCGCGATCTTCAGGAAGTTCCACATGTCTTTGTTAAACCCTGTTTAACGTACATAGTCCACTGCCGTATTTTGCACCGTATTTTGTATTTATTATTTCCCTTTTTAAAATCTTTTCTGTTAAACTTGCCACATCTGTGAACATTTATGAGCTGTTTGCTCGAAAGACACAGGAATGTATGCACTCAGTAAAACGATCTGCATTCGAAGGTTCAAACAATAAAATTAAAGCTACAAGAACCCCGGAAGTAATTGTGTCCTGTGTGGTATCTAATTCCACGGGCTACATAATTTTGGTACCAGGAGTGGGGTGTAGCTAAAACATTTTTTTTTTAAATTGGCACCAGTTGGTGACGTCCGTTGGTGTTGAGTCTGAAGCCATCCTGCTGTGGAGGTGGTGACCAGCGAGAGACGACGTGAGGGCATCTAAGAGGTTCTGGTGCTTCCTGTTTCACACGACTCAGCCGTACCAGCGCAGAGGACTCCAGCGCTAATTTCAGCTACAAAGACCAAGATCCAGCAAGGCTCCAAGTTAAAGACTGTCCTTGTAGTATCCTTGAACCAGGTTTTGAACTAAATATCCTCATTTATACTGGACTGAGTAAAGATTAATATATCATTATGTCTAATGATTCTGGTGATGAAGGGAGTTCACGTAATGATAATGGCCACACCTCAGGTGGCATAATGGGTATAGGTGAAGGTGCTACAAAAGAAATGCAGACCACCATGCAAGAGCTTGCCAGACTGCGAGATGAGCTCACCAGGTTAAATGGTGAAGCAAGGGCTCAGAGAGCAAGTGATAACAGTGCACCCACACGTTCATACATCTACGTTCCAAGAGAACGCCAGATCCAAGCATTTAGTGGGGAGTGTGGTACAGACAGGAGATCTGTCGAAGAGTTTATTGAAGAGGTTGAAAGGGTTTTAAGATACAGAGAGCAAACAACAGAAGAACAATGTGACTATATACTATCTCTATTGCATGGCCCTGCATTGGAAGAGGTGCGACTATGCATGAGGGGTCAGTCAGTGGGGCCCAGTGATTTATACTCTTACCTGAGCAATGCATTTGGGGAAAAGCGCAGTTCCACACAGCTTTTGCAGACCTTTTACAACCGTAACCAAACTGATGGAGAAGACCTCCGTGACTACTCCCATGCACTATCCCAGATTTTGAGCTCTGTAGTGAAACAGTCCACAGATGTAATACCTAATGAGAAAGCTGTGCTCAGAGACCGGTTTATTGAGGGTTTAAGAGAAGCAGCACTCAGGCGTGAACTCAGGAAAATGGTTAGGGACAAACCAGAGAGCAGTCTTCTAGATGTGAGGAGCGAGGCCCTCCTGTGGGAGATGGAGGACAGCAGGTCTCATCGTCCCAGGGTCATAAAGAGCAACCAAGTTACATCAGAGGTTCCGGAAACCCAGTGCTCTATTATTAAAACAAACAATGACCAAGGTATTGCATTAAATGATGTTCGGAGAGCAGTAGCCCATCAGGAAAAACAGCTAGCAGAGTTAGGCAAAACACTCGCTGATCTAGCCTTTGCTGTAGGTAAACTGAGTAAGCGCAGCACTCAACAGACATTCCTAGAGCCCAAGCCACGACCTAGACCCCAGCCAAAGTTCACACCAGATGGTCAGCCTATCTGTTTCAAGTGTAGAGGCATAGGTCACATTGCAAGAAAATGCTCACAGGCCAGAGGGGGTCAAGGGGACGCAACACCTAGTTCTTATGTAGTGCAGGAAAACTCGCACCCTCAGTTGTCATGAGCCACACAACTCGAGGGGAGGAAGCTGGCTCACCAAAAGAGACTCCAGACAGAAGCAGGATCTTAGAGCGTGCAGTCGGAGAATGTAAAACTGTTGAGGTGAAACTACGAGGTGTTACAGTGTCCTGCTTACTTGACACTGGTAGCCAGGTCAGTACAATTTCTGAGAGTTTTTTCAGGGAACACCTGTCAGTGAAAGGCGAAGACATTCACCCGGCATTTGAGTGGTTAAAGATCACTGCAGCTAATGGATTAGACATACCCTATATGGGCTATGTGGAGCTTGATGTAGAAGCCATGGGTCTGACTATCCCAGAGCGAGGTTTTCTGATAGTTAAAGATTCTGAACACTCTTCCTCTGTTCCAGGTCTAATAGGGATGAACATTGTCAAAAAATGCAGAGAGCTAGTACACACTGAGTTTGACACCACACTGCAGGAGAGGTTTGACTCAAACTGGAGAGAGGCTTTTAATCATCTTCATGCAGTACATGCAACAGACAGACTCTCTTTCGCTAGGGTAGCTGGTAAGGATGTAGTCCATATACCTGCTTCATCTGCTGCTACAGTTATGGCTAGGGGACTCAGGACCGTGAGTGAGGATGGTTCTTTTTTGTTGCTGGAGTCTGTGGGTGTCCCCGTTCCTGGAGGTTTGGTTGTTGTGCCTACTTTGGTTTCATCGGGCAATCACATTTTTCCAGTCCGAGTCATGAACATGTCTGATGAAGATATCTGGCTAGGGCCACGGACTAGGCTAGGGGTTTTGACTCAGGTAGACTGTGTGAAAAGTGATGAGCTTTGTGAGGTACAGTTCCAGAGAATCTCAGCAAACACTGAACAAGTGAGTATCAGTGAACACCCCGAAACACCGACAGATGTGCAGGAAATTCTCGGCAAGCTCAATTTTTGTGGTAGCCCAGAACAGCAAGCACAGCTGACTTTGTTACTGGAGAAGTACTCTTTTGTGTTTGCAACAGAAGATGAAGATCTAGGCCACACTGACAAAGTACAACATGAGATCCATCTGACAGATGACATACCTGTAACACAGCCATACAGACGAATCCCACCCACACAGTACAGTGAAGTCAGGGAACATATTGGCAAGCTGCTTAAAAAAGGGGTCATTCAAGAAAGCTCTAGTGCTTATGCTTCGCCCATAGTACTAGTGAGAAAGGCAGATGGTAGTCTGAGGCTATGTGTTGATTACAGGAAACTCAACTCAAAGACAAGACGTGATGCATTCCCGCTCCCGAGAATTGATGAGAGTTTTGATGCGCTGAGAGGGGCAAAGTTCTTTTCGACCATAGATCTGGCGAGCGGATACCACCAGGTAGCTATGCATGAGAGAGATCGGACTAAGACTGCATTTACTACACCGTTTGGTCTGTATGAGTACGTGAGAATGCCTTTTGGCGTTTGTAACGGTCCAGCTACATTTCAGAGACTTATGCAAGTTACTATGAATGATCTCATTTTTCAGATACTCCTGGTCTACCTAGATGACATCTTGGTTTTTTCAGAGACATTTGAGCAGCATTTGGAGAGACTTGAGACTGTGTTTAAGAGACTGGCAGAGACGGGCCTTAAGGTGAAGTTGCAGAAGTGTGCTTTTCTACAACAGTCAGTAAAATTTTTGGGTCATCAGGTGTCAGCAGAAGGTATAGGAACTGACCCCTCCAAGGTCTCTGCTGTTAAGAACTGGAAGGTCCCAACCACTGCCAAAGAGCTGCAGTCGTTCTTGGGTTTCTGTAGTTACTACAGGAGATTCATTCGAGGCTTCTCACAGATTGCCGGGCCACTGCATGACCTAGTCAACAAATGTTCAGGTGTGAAAAAAACAGGGAAAGTAGGTCACCAGTTTTGTAATATGTGGACACCAGAGTGTGACTCTTCCTTTGAGCAGTTAAAGGAAAAACTTACCTCTGCTCCCATTTTGGGTTTTGCCGATTTCACACAACCATTTGTAGTTGAGACAGATGCTAGTCAGCATGGATTAGGCGCTGTATTGTGTCAGCAGCAAGGTGACACCAGACGTGTCCTAGCATATGCTAGCCGCAGACTACGCCAGGCTGAGAAGAATGACCGAAATTATAGTAGCATGAAGTTGGAGTTGCTTGCCTTAAAATGGGCAGTTGCTGAAAAATTCAGGGGTTACTTGCTTGGTTCAAAGTTTGTTGTCCTGACTGATAACAATCCCCTCTGCCACCTCAAGACAGCCAAGTTAGGTGCTATAGAGCAGAGGTGGGTAGCGCAACTGTCTGTTTTTGATTTCGAGGTTAAGTACCGTCCTGGTTGCAGTAATGCCGCCGCAGATGCTCTCTCTAGGCAGGAGTTTGCAGGGGAGCCTGAAACAGACCCTGACTCGGATTTTGACGACTGTATCACTGTGTGTAACCTGATTGAGCGAGGAACAGTTCTGGATCCTGGTCTTGTCTCTAGAGGTCTGGAGTGTTACAAAGTGAGACAGATTCGTGCTGGGGAGTCGAGGTCTGGTGAGACAGGTACTAAACAGGGCAACACCCCCACACTGCCAGGTTATACCAGAGAGGAGCTGGTAGGTTTTCAGGCCGGTGACCCCACCCTAAAAGAGTTTAGGGCATTTTGGGATCGGGGGAGGAGGCCATGTCCCAGAGAGAGAGCAGCCCTGTCTAGTCAAGTGAAAAGATTGTTGAAACAATGGAGATGCATACAACAACGAGAAGGGTTGTTGTACAGGGTTATCACAGACCCACGTCATGGAGAAGTGTGGCAGTTACTCGTGCCTAGTTGTTTGAGGGACCAAGTTCTAGAAAATGTACATAACAACATGGGACATCAGGGCATAGAGCGCACTGTAAACTTGCTAAGAGGGAGGTGTTTTTGGGTAGGGCTATGCAAGGATGTGGAAAGCTGGGTTAAAAACTGCGAGCGGTGCATTTTGACCAAGATGCCTCAGCCAAAAATCCATGCTCCAGTTCAGGCATTCCTGGCCTCCCGACCTCTAGAAGTGGTGGCTGTTGATTTTACAGTGTTGGAGGCAGCTTCAGATGGCCGTGAAAATGTCCTTGTTGTGACCGATGTGTTTACAAAGTTCACGCAAGCATATGCTACCAAAGACCAGAAGGCTGACACTACAGCTAAAGTTTTGCTCAGGGAGGGGTTCATGAAATATGGGGTCCCAGAGAGACTGCACTCAGACCAAGGTCGAAATTTCGAGAGTGAAATTATAGCAGAGCTGTGCAAACTCTATGGGGTTAAAAAGACACGGACAACTCCCTACAGGCCACAGGGAAACGGTCAGTGTGAAAGATACAATCGCACACTCCATGACTTGTTAAGGACACTCCCACCAGAGAAAAAAAAGCGTTGGCCAGAGCATCTGTCTGAAGTAGTATATGCCTATAATGTCACTCCTCATTCCACCACAGGGTACTCGCCTTATTATTTGCTTTTCGGGGTACAGCCACATCTCCCAGTAGATGCTTTATTAGGGCGTGAGTGTGTGTCAGACAGGAAACAGGATTGGTTGTCTGTTCATCAGGAGAGACTCCGACAGGCACATGAGAGAGCCAGAGAGTACTCAGAGCAGAAGGCAGCTGAGAGGATCTCACTGCAAAATGAGAAGGTGTATTGTCCTCCTGTGGACATTGGTCAGTTGGTTTTCCTACGTCACAGACCCCCAGGTAGACATAAGATTCAGGACACATGGACCTCAACAGTCTACAAGGTAGTTGACATCCAGGGTACCACACACACTGTTGAACCTTTTGAGGGAGGTCCCATTAAAAGAGTTCATAGGTCAGAGTTGCGACCTTGTGCGAAACCAGTTCCCAAACCAAGAACTAGAACTAGGTTACAGACCACTGCACAGCCTGTAGCTGAGGATGAGCCTGAGTCACCTGAGGCTGATTTTGTTATTGTTGAGGAAGTCATCCCTCGCCGGCTTGTGCAAGTACCTAACCTGCCTCTTGCAGCAGAAAGTGTTAGTTTACCTGTGACAGCACCCACAGATGAGAGTGACGGTGAAGGACCTGAGGAAGGTTATTCAGATATGAGAAATTGTGGCACAGAAACAGAATGTGTTAATGATATGCATCCAAACGTTAGCGACAGTGACTTGCCCATTATTGAAAACAGGGACAGGCCCGCACTAACAGAGGATGCTGGTGGAGCAGGACGTAGAACCTATGCACCTAAACCTGCCATTAGGAAAAGCAAGCGGGAAATGGCTGGATCTCATTCAAACCCATTTCATCTGCCAAAGTCAGCCTGTAATGCAGTCTCAGTCAGCACAGACATGGTCTCTAAGGTTTTGACAAGCCTGGGTGCTGCTCTCTTTGAAAAGGCCTTGCAGGGAGTATTTGAGTCAGTTCATGTTTCGTAGTCACCGAGGACGTTGACTATATTTGCAGGGGAGTATGTAGCCGGGTGGTAAATCTGTTAAATATGTTAAAAGATTTTCCACTTAAATTTAGTATAGTTTAACTGTTAATATATGTAATTGTTACACTGTCAAGCCATGTAAAATGTCATTTGATGTATTTAAATTGTGAGGCAGATTGTGAGTGTATTTTTATAGTTTGGTTGTCATTGCATGTTTTGACCAGTAAGTGGCAGTGGCGGACTTTTATTGTAACTCCGTGCAAGTTATCCAAGTGCATCTTGGGTATTCTTTCTTTTTTTTCTTGTGTGGAGCGCCTGAAGATTGCGGTGTGACAGTGCTCTGACTCCGTAGTAAGTAAGGGTAAATATCTTGTGAAATATACCTGTAACATTATTCCAAACAATATTGTATGTCGGTAATTTGACAAGATGGTTTGATTTAGACGCTACTGGAGTTGATGTTCGGTGATTTTGGGCGCGAGCCGTCGACCGCTGTTCGCCATTGCAGGCATGACAAGGTAACTGACAGAGTGAGAAGTTGCGCGATCTTCAGGAAGTTCCACATGTCTTTGTTAAACCCTGTTTAACGTACATAGTCCACTGCCGTATTTTGCACCGTATTTTGTATTTATTATTTCCCTTTTTAAAATCTTTTCTGTTAAACTTGCCACATCTGTGAACATTTATGAGCTGTTTGCTCGAAAGACACAGGAATGTATGCACTCAGTAAAACGATCTGCATTCGAAGGTTCAAACAATAAAATTAAAGCTACAAGGACCCCGGAAGTAATTGTGTCCTGTGTGGTATCTAATTCCACGGGCTACATCTGCATACCATAAAGAAAATCCACCATACACATGTTACTCAATTTCCCCTCAGGGATAAATAAAGTATTCTGATTCTGATTCTGATTTAGATTCCAATGATTCCCGAGGCGTGAATACCACCTGTACACAAGCGTCCATTAAAACCCTTTCCTGTGAAAACAGCTTCCATTGTAACAAACATTATTACTCCCATGTTGTGTACAATGTGCCAGTGTTCCAAAAGATTAAATGCAAATAATAATGTGTCTCAGAACCTGAGATATTGACGACTCTCCATTGTAAAAGATAGGGGTCTAAGTCCTGCTGGTGAAGAATACACTGGCCGGCAGCGTTTCCAAGATGACGGCAGAGAGGGGTGTAAGTAGTTGCTTGCTAACATATTAGCACAACTTTTGCTAACTTCAAACACGTTTCTATGTTGTCGCGTTTGCCTCATCTCTTCTCTACGACCCTTCACTCTATGCGTTGCTAGCGCAGATTTATGGTGCGTGTGTATCAGTGACTCTTGGTGGTGATATTGGTTGGGTGGGCTAACAAATATAGTATACTCATCTATAGTTCACACTGCAGCAACAGCAACATAACATCTGAGATACCAAGTTAGAGCAACGACACTATATACCTTCTTATAGCAAGTGCTCTACAACAACACTATAGAGAATTATGAGAATGGCCTGATGCCAAAAAAAACTCTCACACATCAATTGCCTATTTTTCTCTGTACACACTAGCACATGCCATTTTAACAAGAACAACATATGCAAGAATGATGGAATGGTAAGCTACATGATAGAACTGAATGCCGAATCATGTAACCTACAATGTCAGAAAAGGGCTCACCTGAGGATGCACAACAAAACGTGTCCCAACTGAAACGACTGCCAATAAATACTGCAGCTGTTTTTAGCACAACTGTTTTGCAACACATTGAGTCAAACATGTCCCGCATAAAACCATTTGGTAAGCACAGCAAAAATAACGGTCATTAGCTATAGAAGAGGGACAAGCAATATGTAGACAGGAAAGCTAAACGTGTCTGAAGGTCTTTTAAAGAGGTCTATAGGCTTGGGCCTACCTTATTTGAAGAGAAGCTCACACCGACGGCCTTTCTGTGATGCAGACAGGTTTATCACCATGCCACTGAAGTCTGGTGATTTTTGGATGAAGTCCCGCTCAATAGACAGCATAGCCAGGGCGTTCAGCCTATCCTGTCCCATAGTACTTCGGAGGAATGACTTGATCCTCTTAAGTGTACTGAAACACCTCTCTGACTCTGCAGACGTGATAGGAGTTGTGATGGCTATTTGTGTTAATTTCAATTTTTCAGGAAAAGTGCTCTGAAGATTGTGCTCAGATTGTTCCCTGCGCACAATCACGCACTGGCTTACACATGCCACATCAGTTGTCTCATCAGCTTGCACGGCCACAAATGGTCCCTGCGATATTTCATCAGCCAATTTTTGTCCATAAACAGCTAACATACAATCAAACAAGTCATTTTGGTTCGTCTTAGACGTGTATTTGGCAACCTGTGTGTTTGACAGGTGATCGGCTAACTGGCTATCCAAAAGAAGAGAACTGGTCAACGAGGTCCAGACTCCAGCCCCGCTAGAGTGAAGTCGGAGATTGGTCGGACCCCCGCAGAGCTAGCTCGTGTGTCCCCCAAAATGTAATACAGTACACAATCCGTGATAATGGATGCCTGTTTTTCTTCACCAGCTCGTTGTGTCTCTGTATAGAAATGCGGTGGTTAACTTTACCCAGCATTGATAGTTTTACGCTATTTCCAATGTGACTTGCGCTGCATCCATGTTTCCTCATTTTATCGGATAAATGTTTCAAATCCACAATTCCTTGTTGAGTCCAACCCGTGTCTCCCCGAAAAAACAAGCATGGGAAACAGAAAATTGAATTCTTAGCTGCACTTGCCGTTAGCCAGTCCTTTCGTTGAAACCAAGTAACACAAAACTTACGATTTTGTCGTTTGTCCTTTTGTGTTACTTGAACATCGTTTGAATGATGTGTCCCCAGTCTCTTCACTTCCAAATGTTCCTTCAAAGACACAGAAGAAAATGGATGAGAAGGTAAATAATCCCCCTCGTTCATGCTAACGCCCGCGGCCGCCATTGCCACAGTCGCTCAGTTTTCTCCCTTCCCACTCTCACGCAAGTAGCACGTCACAGTACTGTCCGAGCTGTCATAGGTCAAAAGTCATGGCCTGTGGGCTGGTTGAATTTAGCCCAAATGATCAGCAAATCAAGGGGGGGTGCTAAGACACCTCTCACTCACGTAACACGAGGCTGAATGGAAGCTGACGCAATACCTATCGCTAAGCCCCGCCCCCCTTAGTTAATGTTGCTAACTCGGACAAGCTACCTTGGCCGACTAGAAGTTACAATGGCAACTATCGGTGTCAAAACTGTATCCCAAGAGGCTATGCATAACTTTTGGAGACAGAAGGACCTGATTTCGTCTAGAAGGCATCAAAAAAGACTTCACTGTGCTATGGAGGGATATGTACAAAATGTAAAACTAGATATGGTGGGTGACAAGCTTAAATTGGAGGCGAGAGTTTACAGATCACAATGCAAGAGGGAAAAGCCTAATCTCACGGTCATCACGATTGCAGATAACATCATCCAGGGCCAATTGAAGGTAAATTAATTTACCTACAATCAACTAACGTTAATCTTGTAGAGGCACTGAGATGTACGCGCATTAGTTTATTTTATTAACTAGCTAGCATTACCCTGTACCTGCGTGAACAAATGTAGATACCTGTCTGACTTTCTGTCAGTTTGGAGGAATCCGATGACGACTGTATAGTTCAGTGTCTTTATTTCAACGGTGACGGTTACAATCATACAGTAGCTAGCTCCACAGTAGTGACTCGTCTGAGTGCTAAACATACGTAGACAGACGATTATGTGGCTCCCCTGCGTCCTCATGCGTCAGATGGACCAATGAGCTTGCAGCTAACTTAACAGCCAATAGGAGTGCTTGTATCACATCCTTATAGCCAAACGGGCTATTATATTCTAGAGAATATTACATTCCCCTTCTTAAGAAATTGAAATCAAACATTTGACTCCCAACATTAGTAGCACATGTCCTATATCAAACATATGAACAATCCGGACGAAGGAAAACACATTTTATAGTAATCACTGATAGAGTCAATACTCTTAATAAAACAGGTAATGTCATTCATTCAATATTACTGTATGCATATTAAACTACGGTAAGTAATCAAACACTTCACAAGAACATTTTACAATCATTTTTTTTTTTTAGATAAGGGCAGCGATCCGCCTACACCCTTGTACATTACAGGTCCAGAACCTCTCTGGGCTTCACTGCTCGTCCATACCTTGTCTGGTAGGGGACAGTCTCTGAGGCTGTCCCAGCCGCTGCATGTGAGACGTGTGGTGCGTTGTGAATTGTGAGTTGACCATATTTCTCGTCAGTGCCTGTGTTGGTGAGTGTCAGTGTGTGTTTCTTTTGTGTCCAGGAGGTGACGTCTGTTTCGTCTGTACTCCTGTCCTTCAGCTGTGCGGATGTGGTAGGATCTGTTGGTATCCACTGGCTGGATGACAACTGCTGGTTTCCAACAGCCGTGCTCCTGGAGTCTGATGTGTTGTCCTTCGTGCAGCTGTGACATCGGCTTCGCTGACCTGTCGTAGTACCTTTTCTGCTGCAGCTGACGTTGGACTCTCCTGGCATGCGTGTCTCTGTGACTGACGACCTTGGGCTGAAGCTGCTGGTGTGTGTTGGGTAGAATTGAGTGTAGACGATGACTCATGAGAAGCTGGGCTGGTGATCTGAAGCTGTCGACAGGTGTGTTCCGATACTCAAGCAGACTCAGGTAGGGGTCTCTCTGGTCAGCCTTGGCCTTTTCCATCAGCAACTTGGCGATCTGTACTGTTTTTTCGGCGAGGCCGTTGCTTTGGGTATAATGCGGACTGGTAGTCGTGTGGGTGAACTCCCAAGTCTTCGCGAAGGTCTCAAACTCCATACTTGAGTACTGAGGTCCATTATCCGAAATAACAGTCTCAGGCACGCCGTGTCTGGCAAAGGTTGCCTTCAGCTTGCGTATCACCGCTGAGGATGTTGTGCTGTGTAGCTTGTCGAGTTCAAAGTATCTGCTGTAATAATCCACTGTGACGATATAATTGTCATGATTCCAGGTGAACAAGTCAGTAGCGACTACTTGCCATGGCCTGTCCGGGATCTTGTGGCTGATCATGGGCTCTTTAGTGTTTGACGGTCTGTAGGTGAGATAGGTGGGGCACTGTCCAACCATCTCCTCAATCTGCTTGTTCATACCAGGCCAGAACACTATGTCACGGGCTCTCTGCTTGCATTTCTCCATGCCCCTGTGTCCTGTGTGTATCCGGGATAACATCTCTGCGCGGAGCGAGGTAGGTATGATGATTTTCTTGCCTTTAAACAAAATTTTATTCATCTCTGACAGTTCATCTCGGTGGTTCCAGTATTCTGCAACTCTCTGAAGGCATCTTCCCCTCTCCTCAGGCCATCCTTCTCTGACTGTCTCTCTCAGCATTGTGAGCTGTGTGTCTGCGGCAGTCGCAGCTCTGATCTCTGTCAGTTTCGTGTCACTGACCGGCAGGCCACTCTACACTGTATGTACCTGCATGTCCATGCCTTCTCTGAGGCTGTCATCTTGGTCTGTGAGTGACTTGCGGGACAGTGTGTCTGCCACGTGGATCTCCTTGCCTGGTCTGTGCACGATGGTGAAGTCATACCGCTGTAGCTGGAGGATCATCCGCTGTAGTCTCGGAGGCGCTGCTGCGAGTGGTTTTCTCATAATGGACTCAAGCGGTTTGTGGTCGCTCTCCACGACGACATGACGACCATAGATGTATTGGTGAAAACGCTTGCATCCGAACAGAATAGCATATAGTTCTTTCTCTATTTGTGCGTAATTGACTTCACTGTAATTTAGCGATTTGGATGCATATCCGATGGGCTTTTCTTCCTGTAGCAGGACTGCACCTAGTCCATACTTCGATGCGTCAGCTTGTAGTCTGAGCTCTTTACCAGGGTCATAGTAGGCTAAGACTGGTCCTGGTTCGCGTGTGATCACTTCTTTCATCTTCCTGAAAGCTTCGTCATGCTGCGCATCCCATCTGAATTCACTTGACTCCTTCAGCAGGTGACGCATGGGTGCATTGATGTCTGAGAGCATCGGGGCAAACTTGGACAGATAGTTAACCATACCGAGGATTGTCTCCAACTCACCCTTGTCCTTGGGTGGCTCCATGTCTCTCACAGCTGCAATCTTGGCTGGGTCAGGCTTGACCCCATCCTTTGTGATGCGATGCCCAAAATAGCTGACCTCGGTGGCGCAGATCATGCTCTTCTCCGGGTTGAGTTTCACTCCTCGCTCTCTGGAGCGCTGCAACATGGCTCGGAGATTGCTGTCGTGCTCCTCCTTGCTCTTTCCATATACGAGGACATCATCCACTATGGCTGTGACTCCATGTAGACCTTCATAAGTCTCATCAACCTTCCGTTGAAACTCGTCCTGGGCGGAGATCAACCCAAAAGGTAGACGAAGGAAACGGTATCTTCCGAACACCGTGTTGAATGTTGTCAACTTGGATGACTCTTCTGCGAGTTTTATCGCCCAGTACCCTGAGCGAGCATCCATGACACTGAAATAGCAGGCCCCTGCCAGTTTGGAGGTGATGTCGTCGAGAGTAGGTAGAGGATAATGAGGTCGTTTCACAGCCTTGTTCAGGTCCTTCGGGTCGAGGCACACTCTGAGCTTTCCTGTGTGTGGCTTTTCTGCTGCCACCATTGAGTTGACCCATTCAGTCGGTTCGGTGACTTTCACAATAATCTGTTGCTTCTCCATGTTCTGTAGCTCCTCTTTGAGACGGTCGTGTAAGGCTACTGGAACGCACCTCGGTGGGTGGACCACAGGTGTTACATTTGAGTCAACATGGATTATGCATTCACCAGGAAATAGTCCTATTCCTTTGAAAACATCTGAGTACTCCTCAATGAGTGATACCTCGGGTGTGTCGGATACAGACAGTATGAGCTTGATCAGTCCAAAGTCTAGGCATGCTTTTAATCCTAGCACAGGTGGTGCCTGTGTGTCAACAACATAGAACTTCAACATTGACTGGGTGCCTTTGTACTGGCATTTCAGGTCACATTTGCCTTGAATGGCGAGCCGCTCACCACCATAGCCATATAGTGGGTGAGTGGAGGGCTGCAATGCACTCTGTATTCCCAGTCTTCTGAAAGCTTGTGTGGGAATGACATTAGCTGAGGACCCAGTGTCTACTTTAAAACTGACTGTGTTTTTGTCTGGACCTACTTGCATATCAGCGAAAACTTGATCCATATTTTTACTGTCTTTACCTTGTGTCAATGCGTCGATGAACAGTTCTTCATTGTCTGAGCATCTGTCAGACTCATTTTCCTCCACAGTGTGTACGCCTTTTCCTGGTCTGGAGAGACACACTTTAGCGAAATGGTTCCATTTGCTGCAGCTGTTGCATTGCTTGCCTTCTGCTGGGCATGTTTCGTTTCCACTGTGAGTCTTGTTCTCACAGTATTTGCATCCTTTACTGCGGTTGTTGTCTCTCGCTCTCCATGAGGCATTGTCTGACGCTGCGCGCCATTTTGTGTCGTCCTCGCGCCTTTTCCAATGCTTCTTCTTCGTTGCATTCCGATCTATTGCATGCACAGCCTGTTCGCGCGTGCCCGTGCTGGTGCTAGCAATGGTTTTGAGCTGTGCTTGTGATAGTTCATGAGACCTAGCAACGTCTATTGCTTTTTCCAATGTTAGCTCGGAACCGATGTTCAGTAGTTTCTCTCTCACTCTCGGTGAATGAACTTCAAAAACGATACGGTCTCTGATCTCCTCTTCACTCTCTCTATAATTACAGTCCTTCACAAGCAGTCTCAAATCTGTCACAAACTGTTCGAAAGGCTCGCTAGCTGCCTGTGCCCTTCCATGGAACTTATAGCGCGCGAAGATCACATTTGCTTTGGGTTTTACGTACCGTTCAAAACGACCGTAGTATGTTTCCAGCAACTTTCCTTCCGCTTCTGAGAGCGTCCATGTATTGTAAACGTCCCGTCCATTTTTTCCTACCCAAATCAGTAGGTAGCTGCATTTTTCTTCCTCCGATTTCCTCTTTAAAGGTCCAGAAAACATCAACTCGACGTGCAGTTTAAACTTGCGCCATGCTTCGGGCAGATTGCTAGCTTCCCAGTCCATGCGGGGTGCAGGAACTCCAGCGACGTCCATTCTGACTTTTTTGTTTATTCTTTCTTCTCCTTTTCACGCTTTTACTCTGACACCATGTCTGACTTTCTGACTCTATGGAGGGATCCGACGACGACTTTATAGTTCAGTGTCTTTATTTCAACGGTGACGGTTACAATCATACAGTAGCTAGCTCCACAGTAGTGACTCGTCTGAGTGCTAAACATAGACTGACGATTATGTGGCTTCCCTGCGTCCTCATGCGTCAGATGGACCAATGAGCTTGCAGCTAACTTAACAGCCAATAGGAGTGCTTGTATCACATCCTTATAGATGTAAGGTAGTAATGTAAATCCGCCACAGGGTGGCACTGTTATGCTGTATGTTCCCCTGGGAATGCCGCAAATGGCGATGTTTGTCCCTCTTGCAACACCGTACCCCTAGTTCTTGTCCCGGGCAAAATGCTACGTTGATCAAATGTTTTTGTTTCTTCTGCCGGAAGCTGTGAGTATGATGAGGCCAGCGGCCAGCTGATAGATGAGAGGTGAAGTGCAAGCGAGTGCCAATAAAGTGTCCAGGTCTCAGCCACGATCCCAAGCCTCCGCCTCCTTCCTTTTCCACGCAAACATCATACTACAACAAACACAACGCAGAGTCCCAGGGCGTGTAGGGAGACGACGGCCGAACGCAAAGTACGGGTTACATCATGGTGCCGTGACCCGGATCGTGGTGCTTCGAGATCCAAGGAGATACAGAGACTCGCGTCCTCGCCTTTGCTGCTGCATTGAACTGCGTTACCTTCAGTGACTGGACAGTGTGGTGGACTGAACTACTGTCATCGGCGCTGCAGCATTGGCAAGATTCTCACCTCTTCAAATATCCTTTAAAGACTGTTGAAAGCTTGCTATATCCATTTGAGGACTTTTTATGATATTTCGATAAACTTAACTGTTATTTGAGTTGTGTAAAAGCGTGCTATGTGAGATCCTGCTATAGGAACACTGTGTTTAACATGAAGCTGATATATATCATTCATAATTTTTTGGTTTTGGTTAAGGGTTGTGTATTGACCATCTGATTTTGACTCAAGTTTAATTTGAGTTTTGAGTTGATAGTGATTATTGTTTTTTGATATATTTATTAGAAAAAAAATATATCAAAATGTTCAGTGACTATGCAGATTATCAGTCAAAGCAAGAAGGTGCCTCTGCTGCCACACCGGGTTCCCAACTGCCCCCGATGCCCACAGCCAGCCACAACTGTGACTCTCCAGCCCAGACACAACCCCACCTTTCAAGCAAGGGCGTAACAACCACCAGTGCTGCAAATCAACAGCAATCAGTGAGGCCAAAGCTTAACAACTACTTCACTAGCCCCACCACCACCCAACAGCTGATCCTCCCTCAAGACCACCACAGCAGTCAGCAGCCCCCGTACCCAGGACTAAGTGCACCACTCACTCCACCACCCCCAATACTGTCACCTTACCCTATTCACTACTCCACTCCAGCTCATGCACCCACCTTGCCAGCCTCTAGAGCTCCAATGCAAGCACCCTCACTATGTTTTGACAGCAGCCCAGCTGCCAAACCAATCCACCGAAACAGCAGGCCAGACTACAACCTGCCCAGTGCATCCCGTCCAGCTGTACAGATATTAGTGGAATCTAATCCCCCGGCCCAAGCCAGTGTGAACCAGCACACACACCCTTTGCCCATTCACAGCCTCTCGTGCCCCACCTCCACGGAAATGCAAACTGTACAGCAGCCTACCATGACTCACCCAGACACCCCTCCTTACCAAAGCCCTGCTGCCGAGCCTAAACCCCAGGTCTACACTGGTCCTGCATATAATCCCCCTGTGCCCCAGGCCCTCATGCCAAGCTTTCAAATGCCACCAATGATGAACATTATGAGCTACCCCTCTTCTACTGGCCAGACCCTTCAAAGTTTGCAGCATGGATCAATCCCCCAGGTGCATATGTCACAGCCTGCTGCCTTCTACCCCCAAGAGGTGACCACCCCACTAGCAGTGAAACATGTAGCCCCTAACCACACAGCCCCTGCCTCAGACCCTCGAGCTGTCATGTACCACAACACACTCCCACAACACCCTCCACCACACCCATCCACCTCCCCGCACATGCACCCACGTCCGTATGAGCCCCCAATGAATGCTCCCGTCAGAGCCGCAGCCAACACAACCCTTCCACCAGCTGCATATGGTGGGTTCATGCAAACTCATCAGGTAAAAAATGTCCAAATCTTCACTGGCAATCCAGACAGCAAAATACTTGTAGAAGACTGGGTTCGTGATATGCAGTACCTCCTGGAGGCAATCGAGCTCCCCACACACCTCCGCTTTTCGACTGTTGTGCGACACCTGAGCGGTGAGGCCAGGAAGCTAGTCCTGAACCTACCCCCCCCCCACGACCAGACTCCAGAGAAGGCGTTTGAGGAGCTCAGGGCTGAATACAGCGACACACAAGGCTCACTTGATCCACTAGCCGACTTCTATGAGCGCAGCCAGAGGTCCGGAGAGTCTGCCTGCTCTTATGCTATTGCTCTGGAGGCAACACTGAGAGCGGTAGAGGAAAGTCAGAGAGGGGGCAGGCAATTTCCTGATCGTGATAGTAAACTCACTCAACAGTTTCTAAGAGGGCTTATGGATGAGATGGTGTATGCAAGGATCGCACCAATGAAGCCCAGGCTTTTGAGTTTCCGGGAGCTGCAAGCAGAGCTTAGAAACCTTGCAAAAGAGACTCAGAAGTTCCAGTCACAACACAAGACAAAGAAAGCGCTCACCCAGGTACAGGTCACATCAGAATGTGATACCAATATGAGGTCAAAACACACTTCAGAGTGGACAGAGCTTAAAGATATGGTCAAGAAATTAGCTCTTAGCCAAGAAGAACAGATGACCAAGTTGGCTCACCTTGAGTTGAGAATTGCTGCACCTACCCCTGCACCAGCCCCTGCACCCCCACTAAGGCCCCAACCATTTCCCAGAACAGTTACTCAGGGCTCCAGTGTTGTTTGCTACCAGTGTGGGAAGCAAGGGCATATAGCCCGAGTATGTCGAGCGGTGCTCCCAGATCCCAGTCCGCCCTGGACTCACCAACCCCAGCCTGCGACCTCTGCGGAGAGCACCACGCCCCACTCAACGCAGCATTTAAAGGAGGCTTTTCAGTCACTGAGAGAAAGATTGACAACTGCTCCAGTGTTAGGCTATCCAGACTACAGCCTACCCTTTCTGCTCCAGACTGACGCCTCGGGGGAGGGGCTTGGTGCTGTATTAGCCCAAGTTCAGGACGGAGTCGAGAGAGTCATAGCTTATGGCAGCAGAGGCTTGAGCCGAGCAGAGACGAGGTATCCTGCACACAAACTAGAGTTCCTCGCTCTGAAATGGGCAGTGACCGACAAGTTCTATGACCATCTATATGGGCGCAAGTTCTCAGTCCAGACAGACAATAACCCCCTCAAGTATGTCATGTCGTCTGCAAAATTGGATGCTACAGGTCAGCGGTGGGTGTCTCGGCTGTCAGCATTTGATTTTGATGTGCAGTATCGAAGGGGACAGAATAATGCGAACGCTGATGCCCTCTCCTGGCTGTCTAACCAGGAGGTCACCCAAGTCCTGCAAACCTGCCCTCAGCTTGTATCAGCCAAAGTACAAAGGTGTGTAGAGGAACAATCTCCCCAACAACTGGAAAGCACCGCTTCAGAGGGACCTGAGCATCAAGAACCTCTGTCACACACGCTCGGTGAATCCTATCAAGATGTGGGGATGGACTCTCTACCTGCATTGACAAAACAGGAGATTCGTGCAGGGCAAAAAGAGGATCCTGTAATCGGTCCTGTTTTGCACTTTAAAAGTGTTAACCAAAAACCGAGCCGCAGCGAGAGGTTTGGTGGTGGCAGGCAGGTTTGCCTTCTCTTAAAAGAGTGGCGGAGTTATTAGTAAGGGATGGAATAATGTATCGTCAGGTCCAAGACTGTCAAAGGGGAGTAGTAGAGCAGCTGGTACTACCAGAGAGATTTCACACATCCGTCAAGACTGCACTTCATGATGACTCAGGGCATTTAGGGTTTGAGAGAACGCTGCAGATGATAAGGGAGAGATTTTACTGGCCTAAGATGTTCCAGGAAATCAAGGCTTGGTGTGAGCAGTGTGAAAGGTGCTGCCTCAGAAAGACTCCAACTGCAGGCCTCAGGGCTCCCCTGGTCAGTATTCACAGCAGCGCTCCTATGGAACTTGTGTGTGTAGACTTTCCGACTCTGGAGAAATCAAAGGGAGGCATAGAAAATGTGCTTATTGTTACTGACCACTTCTCCCGGTACGCCCAGGCCTATCCCACTAAAGACCAAAAAGCCTGTACAGTGGCGAAGGTACTGTAGAAAAACTTTTTCTGTCGGTTTGGATTCCCAGCAAAACTACATGCAGACCAGGGGCGTAATTTTGAAAGTACTGTGGTGAAAGAGCTGTGTAAGTGTACTGGTGTCACTAAGACACACACAACCCCCTATCACCCCCAGGGTAACGGCACCACAGAAAGGTTCAACCGGACTCTCATGGACATGCTGGGGACACTAGAGCCTCACCTGAAACCCCGCTGGCATGAGTATGTGGATGCAATGACACATGCTTATAACTGCACCAAACATGACTCTGCTGGGTACACACCGTATTACCTAATGTTTGGTAGACATCCACGACTCCCAGTCGACCTGATTTTTGGGCTTTCTACCACCAAAGAGCCATGTGAGTATAGTGAATATGTCCAGACCCTGCATGACTGTCTGTCAGAAGCTTATACTCAGGCTAACCAGGCCTCACAACATGTAAAAGAGCAGCAGAAAAGGTACTATGATCAAAAGGAAAAGAGTCAAGGTTTCAGCCCAGGGGACAGAGTCTTGGTCAAAATATGTCATGTGGAGGGACGGCAGAAACTGGGAGACAGATGGGTGTCACGCCCATACATTGTGGTGAAGAAACAACCCAGTATACCTGTGTATGTGGTCCGAGCAGAGGATGGTGAAAAAGAGAGAGGGGTTCACCGCAACCTTCTTACACAGTGTATGTTTCTTCCGGTGGAGCGGGCTGGTGCAGCAACAAGTGCAGGAGTTGAGTCTGACATGGGGGACTGGGAGGTGGATGGCATGGAGGTAATGGGGGAGGAAGCCGAAAAAGTGAGTCAAGGGGGGAAAGAGGACATAAATGTCAGTGACACCAACGCACTTGATGGCCACAGCCTGAGGAGGAACCCACAGAGAACTCGATGTCCCCCAAAGAAACTGTCTTACGAGTCATAGGTGGTGAGATCAAAAGGGGAACAGCAGAAGATAGACAGGGGCTGGACATTGTGGCAGAGGGCCATAGCAGAGAGAGCAGCAGGGCACGTATAATCCACGAAAAAAAAGAAAAACAAACAAGTTTTTATTAATGGTTTATTTACTTTGATTGCATTTACACATCTACATTTCATATGCAACTCATGGTATTAATACGTCACTTTCAGTGTGATCTGTTTTAATGTTTATGCTCATAAGTTTTATTTGTTTTGTTTTGTTTGGTCTGATGGCTGGGACGCCATCAATTAAAGAAGGGGTAGATGTAAGGTAGTAATGTAAATCCGTCACAGGGTGGCACTGTTATGCTGTATGTTCCCCTGGGAATGCCGCAAATGGCGATGTTTGTCCCTCTTGCAACACCGTACCCCTAGTTCTTGTCCCGGGCAAAATGCTACGTTGATCAAATGTTTTTGTTTCTTCTGCCGGAAGCTGTGAGTATGATGAGGCCAGCGGCCAGCTGATAGATGAGAGGTGAAGTGCAAGCGAGTGCCAATAAAGTGTCCAGGTCTCAGCCACGATCCCAAGCCTCCGCCTCCTTCCTTTTCCACGCAAACATCATACTACAACAAACACAACGCAGAGTCCCAGGGCGTGTAGGGAGACAACGGCCGAACGCAAAGTACGGGTTACATAGCCAAACGGGTTATTATATTCTAGGGAATATTACAATACCCTTGTTTATCTTTGTTACGTTGAGTTGACTGTGTGGTCTGTCACACAGCTTAATCCACCGGAGACATTTGGCTCTGTCTTGTTTTGGTTTGGGAAATGGGATAAAATATATCCCATTGCCTATCCTCTCAGGATACCTCGTATCAGTGTTGCATGTACCCCATGCACATCGTTTGACCATTTTTGTTCAGCTTATATCCATAAAACATCATAAAAAACACGACTTCTGATGCAACTCTGATGCTACTTAATCGAGTCGTTAGCTAGATGTCCGAGTGAGCTCCCGCGTGCATTTGGTACTACACTGCCATTGGCTCGTCTGCATTCGAGGGGCGGTACTGAGCAATAGGGCTGTAAAAAAATTGCCCATTTAGATGTATTTTGTGTTTTTCTTGTGACTATTTAGTGCTGTTGCTGCTCTTAGGTTCCACCAAGATGTAAAATAATCTGTTCTAAGGTTTTTAACAAACATGTGTCATCTTTATTGTAATCTCGTCTTTATATATCTATTGTAACGTGCATGGATTAGAAGACACGCTGGCCGCTGGCTCGCGGGTCTGACCCTTTAGTCGAGCGGTTAGCGATGCCTCCTGCGGTGCGGGCGATACGGGTTCGCTTCCCGGCCGCGGCAGTTCCTGTGGTTGCGTTGTCCCCCGAATTCGCTTCAATATTATAGCGAAAACGGGGGCAACCACAGGAACTGCCGCAGCCGGAACGCCTCTGGGCGCATACGCTTCCGATGGCCTTACGGTCTCACCATCCCACTTCTGACACCAATTTAGCGAACTCGGGGGGGGGGGGGCACCACAGGAACTGTCGCAGCCGGAACGCCAGGGGCTTATCCATGCACGTTACACTTAATATTCCGTTCCTCATTTGTTGAGCACTTTTATCTACACCATTGACGGCTTCCGAAAAAAGTTTTCTCTCTCTCTCTCTCTCTCTCTCTCTCTCTCTCTCTCTCTCTCTCTCTCTCTCTCTCTCTCTCTCTCTCTCTCTCTCTCTCTCTCTCTCTCTCTCTCTCTATTGTAACGTGCTGGCCGCTGGCATTCGCTACAATATATATGTTGAGCACTTTCCTTACTGTTGAGTGTTTCTTTAAACAAAGTTACATATACACTACCGTTCAAAAGTTTGGGATCACCCAAACAATTTTGTGTTTTCCATGAAAAGTCACACTTATTCACCACCATATGTTGTGAAATGAATAGAAAATAGAGTCAAGACATTGACAAGGTTAGAAATAATGATTTGTATTTGAAATAAGATTTTTTTTACATCAAACTTTGCTTTCGTCAAAGAATCCTCCATTTGCAGCAATTACAGCATTGCAGACCTTTGGCATTCTAGCTGTTAATTTGTTGAGGTAATCTGGAGAAATTGCACCCCACGCTTCCAGAAGCAGCTCCCACAAGTTGGATTGGTTGGATGGGCACTTCTTTGAGCAGATTGAGTTTCTGGAGCATCACATTTGTGGGGTCAATTAAACGCTCAAAATGGCCAGAAAAAGAGAACTTTCATCTGAAACTCGACAGTCTATTCTTGTTCTTAGAAATGAAGGCTATTCCATGTGAGAAATTGCTAAGAAATTGAAGATTTCCTACACCGGTGTGTACTACTCCCTTCAGAGGACAGCACAAACAGGCTCTAACCAGAGTAGAAAAAGAAGTGGGAGGCCGCGTTGCACAACTGAGCAAGAAGATAAGTACATTAGAGTCTCTAGTTTGAGAAACAGACGCCTCACAGGTCCCCAACTGGCATCTTCATTAAATAGTACCTGTTAGAGCCTGTTTGTGCTGTCCTCTGAAGGGAGTAGTACACACCGGTGTAGGAAATCTTCAATTTCTTAGCAATTTCTCGCATGGAATAGCCTTCATTTCTAAGAACAAGAATAGACTGTCGAGTTTCAGATGAAAGTTCTCTTTTTCTGGCCATTTTGAGCGTTTAATTGACCCCACAAATGTGATGCTCCAGAAACTCAATCTGCTCAAAGAAGTGCCCATCCAACCAATCCAACTTGTGGGAGCTGCTTCTGGAAGCGTGGTGTGCAATTTCTCCAGATTACCTCAACAAATTAACAGCTAGAATGCCAAAAGTCTGCAATGCTGTAATTGCTGCAAATGGAGGATTCTTTGACGAAAGCAAAGTTTGATGTAAAAAAAATCTTATTTCAAATACAAATCATTATTTCTAACCTTGTCAATGTCTTGACTCTATTTTCTATTCATTTCACAACATATGGTGGTGAATAAGTGTGACTTTTCATGGAAAACACGAAATTGTTTGGGTGATCCCAAACTTTTGAACGGTAGTGTATATATATAATCCCTCTCACCCTTTTTTGGGTGGCGTCTTCCTCAAGATCAAGTCCTCTACCAGAGGCCTGGGAGTTTGAGGGTTCTGCACAGTATCTTAGCTGATCCTAGGACCGCATTCTTCTGGACAGAGACCTCAGATGTTGTTCCTGGAACCTGCTGGAGCCACTCTCCCAGTTTGTGGGTCACAGCCACTAGTGCTCCTATTACCACTGGGACTACTGAGGATTTCACCTTCCAAATCTGATCTAGTTCTTCCCTCAGCCCTTGGTATTTCTCTAGCTTCTCATGCTCTTTCTTCCTGATGTTGCCGTCACTTGGGACTGCTACATCGATATCGCACTACTGCTGTCTTCAATTCCTTGTCGACCACCACAATGTCTTTTTGGTTATTCACTACCTGCTTGTCAGTCTGGAACTTGAAGTCCCATAGGATCTTAGCTCTGCCATTCTCAACCACCTTTGGTGGTGTCTTCCGTTTGGTCTTGGGGATGTCCGGTCTGTATTCAGTACAGATATTCCTGTATACCACTCCAGTCACTTGATAGGCCTTTCAGTGTACGCTTTCCCAGCTAGCATTTTACATCCTACTACTAAGTGCTGGACTGTCCCTGGGGCATTTTTGCACAACCTGCATCTTGGGCTTGTCTGGTGTGGTAGACCCCTGCCTCAACCAATCTGGTCCTAAGTTTCTGTTCCTGGACTGCTATAATCAAAGCCTCTGCGCTGTCCTTCAGTTCAGCCTTTTTTAGCCACTGGTAGAATTTCTCTATCAGCTACGTCTTCTATCAGTCGATGGTACATCCCATGGAAAGGCTTGATCTTCCATGATACTTCCTCTTCCTCTTCTTCTTCCTCTGTACTCTGTTTGCTGCTGCCCGAGGTACTCACTCAGCGGTTCATCCTGGGGGGGGGGGGGATTATTTCTGACGTACTCATGGATGTTCCTTGTTCCACTCTGGATAGTGGCCCTGACACTCACAAACCCTTGGCCTCCATCTTTTCACTTGACATATAGTCTCATGCTGTTGGACTTTGGGTGGAACCCTCAGTGCTTTGTGAGGAGTTTCTGTATCCTAATATCTGTGGATTTATCTCCTCCTTTGGTCAGCTTATTATTACAGCAGGGTATCTGGTGACTGGTAGGGCATATGTGTTGATGGCTTGGACCTTATTCTTCCTCTTGAACTGGCTCCTCAGGACCTGTCTCACTCTCTGGATGTATTTGGCTGTAGCTGACCTCCTTGCTGCCTCCTCATGGTTTCCATTTGCCTGTGGAATACCCAGATACTTATAAATGTCCTGTATGTCTGTTATCCTGCCACCTGGTAATTCAACCCCTTCAGTGTTCACCACCTTTCCTCTTTTTGCAACCATTTGACTGCTCTTGTTCAGTCTGAATGATATGTCGTCGCTGAAGATCCTGGTGAGGTGGATCAGCGAGTCAATGTCTCGCTCATTCTTGGCATACAGCTTGATGTCATCCATGTAAGAGGTGGCTGATGGTAACTCCACTTCTGGACCTGTATCCATAGCCACTTTTTGTGATTACATATAATCCAGTGAGCTGATGATTGCTTGTGGCATGAAGCAGGCTTGTACTGTTTCATAAAGAATCTACTTGACTCACTGGACTATTTTGCTCCTTATTTGTTGAGCACTTTCCCTACCGTGAGTGTTTCTTTTAACAAAGTTTATATGTATGTGTATATGTATGTATGTATGTATGTATGTATGTATGTATGTATGTATGTATGTATGTATGTATGTATGTATGTATGTATGTGTATATGTATGTATGTATGTATGTATGTATATATGTATGTATGTATGTATATATGTATGTATGTATATATATGCATCATTTACTGACAGCTGATGATTGCTTATGGAATGATACAGGCTTATACAGTCTCACAAAGAATTTACTTGACTCACTGGATTGTATGGATTATATATATATACATATAACATTACATTATAACCTAGCCACTGAGGATGCACAAGCCAGTGCATTCTTAGTGCCACTCCCAAGCCCGGATAAATGGGGAGGATTACGTCAGGAAGGGCATCTGGCATAAAACCTTTGCCAAATCAAATATGCGGATCATAATAGTGGTAGATTAAATGTTACATTATATGCACATATACATACATTATATACACCTTTAATACAGTGGCAAACTGGCGTGGAAGTCGAGAGGCAGAGATCTTTTTTCAATTGCAACTCCCGTGCCCATAAACTGCACGACCCTGGGAGTGTGTTTTTATTTACACAATGGCCAGCACCGACAACAAGATAACAATGCCCCCTCTCCCCCACCCCCAATGTCGCAAATGGCAACATCAGTCTAAGTCACGGTCCTAATGTCAGTCGGTCAATAACACTCCTCTACCCAGTCCCAGTCAAACCCCAAAAAACAACACAATAACCAAAACATGAACACAACATTTAAACACATAAATCATAACAATTTCAATAACACCATAAGTCCCATGAGCCTCTGCGCTACCCCAGCACAGAGCTGCCAACAGTCGGCACAACCGCCTCCCCCGGTCACTACATAGCCCCGACCTGAGGGGTTGTTCCCGATGACCCCATCACCCAATACATAGTCCCCCAAAAGTCCAGTGTCCCCGCTGGCAAACAGACCACCCAAAGCACTGTGTCTCATAGGCCCTCTTCTGCCGCACTCCGGAACCGGCCCGGGACCGGTGGATGCAGCATTCGCAATAGTGCACATGTTCTTCGACAGCCAGGCCAGTAGAACTGCCCACTGACACGGTGGAGGGTCTTAGCGTTCCCATGGTGCCTCATCTCCAACGAGCTATGGACCATCTGGAGAACCTGGGGACACAGCACACAGGGCACCAATAGCTGCAGGAGGCCGCTCCCTCATCCAGGTGCTTGCCATCTTCGGTACACCAACCCGTCGTGGCGCTCGAAGTTTCCCTATTGACAGTGGTAGGCCTTTACCTCGGGCCCCAGCGCTGACATCTCTGTCCACTCGGGGCACTGCCCCATCTGCAGCCAGCCCCTCACCAGCACAAGGGCCATGTCTGCCTCCTGCTGCTGCCTCAGTTGCTGTATGGTCAACAGGAACCCCCTCTTTTTGTTGCTGGCGGTCTGGATGGCCGCAACTGCCAGCATCATCTGGCCCCATTCCTCTTGCCGCTGGTATTAGCAGCACTCCAATGCCGCACTGGGACTACTATGTGCCTGCTGAGCAGCAGCTGCTCGACAACTGGCTTGCCGGTCTCTGGGTTCCTCCGACACATTGCCTCCAACACGTTAACACGGGCTCCCCAGCAGATCAGCAGGTCCAGGCAGATGATGCATGGGTCCCAGATGTTGGCGAGCCAGGACTCATGTGTCAGCGCCTAGTCTCCAGCCTGGACTTGCAGTAACCTCTTCCCTCTCATGCAAGCCTTCTCCCCTGTCACTGTCATTAGCTGGGTGTTTTTTGGTGACCACGCCACTGAGAGGAGACCAGTGGTGCCTGGGAGGACTCCAGGTTGCACCAGGGAAATGGTAGACCCCATGTCTACCGGGGCCCAGCAGGATCAACTGTCAAGTTGGCAGTCCAAATACAGTCCTTTGGTGAGACCTAGGCAGCCAACCAGCGAGCATTGGCCGGTTGACTCTGGCTTTTTGCGCTGATGCTGGGCAGTCGTGGGCTATGTGTCCAGGCTCGTCACACCGGTAACAGCGGTCAGTCAGCCGAGGTGGATGTCGCCTGGATGTTAGAGTTCATCGCTGAGACTGCTGTGGTGGAAGCCAAACTTGGTAGATCTCTTCTACCTCCTCCTCTTCATTGTAGTCGGACAACCCGACATGTGGTCAGAGAGCAGGAGCCTTCTGCTGGGTAGGCCTCATGGAGAGTACCACCTCGGCACGTTCAGCTTGGTAGAGACCCTCAGTGAGGGATTGGGGCATAGCGAGGTGGGCATGCTGGCACAACCGCTCAGGTGTGAGCCCCTGCAGGAAAGCATGGAGGCCCAGCTCCTCTCGGGTGGCTGCGTTGAACTGCAAGTAACCGTGTTGGGCGTGTAGCTGCACATCTGCGGCGAAGGTACCCAGGCTCTCTCCATCTTGGCATTGGCTGGCTAGCTGCTCCCTGCTCTGATCAGTGAAGAGTCGTTGCCTGAATCGCCTTTCCAGCGCCATGGCCCCGCTTTGCAGCCGCTCGAGGAGCGGCTGCAAAATCTTTCCCTCCAAGTCGCTAGGAGGCAGTCGGTGGCGGTGGGCAGTAGGCGTTCCCCTGTATTGCCCCTCCTGACCTGTAGGGGGCGGTGGAGCCGCGGTGCACTGGAGCCATGAGCTGGAAAACGTTCATCACTGGTGGGCTCCGTCTTTTGCCATGCCAAGTTTTCCCAGCGCCAACGGGTCTGCTCAATGTCCCACTCCAGTCTCTTGATCTTCCTCTCCATTCTTCAGCTCAATCCCACGTCTGACACCAATGTGGCGAGCCGGCGTGGAAACTGAGTCGAGAGGCAGAGATCTCTTTTCAATCGCAACTGCCGTGCCCCATACACCGCATGACCCCGGGAGTGCGCTTTTATTTACACAACGGCCAGAACCGACAAGATAACGATGTCGCAACTGGCGACATCCGTCCAAGCCACGGTCCTAAGGTCAGTCAGCCAGTAATAGTTCTCTGACTCAAACCCCCCAAACAACAGCACAATAACCAAAACATGAACACAACATTATAAATCATAACAATTTCAACAACACCAGCCGTCACATGAGCCACTGCGCTCCCCAGCGCGGAGCCGCCGACAGTCGCAGCGACCGCCTCACCCGGTCGCTACAAATATTTTCATCTCGCTGCTAAATAACGTACCAATGCATGAATAGTGCGCTACTCATTCGAATAATAAAGAAGTAATTCCGTTACTTGCGTTACATATTTTGGCAAAGTTTATGACAGTGGGAAATAGTTTTGTTTTTGTTTTTTTTTAATGAGAAGGCAGTTGTATGATAATATGTAGACTATTATCCAGTGGTGTTGCTGAATTGTGAACGGCACCCCAGGTTCTGTATTTTGGGGGCAGTGCTTATAAGTCAAAACCGCTCCGTACCCATGAAACACTGAAACGCCTTTTCTTCACCCTGCCTGTAGTCTTTTCAAAGTGCTGCTGAGTCTGATCCACAACCTGGAGAGGATAGCGATGCTAAACACACGACGAACGTTATTAACGGAAAGTCAAATGACGAAGTTTTTTGGGTTTTGTAGGTGAATATGATGATGTTCATTAGAGATAATGAATAAACTCGATTCTGTTGATCCGTATCGTCGACCAGCGCGCAGGACACAATGGATAGTGAGTACTTTGGCTTACCATTATGGACTGGACCGCGGAGTAGAGAACGAAATCATTGTTTTGGCCACTGGACTTGATCAATATCTGCAGGAGATTTTCCATCATATGGACTACCAAGGGGATGGTAAGATTTCCGTGGAAGACTTCAATATCCTCTGTGAAATTTTGGGGTTAAACAAAGACTCGGATTCGGAGTGCGATTCGATTTTGGACAATTTGCCCAACGAATTCACTTTCAGGCAGTTTCATGCCAAACTTTGTGGATACTTTAGCACCAAGGCGGGGTGCCATTACGAAAATGGCAGGCTCCTGGTGGGCAAAGAGAGCGAACACATCGAGACGCAGATCCGCCTGAGAAGCCCGTTGAGAAGGAGAGAAAAGCTGCTGTCTGTGGGCGGTGGGGAGTCCGCCGGGCACGTCTCCGGCTGCAGACAAGGTCCCTGTACAAGAGAGTGCTATGAAGAGATAGTGGCCCTAGAGGAGGCAGAGGACAGAATAACGAAATTAGAAGACGAGAATGCAAGTCTAAGAGAATTAATTGAGGACATGCGTGCTGCTCTGCAGAGTAGTGACGCCCGTTGCTTGGCGCTACAGGTGAGTGACGATTAGGCTGTCATGGTTCTGCATGTGAATTAGAGCTGAACGAGGTTGGAAAAAAATAACATTGCGGTATGTGATGCAAAATTAAAGATTAAAAAGATGTTGCATAATTTCACCAGATGCATGCATCTTTCTTTTTTTAACTTTCAAAGCTCGATTTTTGCAAAGAATGTCACTAACAATGACCAGTGTGATTTTAGAGGAGGAAATAAGGCAATCGTCCAAGAAGTCATTAAGCAAGACTAAATCATATTTGTCAGATGTGCTAGAATAGCGTTTGCTACATTTCATTTTCTATCAAAAAAAAGTTTTAACCTAACACGTTTTGCTTTGCATTGCCTTCTTTGCAGTGTAGCTATTGCACATGTTTACATTGCAACGTAGATTCTACTTTGTTCACCTTAAAATAAATGTGTTATTCACATAAGTAAGCCTGCACTAAGGATTTAGAGTTGAATATAAAGTGAATGGGAATTTTCTTTCTTACTTGTTTATCTAAAACATATTTTCCATGGCTTCAGCCCGTTCCCTAAACTTCTGGCCTTTACTTCAGGTAGGACTGTGGAAAAGCCACTCAAAACACAAACCAGAGGAAGGATGTTTTATTGCCCACCACAAGCAAGCTGCCCAGAAAAACATAAGCAATGCCAATATAAAAAGCAGCTCCCGTGCAAAGAGTCTGCAAAGCATCATCCATGAAATAGAACTGCTCCGTAGCTCCAGAGATCATCAGATAGAAGAGGCCATGATGTGTAATCAGAAGCTGGAACAGGACTTGCAGACCTCTAAAGAAGATGTATTTGCTTTGGAGGACTGCAACCGAGTTCTACGGGGAGAGCAGGCGGCCATGCGGAGGAAGATGGAAGAGGTGAGACATGCAGTTCTCACTAGCCTGGGCAAGGTGAAAGATCTGGAAGCCAAAGCCAGTCATGTGCCAGTGCTTCAAAGGCATGTCCTCCAGCTCGAGTCGGAGCTCCTCTACTACAGGTAAGGCGGAAGGTCGTGCAGCCACTGGACATCTGTATAATATTATACACAATGATATTTTCACAGCAGTAACACAATGATATTTTCACAGCAGTAGGCCAGTTACACTGTGCTCCATGGTTCTTCATCAACACTTTGCTCTGTGATTCTTCATCAAAAGATGAAGAACCATGCTCTGTGTAGTTTTAGCCACACTATATGGCATGGGTAACCCCATACAGTTCTCAGAGCCAATGCAAATCAAGTGGTTACTATCTTGTTTGGCTGCATGTTGCATCATGAGAAAAACATTGTCTTGGCAATTCTGCATTGTGGAGGGCTTTGTAGTTAAAATTAACCACAATGAATTATAATTTACCAAAAAAAAGGGGACCCTGTTTACTTCTGGATCCATGCCTGGAAAACTATGCCATGCTATTTATAAAGGCTTGATGTGGTTTACCTCTTAAATTTTCAACCTTGTTTTGTTTGGGTTTGTTAAACGGGCATCGTGTGTGGCAAGTAGGCTGCTGTTTTTTTATTATTTTTATTTTCATCGAAGCTCAGCTCTTAAAAGTACAAAGTCGACGGTTAGCTGTTTACTTTTGAGTCTGTTAATAAATGTCGGTGGATTTTACTTTTTTGGATTGCAGTTGGTCTAAATTATAACATCTGTGAGATGCCATTATGATAGACCCTAAGTAAGATTTTAAGTATATTGAATTTAATCCAAACGAGAAAGTTTAAAATCAGGGTGCCCCTTAATAGCTTTAAACTCACTAATCTATGCGTATTCCAAAGGTGGTGCTAGAAAGTATTCCAAATGCCCTCCTACTGATACTCTAATGGCAAATAATTTAACACCACAAAGGGTCTGACTTGTCAAAAGGAACACCGCTGAGCAGGGACCTCAACAGACTTACCCTTCCCATCAATCTCCACTCAGTTCATTCACTCTTCCTCCCTCTGAACAATACTGCATAGGCACCCCCTTCCTATGGATCTTAGCAACCAAACCTCATGAATATTCACTGCAGCAGCTTCAGTGCTTGGACAGCAACATCTCACCAAGGTTATTGTTTTAAAACATTGTATTTCAAGTAAATGCCTGGATATTATTCATCAGAATGTGAAAAGGCCCCTCTAATGTGAAAGCCCCCCCCCCAAAAAAAGTCCTTAAAGTTGGGCTTTTTTTACAGTCGTGAAATCAGAATCATGTTTATTGGCCATGCAGGTTTGCACAAACATGGAATTTGACTCTGGTTTCGTGGCTCTCTCGGTGTGCTTAACATAGAATAACAACACAACAACACAATCTTCATATATATACACAAGGATTGACTATATACAGAAATCCAAAAGTAGAGAATAAAGAGTCCGAAGTTGAAATACTAGAAGAATAGCCACAAAACTGAAAATGTTTTATCTCACTGCCCAAGATACAGATGAAATGTCTTCCTATTGAATCTCATGTTTTTTTCAACTCAAGGATGCTTTTTTTTTTTTTGCAAGGTCTTGTATTTACCTCTAGCCTTAAAGCCATATGGCACTTTTCCTAGAGTGTCTGAGTCTAGCTGTTTCCCCATGTAAAAGGAGACAAATAATGGATTTCTACTAAGTTTGTTGTTTTCCTGCCATTAGTCAGGTGAAAAGGTAGTAAGCACTCCTTTGACTTGCTCTCTCAGTATCAAATGTCTTAAAGTGGTGGGTTCAGAGATGCAGAGACCTACTGAGGGATCTGAAATTACTCGTCATTATCTTGTCTCAGCAGCCCGTTCTTGTGGCTCATTTTCATTTCAAACGCAGTGAGTGAAAAGGCAATCATCTCAGAGATGTTGACGGATTTTACAGATGCAGGGCTGCAAAGCTTTTACATCTCACTGCACAAAACACTTTGCCACCGAGGTCTAAGGATGTGCTATACTGGATTTCAGACAGTGGGGAGTGTCAGATGCGAGTATCATGCGTTAATCGCTCCACATTTTGAACTGAGCCCATGGCACAGGCACATGTTTTTAGTCTTCAGTCTGCTGAGCACAAGGAAGCTCGGTTTTTCTCCTGACATTGGTGAACTGTACAGAATATTTATGCTCCAAAATACTTGAGGTGCATCATGTGACTATGCAAATGGTTTATCTTCCATTATGCCTGTGTCGCTGATGTGCTTGTTGTATTCCCCGTCAGTGTTTGATGATGCAACATTGTCCTCTAGAGTAACTTGGAACATATTTTAAGATTTCCATTATCGTCCTATTGGAAGTCACGTTTAAGCAAAAGTTGTGTCTCATATGAAACTTAGGATGTGGGGGGGTTGTTTCTTCAGATCATGTGCTCTAACAGAGCAAAAGGAGACACTTCGCTTTAATAAAAAAAATTGTAAGAACAGGAAAAAAAAGTGCCCCGTCACATAACTGTGTAAAAATCGAATAGTCAACCAACTTCTTTACATTTTGTGGGGGTTTTTTCTTCTTCTTTTTTCTCTCTCTAAAGGTATCTAAATCAGTCAATCTAGCCTATAGTGGTCTGTGGGCCAGAGCCATAGACAATGGGGAGCACAGTGAGAGGAACAAAAAGAGAAGGCGTGGGGGAAGTCTACCATCTGGAGGAAGAGGCAAATACTCGAATGTTTGTTCATGAAAGGACGGACATGTTTTTCAAGGCCCACAAGAGGGGACTCATTTATCTTTCCTCCTTCTTTTTGTGCCTTTGAGAATAAACTGGAGTCGGAATCCAAAATCACTTGGTCTAGGGAAGACAGTCTGGATAGCCCCCATCCCAGTATATCTATTTTTGTTGCACCACTTGATCCTCAGATTATCCATTGATAGGCCTTATACTCCCAAGATTTCACGTACGAGCACATTTCTACAAGTGCAGTCAGTCCAAAATCTGCTGTTCATTTAACAGCACCTCCATAGATGTCTACTCTGCATGCCTCTAACCTCTGGTCCTATGATGCTGGGCCCCGGGGGAGGCATAATCTCCCGGCCTTTTCAGTCTCTCTGCATGGAGCCTGAGAGCAAAAGGGAGAAAAAGGAGGACCAGGCCAACCATTTATCTGTCTTTGCACAAGAGCTGCAGCATTGTGAGGAGCAGGTGCTGCTACTGCATTCCTGCCCTTTTGAATGACATGGAAAGGACACACTCGAGGGACATCTGGGACCCGGGGCATGCTCCTGTCCTGCTGTTGTTCTTGAACAGATTTCAAAAACTCACACAGCCAAGCAGATGCTTTTTTTTAACGTTGGAATCGGTGCCCTTTCTCTAGTTAGAAGGTACTCTCATTCTGCTGACATCAGCAGAACCACATCACACACAACATATCTTATGAACTTACCACCCGCACCTTTTTAGAGGTGCCTCATCTGTGTTTTCTTTCACATTTAATATCCCAGTGTGTTTTAACTCTTAGTTTCTTTGCAACCTGCTCAGTGGGGAGTGCTTAAACCACTATGTGTAAGTCACTGGCGCATTTTTTGTTTTTTTTCATTAAGCCCTCACTCCAAACTAAATTACAGGCAATCGAGAGGTGCCCCTGAATGTTTTTTTTTCCTACTTGTGTCCCAGAAACCATCCAATTGTATAAGCATCACCTAAGAGGACTTGATTAATAACCTTCTGCTATGTAAACACAGCTCGTCGCCTGTTTGAGCCGCGTTGCCACACAAGCGGGGAAGTCCAAGTTCAAACTCGGGTCTGCTGCCCGCCCTCGTTTTTAACCTCTGCCCAACGAGGGACAGTCATTGACCGATGACACCTGAGAGAGCAAATTGCCCTTCAGGGAGTGAGGAAAGGTTAACGGTGACGCGCACGTGGGGGGATGGAAAGTTCACCTCAGCCCTGCACTGTGATAAACACAGGAAGTACTCAGGGTGTCCTGACTTTAACCACAAACAGCTGGACTACTCCTCCAGTCAAAAGAGCTGCTTCAGAATATTATACAGAGAATAGAAGGCAGGATCATTTGGGTAGCTATGCTGTAACCTAGCACATTACCCGCTCATCACGTTTAAATACAGATTTAATGTCTGTAAATTGAATTTTTCATTGTGCTTTCCTTACATGCAGATAGGTGTATTTATGCAAGTTTTGTTATAGTGGGAATGCAATGATTAGACCTCCCTGACATGAAGTAGGAAGTGCTCTGTAATCCGATAGAATTATGTTGTTAGGCAATTTTCCACTGGCAACAACTTTTATTGCAAGTGTACATCGCATTAATCGGCAATTCATAGGATTGCTCCAGCCTCATTTGTAAATTATAATGTGATATGTGTGTGGATGGGGTGCATACTGACAGTCTAGGAAATGTTTAATTGATTATGTCTCTGGTTAGTTAGTGCATAGCTCCAAGGAAAACAATGGCTGGGCTGGTTGAAAACCAACAGCTTTGAGAGTACTATCAGGTTACCTTTTAAAATGGATGTAGGTACTTAACATTCTGTTTGAATCTCCATATTCAAAGATTCAGGTATCAAATATGTGCCACTGAGAATCAGTTCTTTTCATCTGTTCAGATCATTTGCTTAATCTATTGGAGCTGGCAATGAGCACACAAAATACCACAAAATGATCTGATGTCCTGTTTTTGCAAATCATTTGACAAATAGTTTCAGAGGGTTGTGGGAGAAAAAAAAAGAAAACTAACTCTATTAGTTTACTATCGTTCACCTATACCATGTAATGGTTGATGCTGGCCCATACAATTGTTGTTCCAAAACTTGAAGACACCACTGTGGGATGTGGAGTCTAAACAAATTCATTAGTTTGAAAGAAAAAAAAAGTTACTGTAAATTTTCATTTACATTTTTTAACATTAATACACATACAATGTATGCAGATTACTTTGTTCATGAATCATACTAGAGTCTAGTTTCAGAAACTAAATTAGAAGATGTCAAGATTTTCTGAGCATTTTCATTCTCTCTTGATCAGCAGAATAAGGTAATTAACGGGTCTCCTCTCGTTTGGCTCTTCAAAACCAACAGAAATAATGCTTTTCCAGTGGTGAATTGGCAAAAAGTCTGACACGTATCCTCAGCATCGTTGAAATTCTTTGTCCACCAGGGTGTCCAGCTGGTGTGGCAGTCTATTCCGTTGACTGCCAACACGGGGATTGCCGGTTCAAATCCCTGTGTTACCTCCGGCTTGGTCGGGTGTCCCTACAGACACAATTGACCGAGTCTGTGGGTGGGAAGCCAGATGTGGGTATGTGTCCTGGTCGCTGCACTAGCGCCTCCTCTGGTCGGTCAGGGCGCCTGTTCGGGGGGGCTGAGGGGGAAAGCGTGATCCTCCCACGCGCTACATCCCCCTGGAAAACTCCTCACTGTCAGGTGAAAAGAAGTGGCTGGTGACTCCACATGTATTGAAGGAGGCATGTGGTAGTCTACAGCCCTCCCAGTCGGCAGAGGGGGTGGAGCAGTGACTGGGACGGCTCGGAAGAGTGGGGTAGTTGGCCATGTACAATTGGGGAGAAAAAGGGGGGGGGGTAAAAAATAAATAAATTATTTGTCCACCATATCCCACAGTCACACCATTATCTGGGGTGTCTGGAATACTTTGACGTGAACGGAGAGCTTCCTCTGTGCTGCCTTTATTTGGATTTCTTAAGTTCAGCATTAGCAATCAGTGAGTATTTATCTGCCATTCCCAGCCATCTCAGCATGAAAGCATCTGATGAGGTGCTTTCCTCAAGTAACGTCAATCTTATGCACATTCAGTATCCCTCCAAACCCAGTTTTCGCATAAGAACTGGCAAGTTCACTGTCTTTTTCTCCAGCCTCAAAAACAAATGTGCTGATTATTCAAGGGCTTTTTTTTTCATTCAAGACGAAAGCTGGCACTATTTCTGACCTCTGTCAGAAGCTGGAGCCAATATCCACAGCCTTGCCACAGTATTAACTGCATCTACAGCTACAGCGTCACTCCAGCCACTGTCAATTATTTTGCGACTCATCATACCATTGCCTTCATTTTTAAAACAAAAAATAAAAAGGCTTAATTCATCAGTCCATACCAGTCAGTGTCTTCACATCAACCAGGGAGGTCATGTATGTGGACAAATGTGTGCATCGTGACACAATTGCAGCTGTTGGTCTTCCCTCCTTCCCCAATAATTAAACATGTCTCCCTCCTGGCTGATTGATTCCCTTAAAACATGCAACAATTACTGACCTAAGTCAATATGTTTTCATCAGTTTTACACAAAGAAACCTACAGTATACAAGTGCAGAGTGTAAGGTTGTTTTATGGTATAAACTGCCCCATGCCAGCGGGATATAAGCATGAGTGCTTGTAGACGAGCTTTTTTTTTCTTTTCTTTTTTTCTGAGCGTCAGCCTGTTGAACGTTCGAGATTTTTTTTTTCCCCCAGCAAGACATCATCATCTGGAAACACTTACTCTGTGATTTACGAAGGCCCCCTATCGGATTTCCTTCAACACAAAAGACCAGACAGCATAAGAAACCTAGAAAATTCAAACCGTTATAAAACTATTGATTTGCAAAATCTGCATTTGCATCTTTTTTCAGTGAAAAATGTATTAGTTATGAATGAAAACAAAACAAATGACTGTATGCTTTGCACATCTTGTCATTGACAGACAATAAAAAAGGTTTTATAAAGAGTGAAGCTTGTGTTTACGTAACATTCGGTTTAACATTCCATTTTGTGGCAGCAATGTCCACCAATGTGTTTTACCTCACATCTTGCAAGCGAACGCCTGTAAATTAATCATGCCTACCACTGACCCACTTTACAGTAAAAATGCATTAAAAATGCAAAGTCTGGCTTCAATTATCCTTCCCAGATTTGGGGCACTAAATCACAGACTTCTATTAAATTATTGTGGTGACTGTAGATGTGGCTTAATGTGCACTGTCGAATGTTACTTGATATGTTCACTTTGATGTTGGCAATTCGCTTGGATTCAACTGTTCTATATCCAAATTTAAAGAGACCTTTCAGTGCATTCTTTTACACAGTGACAGTTTGCCATGTAGACATGTTCATAGCCTCACAAATGAGAACATGTCCTTTTTAGAGAATATGCTGTCAGAAAGCTAAACAAGCCCCGTTTTCTTTTAGGTCAGAGGTGTCCAAACTACAACTCCCAAGCAGCACCAGAGCAGGGCAACATTTGGTTGGCTGCAGCAGGCCGGGTCAGAGCTGCTTTTTGGACTCCCAGCGTGACCGGTGTTCCCCGACAGGGCTGGCTGAGACCACCCCAGACAAAGGTAAGACTCCTTCTTGTAAAAATTACAGAAAAATAACTGACAAAACTGTGATGGTACAATAATGAAAAAATAGAATTATAAGGTTCCTTAGGAAGGTAGCGGTGATGGCATATGGTGATGAAGATGATGATGAATGTGCTGCCTTGTGGTCAGTGGAGGAGCAGCTGTTCCGCTCAGTGGAAGGCCAGGCAGCATCAGATGAGGAGGAGGACAAATGGACAGGAGAGCAACAGAGACAAGTGGACGAGGTGAAGAGAATCCTAACCAGGCTGTCCTGCTGTGGGGAAAGGTAGTATATCTTTATATTTATTTTTCTACCTTAAAGCATACACACCAGCGTCTTACCACATAATTACTTGGAGAAACAAAGTGCTTGTGAGATGAGCAGAAAGGTGACAGTTTCATACATCCGTTTGTGCAATAGGTTTGAGAAAGGACTTGTACTCTACCCTCCACTTAACATTCATCTCATCTCATCTCATCATCAGCTGCTTCTCCTGGGTCGGGTCGCAGTGGCAGCAAGCTAAGTAGGGCACTCCAGACGTCCCTCTCCCCAGCAATGCCCTCCAGGTCCTCCTGGGGGATCCCAAGGCGTTCCCAGGCCAGATTGGATATGTAGTCCCTCCAGTGAGTTCTGGGTCTACCCCGGGGTCTCCCCCCAGTTGGACATGCCCGGAAAACCTCCAAAGGAAGGCACCCAGGAGGCATCCTAATCAGATGCCTAAACCACCTCAACTGGTTCCTTTCGACGTGAAGGAGCAGCAACTCTACTCTGAGCTCCTTCCAGATGTCCGAGCTCCTCACCCTATCTCTAAGGCTGAGCCCAGACACCCCTGGAGGAAACTTATTTGAGCCGCTGTTATCTGCAATCTCACCCTTTCAGTCACTACCCAAATCTCATGACCATAGGTGAGAGTTGGAACAAAGACTGACTGGTAAATTGAGAGCTTTGCCTTCCGGCTCAGCTCCATCTTCACACTACGGTCCGGTACAACATCCGCATTACTGGTGATGCTGCACCGATCCGCCTGTCAATCTCCCACTCCATCCTACCCTCACTTGTGAACAAGATACCTAGATACTTGAACTCCTTCACTTGAAGCAACAACTCATCCCCAACCCGGAGGGAGCAATCCACCATTTTCCGGTAGAGAACCATGGCCTCAGACTTGGAGGTCATACTCAGCTGCAAACCACCCCAGTGCACACCGGAGGTCATGTTCTGATAAAGCCAACAAAACCACAACATCTGCGAACAGCAGAAATGCAATTCTGAGGTTCCCAAAACGGACACACTCCTCACCTTGGCTGCGGCTTGACATCCTGTCCATGAATATCACAAACAGAATCGGAGACAACTTAACATTCAAACTATGATAAAATTAAGCAATAGAGCATGAGAGGTTGCATGCTATCATAAATAACATAGCTGTGATTTAGACGCAGGCTTTAGCTGAAGGTGAGTGCAGTAGGGCATCATGGCTGTGATGTAACGTTTGTGTTTTATTGTCTTTATACAACAGTTTTGCAAAGTAAAGAACATAAACCCCACAATTTTGTTAACAATGTTTTTAAGGCGATGTCTGGGTGCTGTGGCGGTCTATTCTGTGGCCTACCAACACGGGGACTGCACGTTCAAATCCCCATGTTACCTCAGGCTTGGTCGGATGTCCCTACAGACACAATTGGCTGTGTCTGCGGGTGAGAAGCTGGATGTGGGTATGTGTCCTGGTCACTGCACTAGCACCTGGACATGCCTTCCCACTCTCCTTCTCCTTTGCCCAACAGTAGCATAGTTTCTACCGGCACCCTGATGGCCAACAATACTGGTGGCGGTCGTTGGTAACCCTGGCCTCGACCGACCTGGTATGGAAATCTGATTTATGATCCGCATATTTGATTTGGCAAAGGTTTTATGTCGGATGCCCTTCCTGACGCAACCCTCCTCATTTATCCGGGCTTGGGACCAGCACTAAGAATGCACTGGCTTGTGCATCCTCAGTGGCTGAGTTTGCATCCTCAGTGGCTGGGTTAATTAACATATTGTACCAAACTGATTAAATACCGAGTAGATGCATTCAAATACTGGGCAGCCTCTTGTTGCTACAAGTCGAATTGATCAAAATAATTTCTCACAGCAAGAATTGTGCATGTCGTAGATGTTGAAAAAAATGACATATAAACCACAACTTTATGTGCTTTAACAGGTGTGATGACAAGGCATTCAAGAAGCTGATGTCTACCACTGGAAACTCGAGGAGTGAGGACAACCACCATGGTGTGGTGGAGCTCCTCGAAAAGGTGACCAGACTCAATAAGCAGCTGGAGCTGAGAGAGACCCAGGCCGGGACAGACATGGACCAGGTACAAACCTCAATGGACATCCACGATGCCAGGGTGGCCTCCTATATGTTCTACTATATGTTCTGCTGGAACCAGCTGCACATGATGGTCCCCTCTTGATGCTGTTTTGTATTGTGCAACATTATGCATCAGTTTGAGGCTTTGTGCATGGTGTTAAACTAGATTAGAGAGGACTACCGAAGATTTTTATGAAAGTGGCGGGCTTCAAAGGGAAACCACAGCTAGCAGCACAGCCTTGCTGCTCCCACCCAACCATGCACTCTGCAGCATCTGTATAGCCTCCCTGTGTGTCGGCACAGCTGTTTTCTCCCAGGAGCTGACCACAGAAACACTCCCCCTTGCCCCGAATTACACTTAGGAATATCATAAATTAAGTCTGACTGTTACACTGTTACAGCTGAGTAGTACTTTTACAAGACGGGGTACAAACAGATGGGGGACTGTGACGTAACATGTTCCCAAAATGTCTTGGTGTTCAGAGCATGGCTTAAAATTAACAAATGCTAACTGTGAGGTGCTGCTTATGTGTAAAATACATAGGGTGGGACATTTGTCCTTGAGTGCTGTGTGACGTAAGGTTGCACTGCAGGGATTTCTGACATTTTTCTGCAGGCAAACAAATAATGAGGTCAAAAAATATCCAAAACATTTAAAGACCCTCATGAAACGAAAAATTTATTTTTCATTGTGTTATACCTTTGTTGGCACCTAATATGCATCTCTACATCAAATCATGCCAAATATTTGACAAAAAAATAATCGGCCTGAAATTCTATCGAGAAAAATCCATTCTTTATTTTCCTTGAAAACGCTTGCTTGCCTGTGAGAGACTCACATCTGCACTCAGGGGCGTACCCCCAAAAAAGCTCGTCCAATAAAATATTACAATGGTCATTTAGCTACCCCGAACACACACACACACATACCACTTTGTAAAACCTGTAACGTAAATGCGCGGTCGCGGCTTTCACTCGCACTGATCGCCATAGGACGCCGGTGTGTTTTCGGTTGCGCCTTAAGCCAAACGCTATTTCCCTTCCCCAAAACCCAGTGGCTGCGCCAGAAATGGCTTGAGTTTACGCATTTCAAGGAATCTGGGGTGTTTGACATCTCGCGCTTGTGCGACCGTCATTTTACCCCTGATTCCTTCCCAATTTTTTTCGATTTTCAAAAAGCGCGTGCGCTCACTTTCGGGTGTAAATCAAATCGGGCGCCTCCCCTCGTAAAGTACCCGCCTAATGGTCTGTTTTCATCCGGAAACACGTCACATTAAGGAAACTCGCGATGCTCATGCCATTTCCATGGGTCTTTAAAATATACATTTACATTATACTGATGTGCGTGTGTGTGTGTGTGTGTGTGTGTGTGTGTGTGTGTGTGTGTGTGTGTGTGTGTGTGTGTGTGTGTGTGTGTGTGTGTGTGTGTGTGTGTGTGCAGGTTAAAAATCTGTTTCTTTTCTAAGGATTAGAGACATTCAGCTGCTTCTTACAGATTCTCAAGTTTAGAGTCTAAAGGGGTTAGATTAGAAATTAAAGGGTTTAGGTTAGGAGGAGATTGAGATGGTTTGGACATGTGTGGAGGAGAGATGCTGGGTATATTGGGAGAAGGATGCTAAATATGGAGCTGCCAGGGAAGAGGAAAAGAGGAAAGCCAAAGAGGAGGTTTATGGATGTGGTGAGAGAGGACATGCTGGTAGCTGGTGTGACAGAGGAAGATAAAGAGGACAGGAAAAAAATAAAATGGATGATCTGCTTTGGCGACCCCTAATGGGAGCAGCCGAAAAGTAGTAGTACTAGTAGAGTCTACAGGTGTTACATTTAAGATATGTAATGTCAAGTTTTAAACTAAAAAAGAATGAGACATCAGACTCTAAGACCAGCACACACCAGTGCAGAGTGGCAAGTCAAATGTCTCCTCGAGTCAAGTCCCATCTGTCGCAGTCTCAGGAAGAGCCACCTGACGCTCATGGAATAAGAAAGCTGGTGTATTAAGCACTGCTCTCCAAAACCAGCAAACACACTTCCCCTCATAGAAAATATGAGTCTTTAGGAGTATTGACTCCTGTTCTGCGAATTCCCAGCATGTAAAGAAGCCACCACTTGTGTAGGGGGTTTATGTTGAAATTAATAGGAGCGTTTTTTTATA
The DNA here is from genome assembly GCF_029633865.1 of Lampris incognitus. NCBI lineage: Eukaryota > Metazoa > Chordata > Actinopteri > Lampriformes > Lampridae > Lampris > Lampris incognitus. The sequence continues at coordinate 122,157,326 of NC_079212.1, forward strand.
TATATAGTGACTGTAATGTCAAGGGCAGGGCAAGGTAGACTACAAATGTCCTGACCACAGCACAAGGAGATACTCCCGTCTTGTGTCTTGCAGATGAAGAACTCTTTGGTACAGGAGCTACAGCAGAAGGCAGAGGAAACGGAGCTGCTTCAAATGGAGCTGCAAATGCTGGAGACGGAGAGGGTGCGACTGTCGCTCGTTGAGGAGAAACTCATGGATGTTCTGCAGCTCCTTCAACAACTCAGGGACCTGGTCAGTCACAGGAATAACTGTTTCGAGCTTCTATGAAATTGTCACTCCGTATTTATCAGTCTGAATTTAATTTTCATGCCGACATAATCAAATGAGACCATCAGCAAGAAGATTAGCTATTGCTATATAATAATTCCAAATGATTGTCTTCCGACCAGATTCCCTGCAAAGTCTGACAATTATTTACGGCACAAATACTGTTTTTAACCTCATCGGTGTGTATCTTGCAAATCAATTTTTCAGAAACACTGCCACATTACTTTTGTCTTTACAACAAATGCCTAAATTACTAGAGGGTGATACCCGGCGAGGCAGTGCTTTTGTGAATGGTTCTTCCGCAAAACTTACCGTTTTTGTCCACTGGGCTGCACAAAGTCAGGGACAGCAAGCTGAAATAGTGGCAGTGACAGCTAGCCGTGGCAGTGACAGCTAGCCGTGGCACTTCCGGTGGCTTTAAACATCATTTTCCTGATGGCGATTCTGATTTTCAAACTCGCTGTAGGAGAGAACCGGGTCAAAAGTAACACTTTTTAGATAAACATCATTTTAAAAGATAACGTTACAGACAGAAACTAATTTTCATTGGGATCAACAACTCTCATATGTTCTATGAATACCAGGTGCTATTTTGTGCAAACGTGGAACGACTTCGGGACTAAAATTTAACTTGGAACGGAAGTTGCGCGTTGTTGCTTTCGACCCCGTCAGTCGGGATGAAAGTAACACATGGGTGGGTCAAAAGTAGCGCAATGGTATAAACTTGTTTATTATTCTTATTTTCATTAAACATGTCTGACAATGTCCTTGTCCTTTATCTTATGTCCTTTATCTTCATAAAATTATTAAATTTCCTTTTTAGAACAATCAATGATGCATTAACAGTGTTAACAGTATTTGCTGTATTACTAACAAATTATCTTTTTATTCATCGTCACAGGTGTGACATGCACATTTAATAAATGCTGTAACACGCACAGTGTGACTGCATTAGCGGCGAGGCGAAAGAAAGTTCGTTGTTACTGTAGAGGGACGACAGTTAAATTTGACTTGCTTCTGTACCGAAAAACTCTGACATGGCAAACTTCGGGATGTGTTGAACTAATAAATCTGTCAACTGATCGTGGCTATTCAATGAACACAACTTGTCATTAAATCAAATACCACCGGAGTGAACTGGTCATGACTGAAAACAACTTTTCGAGTATAACTCCGCGAAAGATGATGTAAGTGTAGCGAATTCGGGGGGCAGCCCGGGAACCACCACAGCCGGGACGCGAACCCGTGTCCGTTGCACCACAGGCGATGACCTTAACCAGTCGAAGGGCTAGCGAGTCTATTTATCCATGATCGTTACATAAGTACGAGATTTTTCGAGGTTCTGGTTAAGTGTTGCATGCTGTGTGTGCTGACGCAGTTAGGCATATTAGACTTTTGTATGGGCTCGGGGAAAATCGCCTTGTTACTTTCATCCCGGTTCTCCCCTACATGATGCAACTTTACGTTTATGAACAGAGAAAGTGTTCCGTAGCTCATTGCCGTAATGTTGTTAATTAATTGGGATTAGAGAGCAGATTTGTTTCACTCACTTGACACATGCTAGGGCTCTTGTGGATACAAGCTTGCTTGTTAATTGCCCGACGGCAATCTGAGAATGGTTCTCCCTCATTTCAGAATGTCTCCCGGCGGTCTCTGGGGAAAATCCTGCTCAGCACTTTGGAGTCTTGTAGTGACCCGCAACATGGTTAGTAGAGTTCACCATCACAGCACAGCTTTGAACAGATGTAAACTCTCCCACTCAATAAAATTAAAACAGCACTCTGTGAAACACGACCAAGATTTACCATGACTCCTGCAAATTATAAAGCAGGACAATTAAATTAGGCTCTCAAGGACTTAATGTGTGATTCCCACACTAGTGACATATGTTATCTTTTTGAACAGGGAAAGCTCACATTCTGGAAGTACTCAATGCCCTCTATCATGAGCTGGCTGCCTGTGAGATTTTGTCTACTGGTGGCCCACTGGAGCGCACTCAGAGCCACAAGTCTCTCAGTGCCCTTATCTCCTGCTGAACAAGTCCACCCCCTGGTGGGCAAATCGCCTCCAGCAACGATCCATCTTCGTGGATAGACTGTCTCTGGTATGTGGTGGACAATGAATTTGCCACAGCAACGGTGAAGGAAAATTCTATAACCTACCATGATGTATATAATGTATCATTTTAGCTCATATACTCCTCAGGCCTCATATAAATGGAAATAACTTTTTATGATTAGTCTAGAATGTTATATAATGTAACCAAGGGCCAAAGTTCATATAGATAAGGTGCTTTTTTTTTAATCTAGGGCGTTGATTGCACAAAACTCTCTATGATCTGGTATGGTTTTATTTTTTTAATGTCATTATAGAGATCTTAATGTGAACATAAAATAAGCTTAGGTCTAAGCATGGTTGTCAAAGCCATCTGACCGTTTTGTACTATGTATGTACAATTCTGTATGCCCTATAGATATACTGCTAAATTATGACATGAAATTGTTTCAAAGGACCAAAACCCATCACTAAGGTTTTGAAGGGTTTAGCAAAGACACTTGTGTTCCTCCTATTAAAGCTGCAATCTGCAACGTTTTGTCCATTTGAAAACGTGATGTGACGTGGTAATTCTGTTGGACAGACAATCAATATAGTTCAATGTAAAAGAAAATAGTTCCGTTGCAGCTGATTTTCTCAGACAAAAATAATATGTAGCGGCCATTGTTACTCATCTGCCATATCAGCTCACCAGTACAGTCAACACCCTTGTAAAAACCCTGGTAAAAATGGGATCCTCAGACCAAAACGGAATCCTCAGACCAAAACTAACGCAGACAGTCTTATGTATTACAAATGTCATCAAAATGTACAATTACACTGATCTATGATATTATTGTATTGACTGTCCAACAGAATCATGGCCACTGCATTATATTTCAATCTTTTCCCTGTTGGAGTTGTTTCTATCATGTACGTTTGCCGCTGCACCAATGTTGGCCCTACCCGGTCAAAACATATCGACATCAGTCTATGAGACTGGAGAACATCTCTAACCATGACAAGGACGTCAGCAAGTACTATATAACCTGACTCCATGGTGGAGAAAATAACGATTTATTGAAGGAGAAAAGTTGCGGATTTCAGCTTCAACTGACCAGCAATACGATATTAATGGAGCTCCTGACCCCCAAACAGTATACAATTGCGGTGACTATTTTAAATTATACTAGCATAGTGAACACATGAGTGCCACGTAACTCTTTTCAGAAACTGATTTGGAAAGAAGATACTCACGACTTTTATATTGGGTCACTTTCTCAAGCAATATACATCCCTTAGCTACAATGTACTATTGACTTGACAAAAACACCAATTGGGCTTTGGTAATTATCCCATTAAAGCGTTTGACATACCTACTTTTGATTACTGTGATTCTTTAAACCCCCCTTTTTTTCTCACCAATTGCATCCGGCCAATTACCCCACTCTTGCTGCACTACGCCCTCTGCCGAGCCGAAGAGGGCTGCAGACTACCACATGCCTCCTCCGATACATGTGGAGTCGCCAGCCGCTTCTTTTCACCTGACAATGAGGAGTTTCGCCAGGGGGATGTAGCGAGTGGGAGGATCACGCTATTCCCCCCAGCCCCCCCCCCCCACACACACACACCGAAAAGGCGCCCCGACCGACCAGAGAAGACGCTAGTGCAGCGACCAGGACACATACCCACGTCCGGCTTCCCACCCGCGGACACGGCCAATGGGCTCGGTGCATTTTTTTTTTAAATGTCCCCCTTTTTTCCCACCCCAATTGTATCTGGCCAATTACTCGGCTCTTTTCCGGCCGTCCCGGTCACTGCTCCACCCCCTCTCTGCCGATCCGGGGGGCGCCCCGACCGACCAGAGGAGGCACTAGTGCAGCGACCAGGACAAATGCCGCATTCATTTACGCCCGGAGGTGGGAGGTCGGAAGTTGGGAACACGTCATTACCGACATCCTTGCATTCGAGCTACCAGGCGGGAAAAAACATGGATGCCCGCAATGCTGAGCACCAGAAGCCGCAGAGATATTTCATCCATATGGAAGAAGTCCAGAGTGGATTTCAATGACAGCTCGCTAGCAATGTTGTCATATTTTCGTCAACAATAGGCTGGAATCAAATACTTCTTTATATCATCATGGTTGAGAGTTTTCTTCTCGTTATCGTTGCCAACGAGCATTTTCAAGTTGGTTACCTTATGATTAGCGATAGTTTAACCTTTTAAAACCACTAATAACTACTAATATTTAATTGTATATGTTTAACCCACTATTGTATAGGATATCTTTTTTGATCTAAAAGCATAACATGCTGAAAATCAAACTTAAAGGTGTTCTTAAAAGCATGCAATCTTGTAAAGATAAATATTATTGGAGCAAACTCAGGGCAGAGCCCTAGAAAGAGAGAGTTGCGTCAATGAGGGGTCAGAACGCGAGAGTCACGTGGTTCATGTAGCCGCCGAATAGTTCCAAACGAAGCTTGGCGGGTCATTTAAATGAACTGCTTAGCCGCGATTTCTGGTAACTACTAACCAATATTTTCAGATTTTTACATTTATATATAGATATATTCCAACGTGACACATATATGCGCACTGTTTGGAACTATCCGGGGCTCCCATGATCCGTCATTGCTGTTAAATGATTGGCTCATTGACGTCTACGGAGTTGACGTAACTCTCTCTTTCTAGGACTCTGACTCAGGGGTGGCAGCCCGGGTACTGACACAGCTGGGACGCGAACCCGCATCTCCCGCACCGCGGGCGACAACGTTAACCAGTAGACTAAAGGGTCCGACCCGTTGGCCAAGGGCCAATGTGTCTACTTATTCGTGTACGTTACACTACCCCTGTGGGAGTACAGGAATGAGGAGACGGAGAGATCGAGTCAATTCCGTTTACTCGCCACACATAACACCGATACAGCACAATCCCTCGTGGCAACCAGCTAACCGCTACGCTGCTGCAAACATGGCTCCTCGGAAACCCCAAGCAGTACCTACGTCAGCACTCTAAAATGTCTGCCTTAAAGGAGCAGCAGCCCCTGGTGAATCGGTAGAGGCTAGTTCCCATCGATGCAGAGAACGGTCAACTGAGCATGCGCAAGTACTGTTGCCTCCGTTGTTTGGGTAGGTTAAGGTTAGGGTTAGGGCGCGGTTAGTGTTAAAGATAGCTAATCAGGCGCAGAGTAGGGGTAGGTCTTCCCAGAATCCTAGCGCCTGGATGCTACGCGGGGTGTGTGGAGCCATGGTAGAGGCATTTCGCGCTTGCTCAGTTGACCGTTCTCAACTCAATTTCCGTTCTCTGCATCGATGGGAACTAGCATCTACCCTGGTGAATCTACCCTCAAATGTGTATCGCCACCACCCCCCTGTATCAGCTCGCTCACGCCTCTGGCCGCACGCGCTTCCGATGACTTCACGGTCTCACCATCCCACTTCTGACACCAATGTAGCGATTTAAGAGGGGGACAGCCCGGGTACCGCCACAGCCGGAATGCGAACACGTATCTCTCACACCGCGGGCGACAACGTTAACCAGTCGATTAAAGGGTCCGACCCCCTATTTCTAGTCTGGGTGAATTTGCCCTGTGTACACACGTCACATAACTGATCTGGTCGGACTGCACTTCCTTTTATCTCCATACCTTTCACTACACCTTGTAACCTTTGTACATCTTCGTAGTTACAATGACCCAAAATGTCATGCCGAGTTTGCATGTCGTGACACCCTTTACATTGGTCAACACTCTCCTCAACAGTTGGCAAGTAATACAAATTTCCACTCTCGTGGATGTCAAACCTGCTACCGTCCTTGGTAACCATGCGACTGTCCCCTTTCCTGAAAGTGATTGTCGCCTCTCCGTTTGTTGCTCTTGCCACCGAAAAGATGTCATGTGGGTATGAATGCATGTACAGTGTATCCCGTAGCTGTGCTGTCGTTCGGCGCTGTCTGGTAGACATATCATCACCGTTCCTCTTCGTTGTGCTATTCCACTGCACTTGGTCCCATCGGCTAACTCCACTGAATGGGTGTCAGTCTGGAATGAGTTGTCGAAGTTTTTAAACTTTCTGATGTCTTTCACAATGTGGGGTGTTGCGCCTGCATCCACCATGACGCCTTTCATCTTCACATTGTCTGGTGGTCTCTCGCTCTTTGTGTGCTTGGCCTTGAAGGGATGGTCTTGGTGGCTATTTTGTTCCTCCGCGACTTTTCTGACACCATCTTGTTCGCCCTTTTTCTTGCACAGGGATTCTTGGTGTGTATTATTTTGCAGTAACTGCACCACACTTTTCGAAAACATTTTCTTGCCTTGTGCCCTTTTATTCCACACGTGTAACACGTCACGTTGGCATCTTCATCTTTTCTGTTGCTAGCGTGCGTCTTGGTAGGGCATCGGCCTTGCCTTGCACGTCTTCATCACATTATCCGTAGATCTTGCCGTGTTCTTTTTCTCTGCCTCTTCATAGACCCGTAGTCTTCTTTTAAAGTCTGCGAATGCAAAGTTATCTTCGTTTTGTGTAATGTGGACGGCTAGCGGCTTAAAAGTCTGGTAGCCCGCCTAGTATCATGGCTACGGTCAGTCCATCACTCATGGTCTCGCCTGCATCTCTCAGAGCCGTAACGAGGTTCTCCGTCCTTATTATGTAGTCGATAACACTCTCGTTGTCCGCCATGCGTAGCTTCGTCAACGACGTATATAAATTTATTATCCGCGGCTTGCTTTACCCAGAATAATGTTCTTTCAGTATTCTCAGAGCCTTCCTGCCATCAATAGCGGCTTCATGTCTTATCAGCGATATGCTTTCATCATCTGTCAGTCTTATTAGCTCAGCATAGCAATCAGCATTCTTCCTCCTATCTTCAGCTAACTGTTCTTCCCTAGTGCCGGTGGGCTCGCGTAAAATAGTGTCTTTTAGCTTCAGAGTAAGCAGCCTAGGAATCTTGTTTCCCAAAGTTCATACTTATCTTCGGATCCGTCGAACAAAAAGCTGCGGTGCCAAGACTCCTGTTGCTCTGCTTGCCATTTTGCTGACGCTCTAATTTTACAGTGGCCTACTAGCTTGCTATACTTTTTCTTTGCTAAGCTAGCTTGTTAGCGTCATTGGCTAACACATAATACGTCACGTAAAACTTCTTTCGAGAATATAAACACAGATTAATAAACTCTGATGTAAATGCTCACTTATCTCCAAGCTGGTGCACATAGCCTGTAGAAGTTCCGTGTAATACTTCGCATTAAACTTCTTCCGGAATGCTAGCTTGTGTCCCAACTCTGCCTGGGCCAATCACCTGTTGAGCTGGGGTGCGCAATCTTCCTGTTGCGCATGGAGGATAAGCAAAGCCCGACTGCTTTCTCTCTGCCGTTTAACGTTAGGCATATTCATTCGGGCAAATACAGCAGGTCTTAGCTCTCTACCACCGACTCATACAACACACACTGTCGCACCCTTACAACACACACTGTTGCACACAGGGAACGTGGTGACGTCACATCCGAATGGACCATAAATACAATGAGTAAGGGCGCCATCAAAAAATAACACTTAACAGGCACCCTCACTGGATATTATAAAAATAGCCAGTGATTGCTGCAGAGTACTAAATCATAAATCGGAAAATAAAAAAAAACAATTTGCGTTTTCATGTTTTAATACTTAAGTGTGGAACAGAACAACTTTTAAGATTTTCTATAACATTTGAGATTTAATTTATTAACCTTGTGGCAGGAATGAGGAAAAACACAGGACACCAAGGCGAGGTTGATGTTTATTCCTCAACTCCAAAAACCAACTGCAGCAGGAACAACCCTGCACCGGCGAGTCCGGGAACGTAAACCACGCCCCCAGCTCACAGTCCGGCTGGGTGAGAGGCATAGCCCCTAGTGTCCGCCACACAGCCCCCCCCCCCCCCCCGAACACCCAGAAGGGACTCCTGGAAAGAAAATTAGTGTCTCACTGGAGGCTTAAGCAGCCTGCCATAACGGCTGCGCCGTCCCTCAGCCTAAACAGTAGGTGAAACACAGTCCAAAGCCGGCTGAGAAGCAGAACGCTGAACCCGTGAAGACACTGCCGGGGTCCTGGAAGGAGGACGACCCCGACGGGGAACCTGGGCCGGAAACACAACTTCGCCTGCCACCCTGTGCGCCGGTTTAAGCCTATCAAGCGTGACACGCTCCCTACGCCCACCCATATCTAGCACAAAACCCTTAGGACCCGTCTCAAGAACCCGAAATGGGCCATCGTATGGGGGTTGGAGGGGTGAGCGGTGAGCATCATGCCGTACAAAAACAAAACGAGCCGACATGAGCTCCGCAGGCACGAACGACCGCGGAAAACAGTGGTGAACGGGGCCTGGAACCCGAGTGCTGTCGGACAAAAAAGGATAAACGGCCGGACGGGGTCGAGGAGCGGAACTCCCAGGCAAAAATTCCCCAGGGACGCGGAGCGGCTGACCGAGCACCAGCTCAGCGGGTGACGCGTCGAGGTCCTCCTTAGGAGCCGAACGCAACCCGAGCATAACCCAAGGTAAACGATCCACCCAGTTACCATCCGAGAGCGCAGCGCACAGCGCCGCCTTGAGCGACCGGTGAAAACGTTCACACAACCCGTTAGCCTGAGGGTGATACGCGGTAGTGCGGTGTACCTGCACACCCAAGGCTCGCGCAAGTGCCGACCCGAGCTCTGACACTGAGGTGATATCTGACGGAGTGCCGGAACGGGCGACCCAGGAGGAAAGAAAAGCGCGTGCAACATCCGAGGATGTTGTGGAGGATAGAGGGACAGCCTCTGGCCACCTGGTGGTCCGATCTACCATCGTGAGCAGGTGCGTAAAACCCTGTGAAGAAGGTAGAGGGCCCACCAGGTCCACATGCACGTGGTCGAAACGTCTGGCCGGGATCGGAAACGGTTCGAGGGGCGATTTAGTGTGCTGGTGGACCTTAGCGCGCTGGCACGCTACACATGCAGCTGCCCACCCCTTGACGTCCTTGCGGAGGCCAGGCCAGACGAACTTGGAACCGACCAACTTCACCGACGCCCGAACTCCAGGGTGCGAGAGGGAGTGAATCGAATCGAAAACTCGACGGCGACAGGCCACTGGAACAACGGGGCGGGGACGGCCGGTGGAGACATCGCAGAGGAGGGCAGGACTGCCTTCCTGCATCACAGCGTCCTCTAGCTTGAGACCGGTACGCGTTGACCTAAGGGCAAGGACGTCCGGGTCGCTGGGCTGGTCGGCAGCCATAGCGGAGAAATCCACACCGAGGTGCACAGGACACACAAGCACACGCGACAGACAATCAGCAACAGGGTTGGACTTCCCGGCCACATGCTGAATGTCCGTTGTGAACTCGGAGATCGCCGCTAGGTAGCGCTGTTGACGAGCAGACCACGGCTCAGTCACCTGGGACATGGCAAAAGTCAGCGGCTTATGATCCACATAAGCCGTGAATGGGCGACCCTCCAGCAGGAAGCGGAAATGCCGGGTTGCAAGGTGCAGTGCCAGCAACTCCCGGTCAAAAACGCTGTACTTGCGCTCGCTATCCCGCAGTTTGCGGCTAAAAAATGCGAGTGGCTGCCACGCATTCGCCACACGCTGTTCAACCACAGCCCCCACGGCTATGTCAGACGCATCGGTTGTTAAAGCTATGGACGCCGTGGGTGTGGGATGGGCGAGGAGGGCAGCGTTAGCCAGGGCGCACTTAGCTCCGTCAAAGGCCAGGACCTGTTCGGGAGTCCAGTCGACAGGGTCGTTAGCCTTCTTAAGCCGCAGGGCTTCGTAAAGTGGCTGAAGGAGGTGGGCAGCGCGAGGGAGGAAACGGTTATAGAAATTCACCATTCCCAAGAATTCCTGCATGCCTTAACAGAGACTGGGCGGGGAAATTCCGCCACCGCTTGCACCTTAGAAGGCAACGGGACCGCGCCTTGCGGCGAAATGCGGTGACCCAAGAAGTCAATCACCGGCAGTCCAAACTGACACTTGGCCGGGTTGACTATCAGGCCGTGTTCGTCCAGACGACGGAAAACCTGTTTCAGGTGCGCCAGGTGCTCTTCAGCTGACGGACTGTGTTAGAAGACTAGACTAATACTTTGTGTCTATCTCTGCGCAGATGAAGTGGATTATTAAACCGTTATAAAGAATCGTACTGATTACCGAACTTCTGCTGGAGGGAAAAATGCAGCCTCCGTTTATTCGGTAGTTTTGGGAGAAGAAGAAAATGAACAGCGTCTCAGTGACGTAATCAATCCACGCATGTAAGCGCAACACCGCCCACTTGGGGACAAACAAAGTCGTAAACAAAATAATAGTACACAGTAACACATAGTCATACACATACACTGGTGTCATATCTCAACACTCCCACTTATGAATCATGAGCTTACTGTATACCTTTTCATATTCATAGAACAAAAAAACTTAGTATAACCCATACCACTCACATTTCACACACCAAACATTGCCTTAGCAAATGTCTTCAGTTTTACCTTGGATGCGGGCTTCGTCATTACATCCATCTGGTGTAAAATCAAGTCATATTGAGCCGCCTTCTGTAGAAGCACTCGAACACTTGTTAGGTTGGCTGTCGGCGAAAATGTCTCCCCATAATCCACCCCAGCTCTCTGGCTACATTCCTTTGCTACAAATCTAGCCTTGTACTTGTCGTGTCCGTCTATATCTGTCTTTATCGCACACACCCACCTTCCTCCCACTGTTTTCTTGCCCTCTGGCAATTTCGTAAGGGTGAATGTTTTGTTGTCTCTTAGAGACTCCATTTCCTCGTCCATTGCCCTGGACCACTTTTCTGATTCTGGCGATTCCATGGCCTCTTTAAAGGTCAGAGGGACACCGCACACTGCCCTGTATGCATAATCTATAGTAGTGAGTGAGCTGTCATCACTGTCACCGTGACTATAGTCAATCAGGTATCTCGGAGGGTTGCGTTCCCTTTGGGGGTACCTCCCACTGGCTGAGGCTTGTGACGTCACCCTTGGGTGCTCCTCGTCATCATCCTCGGGTGCTGACTGTGTACCGTCAGTCTGTACATTTTTCTGTACTCTAGGCTGAGTTGCAGCTGTCTCAACAGACTTTCTCTCTCTTACCCAGTCTTCTGGGTGCAGACCTGGTGTCTGAGTCTCATTTTCACTAGTTGCCTTGTGTACAAATTTAACTAGTCTGTGTTTCTGTACTTTCTCTTGGTCAGGGTAGTAGACTAGGTAGGCCGGGCTGTTCTTGTCGTGTCCTACAAAACGCCCCCTCTCACATCTAGAATCTAACTTTCCCTTGTCCTGCTGGTAAGCATAGCATTCTGTCCCGAATTTTTGCATTCTAGCCATGTTGCACTTTTTTCCTGTCATTGCCGTGTATGGCGTAGTGCCTGTGTGGTTGTTGAAGCATCTGTTTCTGGTGTGGGCTGCCTCCTGTACAGCATAATGCCAGAGGCTCTTTGGTAGACCACTATCTATTAGCATACACCTTGCCATCTCGAATAGTGTGCGTCCTTCTCTCTCTGCAACGCCATTTTGATGGGGAGAGTATGGGCAGGACGTCTCATGTCTTATTTTGTTTCGTCTCAACAGGGTTTGAAACTCCTTGCCTGTAAACTCAGTTCCATTATCCGACCTTATGCATTTCACTGTCCCATAGGGAGCTACATCTGCCAGGAATTTCTCGGTCGCTTGCACTGTGTCACTCTTTGTTTTTAAGAAATAAACACACACTGCCCCTGTGCACACATCTGTAAATGATTGCATGTACCTGAAATCATTAATGGACTCGTTTGCCACAGGACAGGCTAAATCAGTGTTTACCAACTCCAGTGGTGTCTTGGCTTTGTCTGTAGATTTCCTGTTCCTGTTTTGGGTAAACTTCCCTTCTATGCATACTGCACACTCTTTGTCAGGTTTACACACTTTACCCTTTATATGCATACCATCAGTGATATCCTGTAGCTTTATGATATCGTCATAGTTGCAGTGGCCCATTATCTCATGCCAAGTTTCTATATCATGGCTCACATGGCACTTTTCAACAACACATTAAGTTTGCAAATAGTACATTTTCCCCTGTACAAAAATGTCAAACCTGGTACCATCCGGTGACATCAGGGCATCTCTGCCCTCTTCGAAGAACACACTGGTTCCGTGTGCTGTCGCAGACTTCACAGAGAAGAGCTCTTGGGGGTACGATGGAATATATAGTGCGTTCCGCAGTGTCACTCTACACCGTCGCCCCTCACTGTCGAGCAGACATACCGTAGCATCTCCCCTGCCCTGCACCACACCAAAGGTGCGCTTACCGTCCGCCAGCTCCATGCAGTGTTTCTCTGGCTCGAACGAGCTGTCAAAGCTCTTGAACTTCTTCTTATCATTGACTATGTGGGAAGAAGCCCTACAGTCCACAATCATTCCTGGTTTGAACTGTTGCCGTCGTCCTGGTCCTGCTGAGCTGGTCTCTCCAGCCTGCACTCTGAAGATGTAGTTCTCTTCTTCCGCAGTATTCCCCGGTCCCTGACCTCGACCTGCTCCGTGACCGCCGCCGCCACCTTGCTCGCGTGCACATCTGGCTCCATCAGCGCGGTCCTTCTTCTTGCACACTTTGTCCGTGTGACCCTTGATCCGGCAGAAGCTGCACCACACGCTGCATGAACAGTCCGATTTCCGATGGCCTTTGTCACCGCATCGCCAGCACACCGTTTGATCATCTTCTCCCTCACAGCGTTTCACTGGCTTTTTCTTAGGCGCTGCGTGGGCCTTCATCACCCTCTCGGACGTCTCGTCCGATGCTGTAGCATTAGCTACATCTTCTGCCGCCTCAAAGTTTCTCAATTTGGCCTTAAATTGTCCCAATGTCAACTCACTGTCGCCATGTGTCACCATTAGAGTGAATGGCTTATATCTCTCAGGTAACCCCCTCATCACCATGGCCATCATTAGTCCCTCACTCGGTGCTTCTCCCGCCCCTTTGAGAGCCGTAATGATTTGTTCAGCTCGGATAATGTATTCGGTGATCGTCTCATTATCAGCTTTCTTTAGCCCAGTCAGTGTTACATACAGAGTGACAATCCGGGGTCTGCCCTTACCAATGTAATGTTCCCGCAACACCCGTAGACTCTCTCTACCGTTGTTCTTCGTTTCTCTGAAGATCAGTCCCAAGCTTGTGTTGTCCAATAAAGCCGCCAATGCGCAGTAGGCGTCCGCGTTCCGCTCCTCGTCTAGGGCCTGCTCTTCCGCTGTCAAAGGTCCCGCGGGCTCGGTAAGAATGGTGGTTTTCAGCCCCACACCATGCATGCAACAGAGCATTCGCTCTTCCCACAGTTCATACTCATCGGCCTGTCCGTTGAATGTGGGCCACCTGCTCTTCTTTCGCTCCATCTCCCTAGGTAGCGTTAGCTTAGCTTAGCTTAGCGTTCCGTTAGCTTCCCGATAGCCTCTCTCGATGCTAACTAGCTTCACACTTGCTAACTTGCTACTCCGTGCTAACCTGTGCGCATCCCGCCATCCGAGGTTATCACACTTCGTGTACTTCTTTTATCAAACTACTAAATAATCCAACGTTATCTGGGCCCATAACCTGTTAGAAGACTAGACTAATACTTTGTGTCTATCTCTGCGCAGATGAAGTGGATTATTAAACCGTTATAAAGAATTGTACTGATTACCGAACTTCTGCTGGAGGGAAAAATGCAGCCTCCGTTTATTCGGTAGTTTTGGGAGAAGAAGAAAATGAACAGCGTCTCAGTGACGTAATCAATCCACGCATGTAAGCGCAACACCGCCCACTTGGGGACAAACAAAGTCGTAAACAAAATAATAGTACACAGTAACACATAGTCATACACATACACTGGTGTCATATCTCAACAGACTGGCCACTAATATGTCGTTGAGATAAACGAACACGAAAGCAAGATCACGCAACACCGAGTCCATCAGCCTCTGAAAGGTTTGCGCTGCCCCCTTCAAGCCAAAAGGCATGCGCATGAACTCAAAAAGCCCAAACGGGGGATCACTGCGGTCTTGGGCACGTCCTCTGCGCGCACGGGAACCTGATGATAGCCGCGCACCAGGTCCACCTTAGAGAAAATAGTGGTACCTGCCAGGCGTATGGAAAAGTCCTGTATGTGTGGGATGGGATAGCGGTCATTGGCGGTGACGTTGTTCAGGCGGCGAAAATCGCCGCAAGGCCGCCACGACCCATCCGCCCTGGGCACCATGTGAAGCGGCGAGGCCCACGGGCTGTTGGAACGCCTCACTATACCCAGACGCTCCATGATGGCGAACTCCTCCTTAGCTATAGCCAATTTTACCGCGTCGAGGCGCCGCGCGCGCGCAAAAACTGGCGGTCCCAGAGTGGGAATGAAATGTTCTACCCCGTGTTTAGCAACTGCGGTGGAAAAGGCAGGCGTAGTCACCGATGGAAAATCCGCCAGCAAACGCTGAAAAACATCCCCTAATGCCAAAAAGTTAGCGTGTGTTAACGGCCCGGCTCCCCCTGTCTCGAACAGTGGCGAAAGACACAGCATCAATTAAACGGCGGTTTGCAACATCAACAAGCAGAACATTAGCACACAGAAAATCCGCGCCGATAATAGGAACAGTAATGGCGGCCACTACAAAGTCCCACTCAAAATGGCGCCCGTGGAAACAAACAGTCACCAACCTTGTGCCAAACGTCGCAATGGACAAACCATTGGCTGCACTTAACTGTGGGCCGCCGCCTTCGGCCGACCTGTCTGTCTTAGCAGGAGGGAGTAGGCTCTTTTGCGAGCCTGAGTCCACCAGAAACCGTCTTCCTGACATCGTGTCCTTAATGAAGAGCAGCTCACTACGTCCGCCAGCGCCCACAGCTGCTACTGAGCGCTGGCCCTGGAGTTTCCCAGCGCCTCAAACGTGCACGGAGGGACGCAGCGCCTCGCCTTGCCGCCGAACCGCCGGTGGAAGAAACAGAGGCCTCTCCCGCGCCGTCTCCGGGCAGTCACTCCAGCCACCACTGCCGGGTCCGCGTCCCCCGACGTCGGCTGCAGAGGCTCCGATGCCACACTCTGCACAGAGAACCGTCTGGTAGCCAGCAGGACCCGATCGGCCTCCTCAGCCAAACCTCGGCAGTCACCAGCGGCCAGACACGGGGAGTTAGCCAAGCCGCGCGCACAGGAGACGGGAGCTGGCGCAGGAAAACGTGCAGGAAAAGGAGCCCACCTTCGTCTGAGCCTAGCAGCGACAGCATATTGTCCATGAGATCCACAGCCGTCCCGTCGCCCAAACCGGATAGGGAAAGGATTCTATCTGCCCTCTCTGCGGTAGATAGGCTGTACCTCCGGAGCAGAAGATGTTTGAGGGCGACGTATTTATCGTGTTGCGGAGGGGCGCGCAACAGCTGCATGGCCCGGCGTGTGGACTGCTGGTCCAGCGCAGCGACGACCAGATAGTATCTGGAGTCGTCCGCGGAGATTCTACGCAGGTGGAACAGCGCCTCGACATTCTGGAACCACGAGGCCGGGTCGCTCTGCCAGAACTCTGGGAGTTTCACAGCCGCGGCGAGAACGGCCGGCTGTGAGAGTTGGGGCGGCGTGGCCGAAGTGGATTCACACACATCTTCTGCTCCAAACATGTTCAATTCGGGGTCACCAATGTGGAAGGAATGAGGAAAAACACAGGAGACCAAGGCGAGTTTGACGTTTATCCCTCAACTCCAAAAACCAACTGCAGCAGGAACAACCCTGCACCGGCGAGTCCGGGAACGTAAACCACGCCCCCAGCTCACAGTCCTGCTGGGTGAGAGGCATAGCCCCTAGTGTCCGCCACAACCTAATAATTTAAAAATCATTGCTGGGTCAAAGTTTAGCCGCCGCCGCGCCGACTCCTCTTTGCATTCAAACAGTGGATACCCCGCCTATAGTTAGCCAAACACTGATGCAATAATTGAGTAATTTTACTACTGTAGTCTAATAATAGTGATTGATAAATTATGTCGGAGAAGAAGAAAAATAGGAGGTACCACGTTCAGGAGGAATGGGAGGAAGAGTTCTTCTTTTACTAAAGTAAATGAAAGAAGTGTGTGTGTGATTTGTGGGGCTGCTGTAGCTTTAGCTAAGAGACACAATGTGGAGAGACATTTTTCTACATGCCACAAGACTTTCACCAGCTACCCACCAGGCAGCACATTAAGAACATAAAAGGCTCATGAGCTCAAAGCAGCTTTGGGCAAACAGAAGTCATTTTTCAGAAAGCCCTTGAAACAGTCAAAAGCTGCAACCGAAGCGTTATTTAGGGCTGCACATTACCTAGCTAAAAACAAAAGGCCGTTTTCGGCTGGCGAGGTTGTGTAAGGGGTAATGTCCGTAGCAGCAAACATCTTGTTCAAAGATCAGAAAAACGGCAAAGATATCATCCCTGCTCTCTCGGATGTTCAGCTGCCTGCAAACATTATTGCAAATTATTTCAAATCCTTTCATGCAGGTTGTCATGACATGCATTTCTGACCAACTAGGTGAAGCATTTAACTTGAATCCTGGTGAAGTAGAAATGGAAATTCTCACGTTACAAAACGACATTCATCTCAAAGCCCACCAGGGGTCCCCACACTTTTGGTGCCTTGTGGACTCAGAAAAATACAAAGGTGTGCACACAGCAGCCTTAAAAGTTGCCTGACTTTTTGGTTCCACCTATCATTGTGGGTCAGCCTTCTCTGATATGAATTTAATTAACAACAAACACAGAACTTGCTTAACTGAAAAACACCTTGAAGATTCAATCAGAGTTGCTGTGTCAAGTTATACCCCTGACTACAGTGCACTGGTTGTGTAACTGACCGCAGCCCCAATGTCGTTTTTTACCTACTTTTAATTTGACATAGCTATACCTATGTATGGGGACTTTTATTTCGAAGAATGTTTTCCTTGCCGTCCGACTAGCAGAAGTTCACGTTGGCTCAACGAAAGGGCAGGCGAAGGCATGTGCATGTGAGACCACAATATGAAAAGGATCGTAGTGTTCACTGCAGAACTCGAGAATTAGCCTAAATGTTTGTGATTAATGAACAACAATTGATTCGAAACTATTGACAAGCAGTTTAAAAAGTTTGAGACCAGAAGACTGTTAGAGGAGAAGAGCAAGTTGCAGTTTCTGGCAAGTTGATAACTGTTTCAATACGTGTCTCAAGATGGCGTTCTAAGATTTTCCTAGCCCCTTGATAAGCGGAGCGAGTTTTCAAGGTGCTCGACAAGAATGTACCTATGTGGTGTTTAAAGCAATAAATGCACCCGTTGAGACTCTCCACGTGTCGTCTTTATTAAAAATATCGAGGGCAGCTACAGTGAAAACTCGCTGCTGAGCATCGACGACAACTCAACGCCTCATCTGCCGCCTGCCATCTTGTGCGTCGAGAGCACCTGAAGTCCCGCCATCAGTCCATTGGTCCACGTTTGTAACCAGCACTCAGGCAAGATCAGTACAGTAGGCTACCGAACGCACAGATGCAGTGAGAGACCTTTTCTGACAAAAGCAGCCTAACGTTGATATCCACATATTGGACTGAAAGTTACCTGAAAATGATTGTATATTTTCTGATTTGTAAAGGGATTTAAAGACTGTAGTTACATGATCTAAGAATAGACCTACAGTTAATTTCATCTCTTAAAATTTGAACTACTGAACCTATGTTATTGTAAGACAATCAAAAAGTGTGATAACCCTGTGTGTGCCTCTAAAGACAGACGTATACTCATCCTTATTTAGCACCATCCTCACTCTTTCCTTCTCAAGATGGACATTGACGGCCTCATCAACGGTCTCTAGCCGTTTTCTTACAATGTCACATATCTCTGCAGTCTGCAGTTATTATAAGACAGTCTTCCATTTTATGAACAATATCCGGAGTAGCAGTGCATTTGCGTTGGATAGGCTCATAATGTTGGCTTATTACATTGTGCCTGGCTTGAATATCCTTTTCAATTTTATCAAGGTCTTCTTGTAAACAGAATGATTTCAGTGCTGTTCAAGCTTCTCCCCTACTATCTCCTTCCAGGAGTTATAAGCCTTGTTAAATGCCTTTGCATGTTTCTTTGTTTCCTGATCATTCATCGCTCGGCCCTTGTCTGTTAAGCTTCTTTCACGAGAGCTTGACCTAACCTGTTGCTTGGTCTAGTCAGAAAGGCACGAACTGAGGAAGCCTCTTGGATGAGAGGCGAAACGTCTTCACGGATATATACCAAGTCCAGTTGCACTTGATTCAACTCCTTTGGATAACCATGACCTGGATGAATGAGAACATTCACAGACGGTTATCACAGAGATCAGACAACCACTCAAATACCTCCTCCAAGGCCTCCAGCAAGCGAGCTGATGCAGAAGCAGAAATTGCAGCTAAACAAGAACAAGCTGAGTCCATGCATGAAATCCATACTCAGCAAGCAAGACTTCATAAACTAGAGACAGAGATGCGACAAGAGAAGACAAAGCTACAGCTGCTACAAGCTGAGAAAGAAGTTAGAGTAACAGCGGCACGGGCGAGAGCATACAACAGTTTTGAAGATGATTCTAAGTACTCTGATGAAGAGATTGGTAAGAAAATGCTCTGTTCTTTGGAATCCTGAATCGAAAATCCATGTAAATCCTTAAATACCAGTAACTCAGGAGAAAGGTAGTCTAACCCAAGCAATCATAAGCTCGCTAAGTATGAATCGTCTGCCTGCTCCAGAGCCAACAACATTCACTGGCGAACCTTAAAGTTCATAGACTGGAAAATGTCCTTCATGGCGCTGATAGACCGGCAGCCTCTGTCAGCTAGCAATAAGATGTTTTATCTGAAAAACTACCTTGCTGGAGATGCTCTCAAGGCTGCAGAGGGATTCTTCTATAGAAACTCAGAAGATGCATATCAAGGGGCTTTGAAAGTCTTACAAGAGAGGTATGGAAACCCCTTCGTTGTACAGAAAGCCTTTCGAGACGAGCTAATGAAATGGCCCAAGGTTAGTGCAAATGATCCTCTTGCGCTTCAAGTTTGCAGACTTCCTCTAAGGCTGTGTTGAGGCAATGCCCCACGTTAGAGGATTGTCCATTCTAAATGATTGTGAAGAAAATCACAAGATGCTTAAAAAATTACCAGAGTGGATTGTGCATAGATGGAGCCGAGTTGTTGTGAAAGAATTGGACGCATCTGAAGATTACCCGAGCTTCTCATGTTTCACAGAGTTCATTCAAACAGAAGCCCGCATAGCCTGTAACCCCATTGCCTCTCCATTCCTAATGAATAACAAGCCCACGGATGAAAGAGTGCCTAAGAGAGCTAGAGCACTCAACACTGGTGCTCATAAGAACAAGCCCACCTCAGATAATCAAGAATAATCCAATTCCAAGCCAAAACCACCTTGCCCCATTTGCGAAGATGAAATGCACGGTGTCGCCAAGTGCCCCACCTTTGCAGCAAAAACTATGCGAGACAAGAAGGCTTTTATTCTTGAAAATCATCTCTGCTTCGGATGTCTAAGAAAAGGACACAGCAGCAAAGACAGCAAAAGACGACATACCTGTGGCACATGTAACCGACGTCACTCTACCTGCTTGCATGAAGAGAGAGATAGAGATAATAGGTCTGTGGAAGCATTAGAAAAACATTCCACTTCCACAGACAATACCAGCCAGGAAATTCACACGGTCACACCGAACAGAGTGATGCAATGCGCCTCTGCCACTTCAAGCATTGTCCCAGTTCTCATGTCATCAACAGAAGAGCCACAGAGAGAAGTTCTCACTTATGCTCTACTCGACACGCAGAGTGACTCAACATTCATCTTGGAAGATGTACTTGAAGAGCTAAAAGTAGACACTGAACCAGTACAACTGAAACTTAGCACAATGACGGCTGTTGACAGTCATAGCAAGCAAAAGTGTTTGTGGTCTACAAGTTAGAGGGCTACATCCAACTACGCCAAACCTACACCCGCAACTTCATTCCAGTAGACAAGTCCTACATTCCAACTAAGAAGACTGCGCTGCCATGGCCTCATCTCAAATATCTAGCGAACAAGCTACCTCCACTACAAGGCTGTGAATTGGGATTGTTAATCGGAAATGACTGTCCGTTAGCATTAGCCCCCCTTGAGATCATCACAGATGTGATAACGATCCCTTTGCGCAAAGAACTAAACTCGGATGGAGTATAGTCGGTTCATCCAACCCACATTTGTATCGCAGGGGAACCTGAGTTTTGTGCATCGCGTTGCAGTGAGGGAAATACCAGCTCCATGTACCACTGATGTGCTGAAGGTCTTGAAATCAAACTTCAATGAAAGGAGATACGAAGGCAAGGACAAGTATGTATCCCAAGATGACGTCTGCTTTGTACAGCTTCTTAGCGACAACATCAGTCAGAGGGAAGACGGACACTATGAAATGCCTCTCCCTTTCAAGAGCAAAAGTCCACCTTCACTAACAACAAAAGTCTGGCTACAGTCCGATTGCAATACTTATAGAAAAGGTTGAAGGCCAACAAACAGTATTGCGACCAGTACACCGCCTTCATGGAGGACATGATGATCAAGGGTGACGCAGAGCCAGCCCCTAAAACACCTGAAGGGCAGACTGTGTGGTACATACCCCACCATAGGATTTACCACCACAAGAAGCCAGAAAAGATAAGGGTCGTGTTTGATTGTTCAGCGAAGTTCCATGGTGTCTCTTTAAATGACATGCTGCTGACAGGCCCTGACCTGATCAACTCCCCGTTGTGAGTGCTCTGTCGCTTCAGAAAAGAAGCTGTAGCTGTGATCTGCGACATCGAGAAGAGGTTCCACTAATTCGCTGTCTCTCCTGAATTACGGAACTACCTAAGGTTCCTCTGGTGGGAGACCGGAGATTTGGAAGGAGAACCACAAGAGTATCAGATGGCTGTCCACCTTTTGATCACTGCTTCGTCCCCCAGATGTGCCAACTTTGGCCTGAAGTACCTAGCTCGGCAACACAAAGAGAACTATCCAACAGCATCAGCCTCTATTGAGAAGAATTTCTACGTGGATGATGGTCTAACCAGCGTCCCCTCAATAGAAGAGGCCAAGAAGCTGGTCGTTGTGGCACAAGAGTTGTGCAAAAGAGGTCTACGCCTTCACAAATTCAACTCGAATGAAAGAGAAGTCCTGAACTCCGTGGACCCATCAGAAAGAGCAGTAACAACCGAACCACTCAATCTTGGCCAGAATGCTACACCAGCAGAACGTGCACTCGGTATCCAGTCGTTACTAGAACATAACACCTTCAGCTTCAATGTCGACTTACCGGATAGGCCCTCAACACGCCGTGGTATCTTGTCAGTCATCGCTTCCTTGTACGATCCACTGGGATTTGTCTCTCCATTCACCCTAAGCGGAAAGTGCATCCTTCAGGAGCTGTGCCATAGAGGTATCAGATGGAATGAGCCACTTCCTGAGGACTTAAACCCACGGTGGGAGGAATGGAAGAATGGTCTTCAGAAGCTGAGGAAATCTCAATACCGAGATGCTGCCACCCACATCACTTGGGCTAAACTGTCAGTACAGAACTGTACCACTTCTCGGGTTTGCTAGTAATGTGGGATATATGACATGTTCCTATCTCAGATTCAAAAATGAAAGGGGTGAAGTCCACTGCTGTCTTGTGATGGCCAAAGCAAGAGTTGCACCGACAAAGCTCACAAGCATTCCAAGACTGGAACTTTCAGCAGCCGTGGTCTCGGCAAGATTAAGTGTCATGCTGAAAAATGAACTTGAAATGCATATTGAAGAAGAGTTCTTCTGGACAGACTCTCAGGTTGTCCTGGCGTATATCAACAATGAAGCACGAAGATTTCATGTCTTTGTTGCAAATAGTGTGCAACTGATAAGAGCAAATGCAGATCCCAACCAGTGGTACTACATCGACACAGCAGAAAACCCAGCCGACCACGCCTCCAGAGGTCTCCCTGCATCAGACATCTCTGCAACAAACTGACTATCAGGACCTGAGTTCATGTGGGAGCAAAAATATACCCAAAGTCTCACCTCTCAAATGAGCTGCTTGTTGGCGATCCTGAAGTCAAAGATATTCAGGTGTTTGCAACCAAACATCAACCTTCCCAGCCAAACATCCTCAACCGTCTGAGCCAGTTTTCTTCCTGGACAAGACTCGTTAAGGTGGTTGCGAGGATCAAGAGGCGAAAGTCTGAGCAAGAACATCGCAGCGAACTTGTGGCTGTTGAAGGACGCGAGAGAGCTGCTGAGGTGGTAATAAAGCTTGTGCAACAAGAAGCCTTCTCTCAAGAGATGAAGACACTTCAAAGAGGAGACAGTCTTCCAAGCTCAAGTCCTCTATTTCGCCTCAATCCTATTTTGGACAGAGGTATTCTTTGTGTCGATGGAAGACTGAAGCAGTCATCTCTCAGTCTTGAATTTAAGTACTATCATTCTCCCTAAACAAAGCCACATCACCAAGCTGATCTTGACTCACTATCATGTCAAGATTTGCCATCAGGGCCGAAGTCAAACTCTAACGGAACTCAGAACAATTGGGTTTTGGATCATCGGTGGGAGCAAATCATTTGCCAAGTCGATACACAGTTGCGTGAGATGCAGGAAACTTCGACAGCCGGTGGAAGAGCAACAAATGGCTGAGCTCCCTAAAGAGCGCGTCAAAGTCTCGGCTCCTTTCATGTACTGTGGCATGGACTGTTTCGGCTCATTTCTCACCAAGAAAGCCCGCAAGGAGCAAAAGAGGTATGGTGTGATATTCACCTGCCTCTTCTCGAGCAGTACACGTAGAAATGATTGAGGACCTATCAACAGATGCATTAATCAATGCCTTAAGATGTTTTATCAGTCTCAAAGGAGCCGTGTGCCAACTCCGTTGCGATCAAGGCACCAACTTTGTGGGAGCTAGGAATGAGCTCAGAGAAGCACTGAAGCAGTGTGACACCAAGACACTAGAGGTTTTCCTAGCAGAGAAGCAATGTAAATTTGTTTTCAATGCACCCTCAGCAAGCCACGCTGGTGGTGTCTGGGAGCGCCAGATTCCGACTGTTCGAAATGTGCTGACTGCCACACTCTCAGTACCCAGGCAGACTCGACGACTCCTCCCACAGAACTCTGTTCTATGAAGCTATGGCTATTGTGAACAGCTGCCCGTTAACTGTAGATGAAGTAAATGATCCCATGTCATTGGAACCTTTAACACCAAACCATCTCATCTTGATGAAGTCCAAGGTTGCCCTTCCACCTCCTGGGAAAGTTGTTAAGGAAGATGTGTATGCAACAAAAAGGTGGTGACGAGTCCAATATCTGATTGAACAGTTCTGGAGCCGTTGGAAAAGGGAATATTTCTTACACATCTCCACAAGGCAAAAGTGGCAGACCCCCCGACGCAACCTTAAAGTGAATGACTTAGTCATCATTAAGGAAGACACCCTTCCTAGAAACCAGTTGCATCTAGGACACATTGTTGAAACCACGGAAGAGAGTCATGGTTTATATTAGTTTAGTACACCGTGTAAAGGTGTTAGTAGGAAAACAAGATCATCCAGTAGGAAAACAAGATCATCCATCTAAACCTTCGATCATAGAAAGGACCATTCAGAAATTGGTTCTTCTCCTAGAGAGTGAGTGATTAGCGGAGTGACACCTCAGCCACTCAGACATGCTTATTCTTTAGCAATCTAGTATACGATAGTCGTGAAACTTAAACTGGTTAGTCTATATGGAATCATATATGTTTCGTTTAATGTGGTTCATCTGTATTTTCACTCATCATAACATGATTGGTGGGAGTGTAAGTGACCGCAGCCTTAATGTCGTTTTTTACCTACTTTTAATTTGACAGTTATACCTATGTATGGGGACTTTTATTTTGAAGAATGTTTTCCTTGCCGTCCGACTAGCGGAAGTTCACGTTGGCTCAACGAAAGGGCAGGCGAAGGCATGTGCGTGTGGGATCACAATATGAAAAGGATCGTAGTGTTCACTGCATAACTCGAGAATTAGCCAAAATGTTTATGATTACTGAACAACTGATTTGAAACTATTGATAAGCAGTTTAAAACGTTTGAGACCAGAAGACTGTTAGAGGTGAAGAGCAAGTTGCAGAATTTCTGGCAAGTTGCTAGCGGTTTCAATACGTGTCTCAAGATGGCGTTCTAAGATTTTCCTCGCCCCTTGATAAGCGGAGCGAGGTACGTCATGTTTTACGTGTAGCATACTATTGCTCATGTGTTTTCTTTCATGGTACATTCCTCTAAATGTATATTATTTTGTGGCTATGAAGTAGTTAGCCTAATTGTGTTGTGACTGTCATTCTATTCTTTATAGTTTTCATGGTGCTCGCCAAGAATGTACCTGTGTGGTGTTTGAAGCAATAAATGCACCCGTTGACTCCACGTTTCGTCTTTATTAAAAATATTGAGGGCAGCTACAGTGAAAACTCGCTGCTGAGCATCGACAACTCAACGCCTCATCACCCGCCTGCCGTCTTGTGCGTCGAGAGCACCTGAAGTCCCGCCATCAGTCCATTGGCCCACGTTTGTAACCAGCACTCAGGCAAGATCAGTACAGCAGGCTACCGAACGCACAGATGCAGTGAGACCTTTTCTGACAAAAGTAGCCTAACGTTGATATCCACGTATTAGACTGAAAGTTGCCTGAAAACGATTGTATATTTTCTGATTTGTAAAGGGATTTAAA
The DNA here is from genome assembly GCF_029633865.1 of Lampris incognitus. Classification (NCBI taxonomy): domain Eukaryota; kingdom Metazoa; phylum Chordata; class Actinopteri; order Lampriformes; family Lampridae; genus Lampris; species Lampris incognitus. Next base: position 122,182,324 of record NC_079212.1, read on the forward strand.
GACTTTAGTTACATGATCTAAGAATAGGCCTACAGTTAATTTCATCTTACATTTAGAAATACTGAACATGTGTTATTGTAAGACAATCAAAAAGGGAAAATTGTGTAACTGTGGCGTACGTTGAGATTTGCTCAGTGTTTGTTTGATAGAAATGCTTTAGGTGTTAAAAGTAGTATATGTCCAGTGGTGTCACTCAGTGCTAAAAGAAAGTCTATATTCACTGAAGTAAAAACCCAGACTCAAGACACTGTAAAGTCATAAGTTAATCATACAGCCGTACAAGCCAAACAAAATGTCGATCCCTGAAGAGACAACGGTTGACACACAAAAGATTAGGTCAAGCTCTCGTGAAAGAAGCTTAACAGACAAGGGCCAAGAGATTCACGATCAGGAAACAAAGAAACATGCAAAGGCATTTAACAAGGCTTATAACTCCTGGAAGGAGATAGTAAGAGAAGCTAGAACAGCACTGAAATCATTCTGTTCACAAGAAGACCTTGATAAAATTGAAAAGGATATTAACGCCAGGCACAACGTAATAAGCCAACATTATGAGCCTATCCAACGCAACTGCACTGCTACTCCGGATATTGTTCATAAAATGGATGACTGTCTTATAATAACCGCAGAGATATGTGACATTGTAACTAAATGGCTAGAGACCGTTGATGAGGCCTTCAATGTCCATCTTGAGAAGGAGGGAGGATGGTGCTAAATAAGGATGAGTATGCGTCTTGTCTTTGGAGGCACATATACAGAAAACGCCATGTCAGGGTTATCACAGAGATCAGACTACCATTCAAATGCCTCCTCCAAGGCCTTCAGCAACCACTAAAATGCCACCTCCAAGATCTCCAGCAACCACTCAAATGCCAACTCCAAGGCCTCCAGCAAGCGAGCTGATGCAAAAGCAAAACTTGCAGCTAAACAAGAGCAAAGTACAGTGCATCTGGAAAGTATTCAAACCCCTTCACTTTCCCCACATTTTGTTATGTTACAGCCTTATTCAAAAATGGATTAAATTCCTTTTTTTTCTCATCAATCTACACACAATACCCCATAATGACAAAGTGAAAAAGATTTTGTAGAAATTTTTGCAAATTTATTAAAAATAAAAAACTGAAATATTGCATGTACATGTGTAAGTATTCACACCATTTGCTATGACACTCAAAATTGAACTCAGGTTCATCCTAATTCCACTGATCATCCTTGAGATGTTTCTACATCTTGATTGGAGTCCACCTGTAGTAAATTCAATGATTGGACATGATTTGGAAAGGCACACACCTGTCTATATAAGGTCCCACTGTTGACAGTGCATGTCAGAGCAGAAACCAAGCCATTAAGTCAAAGGAATTGTCTGTGGACCTCCGAGACAGGATTGTATCGAAGCACAGATCTGGGGAAGGATGCAAAAAAATTTCTACAGCTTTGAAGGTCCCGAAGAGCACAGTGGTCTCCATCATTCATAAATGGAAGAAGTTTGGATCCACCAGGACTCTTCCTAGAGCTGGCCGCCCAGCCAAACTGAGCAATCGGGAGAGAAGGGCCTTGGTCAGGGAGGTGACCAAGAACCCGATGGTCACTCTGACAGAGCTCCAGCGTTCCTCTGTGGAGATGGGAGAACCTTCCAGAAGGACAACCATCTCTGCAGCACTCCACCAATCAGGCCTTTATGGTAGAATGGCCAGACGGAAGCCTCTGCTCAGTAAAAGGCACATGACAGCCCGCTTAAAGTTTGCCAGAAAGCACCTAAAGGACTGTCAGACCATGAGAAACAAGATTCTCTTGTCTGATGAAACCAAGATTGAACTCTTTGGCCTGAATGCCAAACATCACATTTGGAGGAAACCAGGCACCTCTCATCACCTTGCTAATACCATCCCTACAGTGAAGCATGGTGGTGGCAGCATCATGCTGTGGGGATGTTTTTCAGCGGCAGGAACTGGGAGACTAGTCAGGATCGAGGGAAAGATGAATGGAGCAAAGTACAGAGAGATCCTTGATGAAAACCTGCTCCAGAGCGCTCAGGACCTCAGACTGGGGCGAAGGTTTACCTTTCAACACGACAACAACCCTAAGCACACAGCCAAGACAATGAAGGAGTGGCTTCGGAACAAGTCTGTGAATGTCCTTGAGTGGCCCAATCAGAGCCCAGACTTGAACCCCATTGAACATCTCTGGAAAGACCTGAAAATAGCTGTGCAGCGACGCTCCCCATCTAACCTTACATACAGAGCTCGAGTGAATCTGCAGAGAAGAATGGGAGAAATACCCCAAATATAGGTGTGCCAAGCTTGTAGCTTCATACCCAAGAAGACTTGAGGCTGTAATCGCTGCCAAGGGTGCCTCAACCAAGTACTGAGTAAAGGGTGTGAAATACGTGTGTACATGCAATATTTCAGCTTTTTATTTTTAATAAATTTGCAAACATTTCTACAAAACCTTTTTCGCTTTGTCATTATAGGGTATTGCATGTAGATTGATGAGAAAAAAATGAATTTAATCCATTTTGGAATAAGGCTGTAACATAAAATGTGGGGAAAGTGAAGGGGTGTGAATACTTTCCGGATGCACTGTAAATCCATGCATGAAATCCATACTCAGCAAGCAAGACTTCATAAACTAGAGACAGACATGCAAGAAGAGAAGACAAAGCTACAGCTGCTACAAGCTGAGAAAGTGGCACGGGTGAGAGCATACAAGTTTTGAAGATGATTCTAAGCACTGTGATGAAGAAATTGATAACAAAACGCTCTCTGTTCCTCGAAATACTGAATCGAAAATCCATGTAAAACCAGAGACGATGACATTCCAACCTCTGCAAGCACACCCTGAAATACCAGTAACTCAGGAGAAAGGTAGTCTAACCCAAGCAATCATAAGCTTGCTAAGTATGAATCGTCTGCCTGCTCCAGAGCCAACAACATTCACTGGCGAACCCTTAATGTTCATAGACTGGAAAATACTAAAAAGGCATATGTATTGTTGTCACTATATAAGATTACCAGAAAACCAAAATTATTTTAAATGCAGAAAAGAATATTGGGTATTTTACTGAGCTTAGATTGAATCTGAACTTTGAAATGATTCAGCAAAAAAGCTGGTAATGCCGACATTATTTATATGTTGAGTGAGATTGTTGATTATTATTAACAATTAAATTTTCATGTTTAAATGTCTGTCTATTCACCGATTACAGTTAATAAAAACACAAATAATCTTAAATAGTCATACATTTAAAGTTAAATTAAGACATATATTTTATTCAAGAAAATTTCGAAATGAGTAGCCCTCCATGTTTCCCACCCTTTGGGTAGCTCTCAGTCCCAAGAAAGGTTGGAGACCCTAGATAGACAATATTTAGTTGAAAAGAGGGGCTGTTTTCAGTCCAACTGCTGAAATCTGCTCAGTAAACAATTGTCTTCTTTATAGCGGGAAACCTGCAATTGTAGAAAAAACGCAGTTCAAGCAAACCCATACCATGTAAAGCAGGGGTAAATAAAACTATATCATGTTAAAAAGTATGTTTAATGGATCAATTATTTCTACATTTACACTCACCACATTGTAAGATGAACATTCCTTGTTCATCTTACAATGTGGTGAGTGAATCGTTTGCTTTGCTCCGACTGGACAAAGACACCACCTCAGTCTGAGCGAACACCGTGTCATGTTTCAGGACAGTCAATGAGCTGAGGGACTTAACCGGGGGAATGACCAGCTAGCTCTGACATCTTTGTTCAACGATGCACCCAACAGAACCGAAGATTTGTCAATGTTCCTGAAGTGGAAGATGGCAAACTTGGCAGTGATGACTGACTGAGTGTCTGTTGACCTTCAATGGTGGTCATCTCAGTCACTCCTTTAGCTGGGGATGAGAACTTTTGCTCTGCTGCCCCTTTTGGTTGGTGAACGGCGGCCTTGTTAACTACAAGAACACTTCCCGATTCCACCTTTTCCAATAAATAATAGTCCTTTACTAATAAATTTTAGTCCTGCAGCAGGTGCCTCTGATTTTGAGCCTTGCTGAATTGTTCTGGTTTTATTTTTATCATTTGTTGTTTTGTTTTTTTTATTTATGCTTGGTCAAAATTTTTTTTTATTTTGCATGTTCAAAATAAAGACACTTGAATTTGAATGTATTAAAGGTTGACGGAGAAAATCTTATGAAAAAGTAAAAGTAAAAGTTATACAATTATTACAGAGAATGTATATATTTATTCAAAACAGAAATCTTATCGAAACAATGTCATAGAACAAAGTGAAATCAATGTTGTAACAGCATTTACAAAAGTGAAAGGGTTTGTGTCGTACAATAGCAACACTTCAAAATTCACAAATGATCACTTGTCGTGGTTCCATTGTTCTTGTTTTGCAAAGACATAAAAGCTAAATGAACTACAGTCATTCAAAAAACTGACGTCTAAAAAGTTGCTGAAGTCTTGTCCAAAAAATGTCTCTCAATCCTCCTGTGTAGCGCATCCAGGGAGGCTGACAGATTGTCATACAGAGCCTAAACACAGCAAAATGAATAATTATTCTTTACCAATAATTTATGCATTCACATATCTGGGCTGTGTACTTAACATGCAATGTAATATGAAGCTCAGTCATGGTTGTACCTGTGCCTTTTCTGTCTCTTTGCTGCAAGTGTCCCTCAAGCACTGGATCTTGGCCTTCAGCTGCTGGGTTTCCCTGGTGATCTCTTGGTTTCGCTCAACCATCTCCTCACGCTTCTGATGAATCTGGTCATGCTGCCTGAAAGACAATTAGGGCAGGTCAGTTCAAGAGAAACACTACACAACAGCCAGCTAAATACAGAGAACACCATAAAAGGATGACCCATCTAGGCAGCTTTGAGGAAAAATGGTCCATACAATGTGTGGGAGTTTTTTCCTCTAATGAGCAGTGGACGATATTGCATATTACATCGTGGAGGTAATACCTCAAAACATCGTTTACACGTTGCGCCATCATCTCTTTCTTCTTCTGTCTGCGAATTTGCTGTTTGGACTCCTTGCCCAGCTTCATGGCCAGAGCTCTCTTAATCTGGACCTCCTCAGTGCCTAGATTCTTTAGCTCCTTCTTCTGCTTCTCATACAGACCTGTTAGCTCCTGGACCTACACATGTTCAAGCACAAGCACAAGCACAAGCACACACACACACACACACAATAAAAAGGTACATGTCAGACACGTTCAAGTATAAACACATGCAAATGCTCTCTAATCTACTTCAGTATCCTCAGAGGTACTTTGCGTTATGTACAGGTATCTGAACCCTTTACCCCCCACCAGATGCGAGTCTGGTCACATCTAATCAGCCAATCATCATATTATCACACCGGTTTTGTGTCAAGTCATGTAGACACCATCTTTCTAGTCTGTGGATGCCACACTTCCTGTTTTTTTCCGAAACCTGCCAGAACACCAAACATGTTTTTCCCTATAGAGAGGCTTTTCATTATTTCACATTTTTCAAAGGAAATATCTTTTGTCAGTATGCTGTCCATGGTGATAGATAGGCTGTTTTTTTTTTCCCAGCACAGAGTCAAGACACATGGAACAGTAACGTCCATGTTGAGAGATGCATTTGTCACAGCAAGCCCCCACGCCCTCCCAGGACTCACCCTCCTCCTCCCAGTCTCCCTAATATTGGCCACACCCCTGCCCTAGCTTCTCTCTCCTGTTATTGTGTGTATGTGTGCTCTAGGATTGGAGCAAGGTGTGCATCAGGCAGAGCAGAGGTCCACCACCTGCACCTCATCTACTCCAATTAATTCTACTCCTTACATACCCAGCCTTGCCATAGCCACCTCGCCAGATTGTAGTGCCTGCTTATCCCATCTTAATATATCCAGCCGCTGCCTCCGGTCGTTGGTCTGTCTCTGTGGAGCCCCGTCTGTCTTCCTGCTTCCCGGTTTGGTGGAGGTTCCCCTTCCTATCTGCTCCTCGCTCTACCGGCTCCTTGTCTTGTCTTGCATTAAAAAACTTGTTTTACGGAAACCCTGCCTTGATTGTGTCAACATATTGGCTTCGGCCTTGCAGCCCCACTTAACAGCATTTTAATGCAGACTTGGACAAGCCACACAAAGTGAGAGTTTATACTTTATTTCTTATTTTCAAACAATGTTTCATTTCATTAAAGGATTTCAGAAAGTTTATAAGATTAGCAAATTTCATAAAACTTTGCTTAATCCAAATCAATAGTGCCACAAACTGTGCAAAATGAGTTTCCCAAGAAACTGTCAACGCATTTCTATAGAACTAGCATCCGCAGTGGTATGTGCTAGTCTGTGTTATTACCCCCCCACCCTTTTTTTGATGCACCCCCTTACTTTTTCTATTTCCATTGCACTTGATTTACCATTCACCCCCCCCCCCAAACACACAATTTTAGGTTGTATCTCACCTCCTCCTGTTGTTGCTTGGTGCTGCTCAAGCCACTCTGCAGATCCTGCAGTAGTTTGCTCATCAGATGAACGTCAGCCTCATAGTGGCTCACAGACTGTATCGTGTTCTGCAGCTCCACCATACGCTCATCACAGTGTTTCTGGTACAAACAAAATTAATCCAGTCACTGATAGGTGTCAGCGCTGAAAACACTAGCTTTCAAGGCAAAAGACATCCGCGATTATTCACAAACCCAACTGTTAAAATGGCCCTGTTCCTCTCCCCTACTCACAATGGAACTTTTGATGCTCTTTACGTTCGCCCTCATTTTCTCCATTTGGCTCTTCAGCTCCTCTGGTGACTCCACAATCTGAGACTTGAGCTTGCTCAACTCTTCCTTTGAGTTGCTCAAATCCAACTTCAGCTGTGCCTGGTGCACACATTCAAATGGCACCAGTCATTAAAATGACCCTGTTCCTGTAAGACTGCCCTAGATTGGTGACCTGTAGTGGCCCTTACAAAATCATTATGGTTGTTTGCTTTCTTTTATCCCCAAATCCGCCAGCATTGTGTCAGCAGTTTGGGACTGTTTTGGGATGCTTTGACGAACAAAATAATACCAACATTTCCAACACTTTGAGTTTCTTACTGGGTTCTGTCATGCTTCAAATCAGTAGTGCCACAGACATTTGCACTTTGATGCCAACTTCAATGAATTTGTATACTTTTAGGGAAGTGATTTTGACCCATTTTAAATGAAATGAATGAATGATGATTTATTTTGAACATGTAAATAAGCAGGATATAACATACAGATAAGCCATTCCCAATAATCTGAAATGATCAACAAATCCACACATCAAACTCAGCGAGCAAATCTCCGCATGCATTACATTATTTGTTACATGTTGGAAAAGGAGTAGGAGGAAGTATACACTTATTTTTTCCTACCCCTTCTCACCTACTCATAAGTTAATTCAGCTACTATACATTTCAAACTCAATTCCTACTGTACTGTATAGAAATAATGGTTTACATATCAAACTGCCATATTTCAAGAACAGAAAAGCATTTAAATTATGTCTTATCATCACATACCAGTTTCTGAGTCCTTTCAGCAATTGTGGTTTTCACTTCCGCATTGACATCATTAATTCCATTCTGAAATTAAATACATTTTCAACTGGTGTGACAACACAGAACATGATAAGAGGTATCATTCATATGTGAAAGATTATTGTGTTTAATGGCTACCTACCACTTGCTGGTATTCACTCACGATTGCAGTCTTAAGCTCAGACAGATCAGCGTCCAACTCCAAGGTCTCTGCCTTCTGCTCTGGAGGGATGGTTCTAAACCCAAAAGGGCAGGGGGGGAAAAGCAACCATCATCCAACTGTACATGTCTGAATTTTTTTTTTCAGACTAGCAATAATGAAATCTGTTATACAGTCCAAACGAGCCCGTTTAATTTTCATGGTCATATTTTAGTGCCAGGAATATTGATATTGTATTGACATTATATTGTCAGCACTTTTTTCATCTGGCCTTAGTTCATGGTAAGTCAAATCAAGTCAAGTCAATTTAACTATTTTCAACCCTACTACTTTTGTTGCTTCACTGAATGACCAAATGAAAACTGTATATAATGGTGTATTTTAAGGGCACATTTTCCTAACTTGGACAAAGTTTTGTTTTTTTCTCTAGAAAGGATAACAAGAACAAATTTCACAGTAATTTAAAAACCAGAAAATAATTACTTTCATCCAACACTTACGTCAGGGTCTCAATCTTCTGTTCTAATGCATTTATGCCTTTAGAAATATCCTGTAACTTGTCTGTATCTGCCTTCTGGAAAAAAAAAAACATCAACAGAAATGATAAAATACACACAGTTCACTCTTGGGGAAGAATGTGAAGTTTACTGATTTAATTTTTCTATACTGTTGCTACCATGATTTCTGCTTAAACGACCATGACCACAGCATGGCTGTATTCATTAGCCATTAAGATCAAAGAGACATCTGTTAAATGCAGTCAGGACATCAAACTCACTGATAAGTGAAGATCTGGCAATGGCAACAAAGTCTTCAATGTTTAAATGTTTAATGATTTAAATGTTATCCCTTTTATCTTCCAAGAAAATGTTCTAAGCAAAAACGTTTAGTGAAGAAATAACCAGAAGCAACAATTTCCACTTGCCAAATACCATGAAAATACCTTTCACAGGGATATTTTTTGACAAAATTCTGTTTTAGTAATATATGAAATGAAGTAGTGACACATTTACAGCCCAGTGCAGTCTGTATTCTGACTACAGCTCCCATAAAGCTACAGGGTGTGTTCCATTAGTATTTGTTGAAGGACAGCCTAGCCACCTTTTTCTGTACCATTCACGCCATCACCAAACCTCCAAACAATAACTGCAAACAATGCCAATTTGACTATAGAACATACAAATCTGGCCAGAGTCGCCAACGTTATTTCCCGTTTCTGCTTCCTGAAGTGAATGAAATTCATGATGCCACTTAAAATTGTGAGAGTCCTCTTCAATTCTGTAAGAGAACAACAAAACAATTATTCGACGACAAATTGCCAGATGCTAAATGTAAAAAAACAGAATACAAATGTAGCAGGACTATTTAGAATGAAGGACAAAAAAATTACATACTTGGGGCCAGCAAGTCATTGAGAGAGAAGTCATACACAAAGCATAAAGGCAGAAACTGCTGCCTGGAAAAAAATAGCACAAGAGATGTACATTAAGACTTAATTCTTCACAGTAGATATAAATTAATTTACTGTGACAATAAAATCTTTTACAGACCCACTTGTTGCATTTGTGTCCATTTTAATTGTCATGTAGAAGCAGGTTAACAAGGTGAACGAGAAAGTCAGCACTTCATCTTTAGTCTCGAGGCTGAAGCTGAAGTTTCTGTTTTGGAAAGCATCCATCCTGCCATATAGTGAATCCCATCCCATCCATCAATTATCCAAGCCGCTTATCTGAATTCGGGTCGCGGGATGCTGGAGCCTATCCCAGCAGTCATTGGGCGGCAGGCGGGGAGACACCCTGGACAGGCCGCCAGCTCATCACAGAGCCAACACATTCACACCTAGGGACAATTTAATACGGCCGATTCACCCGACTTACATTGTCTTTAGACTGTGGGAGGAAACCGCAGCACCCGGAGGAAACCCACGCAGACACGGGGAGAACACAAAGAGGACGACCTGGGATGACCCCCAAGGCAGGACAACCCTGGGGTTTGAACCCAGGACCTTCTTGCTGTGAGGTGAATGCGCCAACCACTGAGCCGAAACAATACTTTTGGAATCAATGGGTAATAGCTGTAAGTTGCTACACAACATACATGTTCCCAACTGAGCAGACAATTGCTGGTGCTGTAAGTAAAGGTTATGATTTGTAAATTTGACTTGCAGTGTGAAAGACTATCCCTTTACTCACCAGCAGGATACACACAACTTTGCTGTTGGAACCACCGAAAATGTTCTTTTTGAAAAATCTTTTGCTTCCCTGAGACTTCATTAGCTTTTTAGCTGATGATTTCTAGAAACATGACCTTACTTTAAGCGCAACAAAATTGACTGTAAAAATCAACATAAAGTTTGGCAGTTAAAAAAAAAAGTTAAATGGGCTTTAAGTGTTTCAAACACAGGCTTTACCTGGGAAGACCGCCCAGGTATATTTGAAGTCCAGCTGTGACAATTATTTTTTTTAATATTACTTGTACACCAATATTTGTGTAAATGGGTCAAAGTCCCCCAGTGTAGACTACCACCACAAGTACATTTTAGACCTGTGGGAAACACTGTCAATGGAAGACATCCAGGTTTTTAAATAAAACCCATGAATTGCCCCAACTATGCTCAAAACTATGTGTAACTTCGGCAAAATGAGCAAACAGTGGTTGGATTTTGAAAGCACACAACCAAAAGGAAAAAAAAAAGAAAAGTCCCCATGCTTCCTGAATCCTTCCCACCCTCCAAACCAGGTTCATGCGTGTTCGTGAGTTTGCTCGTCGTAACTGGCAAAGTTCATATTGCCCATGCATTTTTTTCAGCCAATTTCTTGGTGACACCAGCATTGTTGTTGTGAGGCATTTTTGTACTTACAGGTGAACTAGTCATAAAAATTGACATTTCCAAAGCACTGGCACTTAATCTGTCCACCTGTACCCAAGATCCATAGGAGAGTTTAATGCAGGGATGGGCAACATAATCCAGAGAGGGCCAGTGCGGGTGCAGGTCTTTGTTCCAACCAAGCAGTTACACACCTGAGTCTACAAGTCAAGGTCCTTACCAAAGACTATTGCAGACATGAAAATGGGTCAGGGGTGAAAAAGGTGAGAAGGATACGACCCTCTAGGGGGGTCCGGGGGCATGTTGCCCCGGAAGAAAATTTTGAACATTTTATATTTAAATGCATCAATCTGGGGCACTTTGAGAGAAAAATCAAGCATAATTACAAGACAGTATGTATATGTTCACATTATGCTATATAAGAAACGAGACTGACAACTTCTCTCATGAAATGCACAAGAGCGCAGCTTTAATATAGGGTAATAGTGGCAAAACAAGATAGGAATACTAACAACATGTATATGGGTGTAGTTTATATCTTTTTGGCAGAGAATGCACTATGCAAATCCTTGTTGATTGATCTTCCGGAAGACACCTGACAGATGGAATGAGAGCTCTTGTTCTTTCACTCTTATTTTCCCTTCTAGTTTAAGCCACGACCAATTCCAGCTGCATTTGATGCCTGCATCCACTTGTTTTACAAGAAGAGCATCTTTCTCTCCTAACACACTCATTCTGGAAAAACAATGTTAACGTTAGTAGGGTTATCTTCTAGCTTAATTGATAAGTGGTGGTTGTTCACACTTGGATCTGAAGTTACATTTATACAGATATCTGTCCACTTGAAATCAGATGTGTAAACGAGTGTTTCACAAGTTCAGATAAGTAACTTAGACTATAGGCCTAACGTTACCCTAACCCACAGAGTAAAATTGAAAATTGTTTTACACACAACGTTAAGCCTACATACATAGTTGGATTTCAGATTAAAAGGTATCCGGTATTTACAGTTACAATGTAGTAGGTTAATAAGTAACATTACGTCCCTTCCACTGACTAACATTACTCAACATAATTCTGTGAATGTAAACTTACACGATGTATTTCGCTACGCTCGCCTGCGCTTTAGTGTGATCCTGGAACAGCCAGGCACTAGAGAGCCCTCAGGCTTGCGCCACTCATAAATCGACGGTTACAGTCCAGTTCTTTGATATAAGCCTGTCCTGTGACACATACACATAGGACAATGAAATTATGATATTGTTAACGTTCGCTAACGTAACGTTAGCTAATTTGTTGACTCAGATTCTACAATGTGAGTTAGCTAACTTAGAACACAAAAAGCTAGCTAACATTAGCTAGCTAGCGTTAACGTTACCTCAGCCTCCCACCGCACCAGTTCCTCAGTCCACATGTCCTGAAATGGGTTTTAGAGATTTAGCCAACAGTTAACGTTCATCGTGTTTCTTTTTGTGGGATAACGTTAGCTATACAACCTAGTCTGCTGCGTATACGGTGTAAGCTAACGTTAGCTAACGTTACCCTACTAACTAGGTAGCTAACAATTTTCCACAAGACGCAAATCTCTCCACCTGTCTGTGTGGAATATAGCTAACGTATGCGTCGATGACACGTAGATTCTTTATTAAATCTCTAGCTAGTGATAGATTACCTGAAATCATGTAGGACTAGGCTATGTCAACAGAGCTCCTGAGTAACGTTATACATCAGAAAATGAAATGATTGAAACGCTCACCAAATTCAGTCAGGCAGGCATCAGTCAGGTAACCTTAGTCCAAACAGTCGTCTTCCCTCAGCCCCGCGCGCTGCTCCATCAATCGCTTTGGTCAGCACAAGCACTCGCACTTCACGAACCAATTGGGTAGCGTTACCTTCTCAGGGAAGACTGGTGACGCGAGGCCCCTCGTGCTCGTAGGAGGAATATTTTTACAATGAAAAAGGCGAATTCGAATTCGATAGGCCATCTCACCATGGCTCCGTGCTCTCGTGTATAACTCGATGTCCGGTCCCATACACCCCCCACCCCCCCAAAAAACATTTTTTTCATCGGATCTACACGATTCACGTAGGTCACCTATTTTGGATTCAAAACGGCGAATTTCGCCGAAAGGTGAGTGATTTTCATGCCTGCTATTGGTTAACTAATAGAATCAGGTGTGTAACTGCTTGGTTGGAACAAAGAGCTGCACCCACACTGGCCCTTTCTGGATCATGTTGCCCTTCCCTGGAATGTATCATAGTTGATTCTACATGCATGTAAGAAATTATTTTAATTACACCAAAATTGTTCTTGTGAAGCACTGTTTTACTGATGGTGAAGTATTTATAAAGATAAAGATCACAATTTCCAAAGCACTGGCAACTTGCGTGACCACCACTGTCCAAAATATGAAATAATGCCGTGAAGAGAGTACAAATGTATTGCAGTTTATTATCTATGCATGATAAAATATCCTTTTAGTTACACCAACATTGGGCCTCATTCATGAATTGGTGTTTAGATTCTGGGATTGCATAGGCTGTTTTTTCTACGAGACAAGCTTGAGTGCTAAAAAGTCTACAAAGTGAGAACAAATTTGTATGCATCATCACGTCATGAATGAGGCCATCGTTTCTGTGAAGTAGATTTTTTTCCCTCCTCATAGCCTACAGGTTATATGTGACAAAGATCACCTTTTTCATTTGACCGAGGAAGACAAGCCTATACTGTAAGCAATTCCCCCCCCCCCCCCAGGATGAATCCGGAAAGTTCCCGCCCTCAGGTGCTACGATTGCCCAGATCTGCCTGTCAGTCAAGGCCGATGTGAACGCGCAACAACCCTAACCACGTTTGTTAGCGAATTCTGAGCCATTAGCCACGTTTGCAACCAAGCCAGCTGTGCCAACTTAAATGTGTGCGCGGTAAGCGAATATTTTTTTCCTAGGATGGATCCGGAAAGTTGACTGACAGGCAGATCTGGCCAATCCTAGTGCCTGAGGGCGGGAACTTTCTGGATTCGTCCCAGGGAAAAAATATTGGGATACTGTAAAAGGGGCTTCACTGAATAAAGGCTGAGCATGCATGTCAAAGTTGAGTGACAGTCAGGAGGTACGCCCCTTCCCTTTGAGCTTCTCTGATTGGTTAGAAGGACGAGGCTCGCTTTCAATCAATCAATCAATCAAGTTGTATTTTATATAGCACTTTTTTAGCTGCTTTTGAATGGTCCATCTCTGCACTGCTGCTATGCTGGTCTATGAAACTCACTCAAAGTAGACTGTCAGTATGTGTCCAAGTTAATGTTTTGGAGCAGAAATAAAAAACCTTACATACTATAGCTTTGTCTTCCTCCTTTACTAACAATATTCATAGTAAGTCTTTTTTTTATAATTATTTTCATGAAGAGTTTGGTTTAAATCATTTCTAAAGGGGAAGAAAAAAAGCCTCACATGCGCACGTAAACACTAATGATAGCAGCAGACGACTCGTGAAATTGTGGACACTGAATGTTCTCTACCACAGGGACCTGTTAGAAACAAAAGAGAGAATAAATGGGGTTGTGTTGTGATGAGTCTGCATAGTGCATTATCTGTGTGTTCTACAAGGAAGTTTCCGGGTGATGGGAGTAACCCTTTAATGAGAAAAAACAAAAACAAAAAACAAAAAAAAAAAACAAAAAACAAAACGATACCCAACAAGAAATTTTATGGAAGCACTGCTTTAAAGTGGATTGCATGAATGTCAACATGAGGAGGCCAAAATGATACAGGAAAATAACCTTAAATCAAGTAGTGCAAGTAAACACTTCATTGATGAATTTAGACAAGCTGTAGTTTTATGCAACATCCTCTCTAACATTAAAAAAAGAAGAAGAGAGGATTCAGGGAAAATCGGTACATATCTAATACTTACCATGAAGTGGCACTCTGGTCTGAAACGATACACGAGATGCAATATCTTCATGTACAGACTTTGGACTGACAGTGGCTGAAAATGAGAACAAAGAAGTTATTTAATTAAGTGGTGGATTGCTGTGACAGAGTAGTCATTTTTACTGCACTAACTGCAATGCAAAGGTATATCTCTGTAATATCCTGACAAGCCTTATATGTACATTCTAAATTCCATTGGGCCCACACTCTACTGAAGTCCATGAAAAGAATCAGGGGGAATAGCCCGCGGTGGTGTAGCAGTCTAAGCATCGGCTTTGTGTCGATGCAGTTGCCCACTGGGGACTGGGGTTCGCGCCCCGGTCTCGTCAGATCCGACAATGGCCGGACTCGATGAAGCAGCAATCATTGGCAACGCTGTCATCGGGAGGGGGGCGGAGTCGGCTTGTGTTCGTCACGTGAATGCGTCTGTGTGTCGGAAAAAAACAGTGGTTCGGCCTGGAGTCGCCTTGTCACGAAAGTGGGGAGGCGGTCTCCTTCGAGACTGCCGACCGGAGAGATGCAGTTGGCGAACGCATGCAGTACGAGGGTGGGTGTTTGAATTAATATAGGAATCGATTGGCCACTAAATTGGGAGAAAAAAAGGAAAAAATCAGAAATAAATTTATATATATATATATTATAAAAAAAAAAGAATCAGGGGGAAAAAAATCCTTAAACCTTTTTTTTTTCAGCTAAAGGCCTCCATCTCTTAGGAAAAAAAGATTTCTTTTCCCCAATTACATTATACATTACACAGTTAAAAGTATGTTGACATGCAAACATCACATCTTTATGTGCTTGTTGAACATCTCATTCCAAAACCATGGGCATTAAAAGGTAGAACGAATAGGATTTTCCTGAAAATCAATGTATAGAACAATCCCTCTCAATCACCACTTACGACTCACTAGATGTGTGTGGCAGTGTCTGTACTTGCAGAGACTCTGTTCTCTGCCTCTATTTTCTTATTTTGCTGTGTACGGGGATGATTCTGGGTATTAACCTTTGGATTTCGTGACCAGGCGTCAGATCGAGATGATAAACACACATCCAAGCGGAAGCTACAACAATGGCAGACACAGCACTGAAAGGACACAAATATAGCGAGGCGAAATGCCAAATGGACAAAGCTCTTTCCAAAACGAGAGCGAGTCTGGAGTTGGCTTTCACCTGCTGGCGAACACCGGAGAGGATGGGAATGAACAGGGCGACACTAGGAGTTGGCCTGTACACTGGGATGTGTTCTGGCAACTACGGTCAGGGGATCTGTCCTGATGGTATCGTTGAGCCGGGGAGGAGGAGCCAACTTTGAATGTTGCGTTTACAAACCTCAACCGACAAATCCCACTCGTTCACACCAAACTTGGTAAACCATGTCTTTATAGACCTCGCTTTATGCACAGGGGCATTGTCATGCTGAGACAGCAAAGGGCCTTCCTCAAACTGTTGCCACAAAGTTGGAAGCACTAGCATGTGCGATCTTATCGACTGAGGTGCAAATTGCAGCAGAATCGGCGTTTATAACGGCCAATAAATGACATTTAAAAAATAAACAGAGACGGAAGATTGCCATTGCGTAGTTTGCAACTCCACTGTTAGCAACATGTATTTGGAATGCCACAAATCACAACAATCAGCCGACCCAAGCACCATCGAGCAGAGCAGACCGCGGTGAAGTTAGTTTTTAAGTTGGATGTTCGACAGATTCACATCGGATCCAGCGGCTTCCCCTGTGGTTAAGAGCGAGCGCTCAGAGGTGAGCTGATCGCGCTCTTACTAGTCCATGGGCCAGACGATATTTCGGTACACTCAAGGTGGCAAAACTTACTTATAATTTTTGAAAGGATCCATGTCTGTAGATGATATTTTGGTATGATAACCATTCCTGAGTGGCAGCTGTATCACAGTTATCAGCTCATGAAGTTAACCACCCGCTAAACTAAATTGCATTTTAGACGCTGGTGCATATCCTGGTTTAGCCTCATGGTCAGGACATTTTTCAATGTTCTATAATATTGTCTTTGGTATCATTTTAAAGGGGACCTTCTTAGCTTTCATTCAAGCCCTGTTGTGGATATTTCTCACAAATATAGAGGTCACTTGAGCTCTTCAACCCGTCAATAACACACATCTTTCTGCAATTTTCGCCTAAACTATATACTTTCTTTTAGCCCTGTGGCATCTAGGAATATCAGGGACACAAAACACAAAAACTGGAATACTCACAGGACTGTAAAGATTCAGGAAATGTATAATATACCCATACTATTTCATTGTATGAGGTGATTGTGAGCCTTAAATGAGAACTAGACCAAAGCCAGTTAGGTCACAAACTGGTCTCTATACATTTGTTTAAATACACAATCAAAATACATGATAAAAAGGAATACCATAGTGAGGTAATGAACTATTTTAATATTTTAAACAACATTGACATTTACATATACTTAGTCAATGATACATGTAATCCCATATCATTAGTGGGTATATGTAATGGTAATGGGTAGGGTAATGGGTATATGTGAATATGGTTACATTATTGTTATCAAGCTCTGGGTAACCAAGTCCAGAATCAACATCCTGTGCATCAATAGACTACTACCACAGTAATACCATCAGAATCATCACACTGTCATTCATCAAACTGCTCGTTTCTCTCATCATCTGACTCCCCAAGTTCAAAGTCCAGTTCTGGACCATCTTGCTGTTTTTGGTTACTGCAGGTCTGTAACCTGCACATGTCTGTGCATGGAAGTCCATTTGACAGGCACATGCAGCTTGGCATTTTGCATGAATGCACACACTTGCATGTTAGCATTTCCAAGACCACATCTGGTGCAGGTGGGGAGCGCATCCAGTAAATGGCCAGCTTGCCTTCATCGTCTGTCCATCCATACTCAGTAGGGCTTGGCACCACAGGGTTAGCCTGCAGACAGCACTTCCAAATTGCTGCCTGATAGTTGGCTCGTTGAACATGCATAAAGAGACAGTCTCTACATGGTGGCAGCTGGCTGGACTCAACCTCTCCCCTTTTGGTGCAGAAGAGCTGGTAACGCAGTTTGTTCACCTCAGCAGTGCTGCTATTAGCAACATACATCCGACAGGTGAACTGCTCAATTTTCTGGAACAGCTCATCACTCACATTCCATGTCTGTCCCAGTTGACTAAAAGTCTCTTGGCAGGAAGTGTGCTTTCTCACTATCTTCAGGGCATTCAGCTTCCCTCGACCAGCGAATGCACTGACAGTGTCGCAGCCTGTGAAGGCATTTAAGCCAATTAGGCTGTCACAGATGCTGTCTCCAAGTGAACTTGCCAGTTTGGTGATGTACAAGATTCTTGTACTGGAGAGTGATGTCTCCACCCCGGTTCAGTCGTTCAGCATCTTTGATCGAAGTCTGGTGATAGACATCAAAAACAACATCAATCCTCCCACTCTGTGCTCCCTCATGGAGGACCTGGGTCAAGGCTGACTCTGCCACCTGTGCAAAGGTTTTGTTGTTGCCATTCATTTTTTGGACCAGGCTCATCCCATCAATGATGGAAGTAGATGGGATTGGGATGTCTTCTGCAGGAGATACATTCTTTTCAAGCTCTCTGGCAAGTGCAGCCTTGTTTGTTTTTCGTAAGGACCCATCAGCATTTGCCAGTGCCCATGGTAGTGGGCCAAATGGGTAGGCAAGGACATCCTTCAGATTCACCTTCCTGCTTTCAGCCACCAGGATCATGTGACTGAAAAGGTTTCTATCTGCCTTCAGAACCACATCCTGTGCTTTCTTTCCATGAGCTTGTTTTGTGCTGACATTGGAGAATGTTTTCAGACTTTGCTTGGTCATCTTGTCGTGGAATTTCACAGGTGGTGGGTCTGCATCTAACCTTGTTTGCTGGAATGCTTGGTAGGCCTCTTCTCCTTTCTCAAGAGCTCTCAAGAGATCTATGGTCACATCAGGTGGAGCCATGTTGCCAGTGGAGAGGCTAACCAAATCAATCTCATCAGGGGACATAGGATTGAGCCAGTTATTCTCCATAAGGTCCATGAGAGACTGGACATCTGCTTCATCTCTCTTGATCCTTGGACTCTGTAGATCTGGATGAGACCATTTGCACCTGCCTTGACCTGTCAGGTCTCTCAGCTGTCTGAGGTACATGCTTCTATACTCAGCTGTGAGATAATATTTGGTCACAGCTCCTGGCTTCAAGCTGAATCCCTTTGTCCCTCCAGCTGTTTGGGTGTCTTTGTTCACCGTTTCTTCTATAGCTTGGTCAACAGGGATTCGGCCAAAGGGATTGGTGGAGCCCAGTTGGACTGAGAAGCCTCCTTCCATGAATTCTGTGTACACATCTGGGTGTGTGATGGGCAGCTCAGACATCTGGACGTAGTAGTAGGGGAGGTAGCGTGCATAATTCATCCTGTCATAAGCAAAGCACCATGGGATCATTGCTCGAATGCTAGCCAAGTGTAGCATCCAGTCTCCCTCTCTGGATGCTCGGATGAGCCCCAACAAGATTTCAACCATGTCCAAATAGGACATCCAGAAGTTCGAGAGGCTGCCGTTTCCACCTCTAAGGAACTCACGGTAGACTTCAAATAGATCCATGATGCGTGTACAAGAGCTGTTCTCGAGGACCTCCTTCAAAGCATGTTGTGAGACTTCTTTCCCAAGGCTGTCAATGGTCTTCAGTGTCTCATTCAGGTGAACCATGTCATTCCTGTGAGTTTCTTCCAACCAGGACAGGAAACCATTCAAGGTCAGTCGCATGAGAGCCTCATACAGGAGCTGGTGTAGTCGCACTGCCCTGTTGTACTTGCGGCCATCCATAACACCAGCAATTGAGCCTTCTGCAATCATGCCAGACTCAATGCAGAGGTCTTTGAGTCCAGCATCTTGGAAACGCTTTCCTATTATTGCCAGCAGTGTGCAGATGGTGTGGAATACCCCAAGCCTAACGATGATATCATGGAACTTGTCATGGTGTTTCCATGTGATCTCGACAGCCTTCGCATACAGGGCTTGGTCAAAGACACAGACAATCTTCCTCAGGCCTAAGCACTGCATGATGCTCAGTGACTGGTTAAGCACCTCGTTGACAGTAGACATTTGTGTCGCTGGAGCATTGATGGTAGGCAGATAGCCTATATTGTCGGGGATGACCGTCATCTCTCCTCGAGTCAGGATGTTGAAGCCTGTCCAGCTGCTGACTGATTGTTCTTCTTGTTGTGACATGCGTGCTAGGACCCAAAGAAGGTTTTTCTCTCTGGCAAGCTTAGTATTGGCTGCAGTATCGGCATCTGACTTTTTGCTTCGTGGTGGCCCTACCCGTTGTCCAGCATTGTAAGTTGGTAACATTGGTGGGGGTCCATCAATGCTTCTCTTCTTTGTTTTGGGAACAGTGGGCATGGGTTGGACAGGAAGTGGGTTGACTGGCTTTGCTTGCACAGCAATCCCATTGACTCTGTGAGATGTTCCCTCACCACTGACAGTTTCTTCAAGACGGTCGATATTGTCCCAAGCTAAAGTTGTGAATATGCCAGGATGGATGTTAGCTGGAAGGGCAATGCCACTCCCTGATGATGAGAGTTTCTGGAGACACAGGGCAGTGTTGATCTCTTCCATCTGTGAATAGGACACACTGTGACCAAGTCGGTTGAGGATGTTTATCAACTCTACATCTCCTGTCAACGATTTGACACTGAATGGCAGAACAATGTGCTTGGAAGGCTTGGTATTTCCACATGTCACTGCATATACTATGTCATGGCCAAATGACTGCAGAAGGCACTGCACTCTCTGGGATGCATGATCAGGATCATTTGAGCCTGTGAGTAGAGAGTACAGGAAGATAATGAGCGACTCTGGAATGGTAGGACATTCTGCTTCTGGTTTGACTTCAGGCGGCCAGGTTTGAGGAACATCTTGACTTTTAATGTCTGCTCTCAATTTGATGGCTGCTTTGGCTATAACATCTTGTGCACTGACACTTTTCAGGGTCTGCAGCTCCCTTTTGAGAGACTGATTTTCTTTGGCAAGTTCCCTCATGGACAAGTTATCGGGATAGAGGAGGAATTTTCCTTTCTCATCAGGGAATATCTGCAAGGCTCCAGCAAACGCAC
Source organism: Lampris incognitus (assembly GCF_029633865.1). Classification (NCBI taxonomy): domain Eukaryota; kingdom Metazoa; phylum Chordata; class Actinopteri; order Lampriformes; family Lampridae; genus Lampris; species Lampris incognitus. Next base: position 122,202,865 of record NC_079212.1, read on the forward strand.
TCTCCAGGTTTCGCCTTATGTGCTTCTTGGTTGATTCCTTGACTTGGGCAATGCCTTGGGAGTTCATTGAAGCTACCAGTCTAGAAGAGAGATCAGTCATTGTCATCACTTGAGGATTGCCAAAAAGCTCCATCCTGATGAAGAGGAACAGCTCATTGTATGCCTTATTCACAGCAGCTTCATACTGGGCTGCAGCATCATCATCTTCATTGCTGGCAACCTCTCCTTTGGAAACCTCTTCTTTGGTGTAAAGTCTATAGCATGACCTGTGGTAGTGCCCTTCAGCTGCTACAAGGTCTCTACTCACAATGGCAAGGATTCTGCTGTCCCTTTTCTTTGTGGCTGCACTCCTGATCTTTGCATCAGCTCGCAGTTCTCGACACTGCACCAGTACTTCTCTCGTATTCTGTCTCTTGGAATATTTGCTGTTTTTCTGACAAAATATGCACTCTGCATCATAAGTCCTAGATGTACTTGGAGCATGTCGAGCTACTCTCTTAGATTGTTTCTCTTCAGCAGAGACACAACTTTTCTTTTCTTTTGCAAGGAGGCCATCAAGAATTTGCTTCATAGTGAAGATACTGCGACACTTTCTGTGGTAGTAGATTGCTGGAATCTGTCCCTCAGGAATGTCTTTTGCCAGTTTCAAAACTGGTGCATGATTTCGTATCTGAGCTGCCCTGAGCAGAGTTCTCCATGAGTCGACACTTTGTAGTGAAACCAGCTTATCTGTATCATCAGAACAGTGGATAATGCACTCCACCCGTGGGCGCTTTGGTATTGGGTAAAAACTTGCTTGTTCACCAGTGGCCATATTCAGTCAGTTTTCACCTGCCACATACAAACAAATGCATGTAACTTAGGTGTATGAACACTACTAAAACAAAGTTTACTTTGCTTCACCAGCGTCATATTACCATTATTTATCTTACATAGCCACAAATAGATACATTACCTAGTTGCTATGCAACAGCTGTATTTTGTCCACATGAGGCCGCTAAAATCAACACAAGATGAAAGTTCCTCGTAGCCACTTTAACTAATCATATTAACATATACATTAAAAGAACATGCTAACATTATGGGAAATTAGCTTACAATCTTCTCCAGAGTGAGACAAGAAGATAGATACCAGTTTCCTCTATATGTGTTTAGTAGAAAGCTATCTGGCTGCACGTTAGCCTAGCTTAGCACAATGAATGGAAGTACACAGTACTGGTTATCCTTGGTTGTTGGCCAACTAAGAACTGTCCCAGAGTTTAAGCTAGGCTAATCAGTACCAGGGGTGTTGAAATGCTATATTTGTAAAAATCTGGGCAAATACACAATCGTGAGAGGCACAGAAACAGGTTTCCTGAAAGAAAAATGAAATAGCTGCTCATTTGGAAAGGTTATCATGTATTATTTTACTTCTGTTAGTGTACCAAATAAAATGGCACCAGTGAAGTTGTGTCACCTTGGGTGATATCGATATCTGGTCTGACCCATGGACTAACTGGCTTTGGTCTAGTTAGTTTCTTAGTAATAATGCCCTTCTAATTTAAGGTTCACAATCACCTTACACAATGAAATAGTATGGGTATATTATACATTTCCTGAATCTTTACAGTCCTGTGAGTATTCCAGTTTTTGTGTTTAGTGTCCCTGATATTCCTAGATGCCACAGGGCTAAAAGAAAGTATATAGTTTAGGCGAACATTGCAGAAAGATGTGTTATTGACGGGTTGAAGAGCTCAAGTGACCTCTATATTTGTGAGAAATATCCACAACAGGGCTTGAATGAAAGCTAAGAAGGTCCCCTTTAAAATGATACCAAAGACAATATTATAGAACATTGAAAAATGTCCTGACCATGAGGCTAAACCAGGATATGCACCAGCGTCTAAAATGCAATTTACTTTAGGGGGTGGTTAACTTCATGAGCTGATAACTGTGATACAGCTGCCACTCAGGAATGGTTATCATACCAAAATATCATCTACAGACATGGATCCTTTCAAAAATTATAAGTAAGTTTTGCCACCTTGAGTGTACCGAAATAGGAAATTTTGGGCTCTGGCCCATGGACTATACTGCCAATACAGTAGAAGTAGCCTCGGGATCCAGAGTGAATTTCTATCGATATCCAACTTATGACTAACTTCACCGCGGAGCAGAGTAGGCCATGATGGAGGTCATCCGTGTTCATGGCAAATTGATAACTGTCACGTGAAATACATAATGATAACAAGTAGGCCTGCAACTAACGATTATTTTGGTAGCCGACTAATCTGTCGATTATTTTTTCGATTAGTCGACTAATCTAACGATTATTTCTTTCACACCCTCCATCTCTGCTTCCTGAGGGCGCGGATCCTCTTCCGGGCTCCAGTGCATGTTTTACCTCACATGCTTAAGTCTGCACACCTGTGAATGTCGCCCTGTGTCTCTGTCTTAACATAACACGATCCCATAGCGAATTAAAATAATGACTCATGAAACATTTGAATTTGGAACTTGTTTTGGAGCTACTTGTTTAATCAAATGCATCATCAATCATAATGAAAACTAAATAAATACATTAAATAATACAAATGAAAGTCAATGCATTATCAATCATAATAAAAACAAAGTAAATAAATTAAACAATGCAAATTAAAGTGCAAGTCAAAACGTAAAGATAATGTGCAAATAATGTTTTAAAAGTAACTCAAAATAGCAGCCTCTGCCCCAGCACCGCGGTTCTGATGGGGCTGTTAACCTGGTCCAGGAGGGGGACGTGGATCCACTCACTAGGCTCCACCATCTCCAACAGGAGGGGAGGATGAGTCAGATCAGACAGACTTGTAGGTCTTTTGTTTGCTGTGTGTGAGTGAGAGGAGCTGTGTGTGTGTATATGTGTGTCTTACTCTGATCTCATGCAGTTCATAAATGCTTTAAATTGCAGTGCAGGAACGTGAGCATGTCGACGTGCTCTGGAGTGAGGCTGGCTCTCTTCTTTGAGGCGATGTTCCCAGCTGCTGAGAAGAGACACTCAGAGGGAGTAGAAGTAGCTGGAATACACAAAAACGATTTGGCTTGTGATGCAAGGGTTGGATACTTTGCCTCATTCAATTTCCACCAAGACAGGGGACTTTCTGTCTTTGAGAGGGGCTGCTCTCCGAAGTACATCAGCACTTCATTACTGATCGCTTGGTTGCGTGCATCCTGTTCATCATTGGTCTCACTGTCACTGTCTGTTGAGTCACATCCAAGCAGTGAATCGAGAGCTGAAACAGACCTATTTGGAGTTCCCTCAGCTGAGTCTGTGGCATCCTTGTCAGCTGATGCTGCTGTGGCTTCTTCATTCCCACTGGTTTGCTGGTTATTCACAGTACTCCCATCCTTGGACTGTAGGGCCAGAGCTTGTACTTTATTCTGAACAGTAAACCTCTCCTCTGGTGTCAGGAATTTCAGTTTTCGAAATCGTGGGTCTAGTGCAGCTGCAATGATCTGTTTGCTTGGGTCATCATCTGTGATGGTGACCTCTCTTGACCAGCGTGCAGTGGTCTCCTCTGAAGCAGCCGCCTGGAAGGCCTGCACAGGAGCTGTATTATAGGCAGTGTGGGTGGACTTCAAAAGCCCTCTGACTAGTGGAGGCAGGGCGGAGACTGTCACATAGCTTTCACCACTCAAGTAGACAGTGGCACATTCAAAGGCCTGGAGAGCTTTGGCCAGTTCATCTAGCAGGGTCCACTGATCAGCTTTGAGGTCTAGGTATTGTTTCCCTCTCTGTGTTACTGCCGGGTCAGACAGAGTCGCAGTCAGTGGCCATCTCTGTTCCAGCATGCGAGTCACCATATAATAGGTGCTGTTCTACCTGGTAGAGACATCTTGGACAAGTTTGTGTTCCGGGGTCCCCATCTGTTTCTGCTTTGTCTTAAGCTTGCTTGAAGCCAGTTCGCTCCTTTTAAAGTGCTCGACGAGACACCTCGCTGCTCCCAGTGCTTTACTGATCTGAGGGTGTTTCAGTGCACGATTGATCACCAACTGTAAAGTGTGGCCTGCACAGCGGATAGACACCCACCCATGTTTTTCCTGCAAGATGTTTGCAGCCAGTACGACATTGGAGCCATTGTCATGAACAACTGCCACAATCTTGCTTGGAGGGATCTCAAACCTTTCCACAGCCTGCTCAATCCATGCAGCAATGTTGGGTCCAGTGTGCCGTTCTTCGAGTGGCATGGTTGTAAGGCAGAAGCTAGTGAGCTCCCAGTCATCACTTATAAAGTGACAGGTGATGCCAAGATATGCCTCTGTCGCGACACTGGTCCAGACATCAGTTGTCAGGGCAATCTTGTTCTTGGTTGCTTTAAGAGCATCTTTAACCTTACCAAAAGTAGCTTCATACTTTCCCTCCATAAGCTTAGTAAAATGAGTTCTGGAAGGTAAGGTGTAACCTGGATGGAATGTGGTGACCATCTGCTTAAATCCCCCATCTTCAACCATGGATATTGGTCTCATGTCATTGACGAGCATGTTGAGGATGCTCTCTGTTAAGACTCCAGCCATTTGAGGGGTGCATGAGCCTCTCTTCAGGATGAACTCATCCACACGCCTTTGCTTAGTACTAAAATAGAAAGAGAACAAAACAGAAAGCTGTATTAATTATCATCACAAGTTGTAGGCTATGGTATCAGTTTATCTTAGTGTACTGCCTAATACCAATTAAACCATTTAAATGAATAAATATCTTACAACTGAATTATTGATATGCTCCAACCCAGTCTAACTAGCTAACGCTACGACAAGCTACAGCTGATTAGAGCGCACTGTGAAAGCTAGTTGACTGTCTAGGCTACAGACAGCTCACGTTAGCACCGTGTCGTGTTTTTGCAGACTGCAGATTGACTAGCTAAGTAAGATAGCTAGCTAATGTTAGATGGTGCTAACGTTCCCCGTCTCTGCAGTCTTGCCTGCGCTTTAGCCCAAAAAGTTCAATTTTTTTCAACTGAAAAAAAAGAAACCTAGAGCTCATAGCGTAAGTTACTGTAGAGTCAGTGAATGTTAGAACCCGTTAACATTTAGCTAACGTTAGCAATCTTAACTTAGCTAGTTAATACTCCAGTCTGCAAAAACACGACACTCGGTGATAAATGACGGAGCTAAACAACTCTAAGCTGTAGTGTGCTATGCTGCAAGCTTGGTGCTGTTTAGCTAATGTTACATACAGCTCGTTGGTGGATACGCAGAATCCACATAACTGAAATAGCGTTCGCTTAGCAAGCATCACCCTTGAGACGTTCTGTTTTCCAACATGTAACTTAAGCTAACGTAAACATTACGATACTGTGGCTAACTAGCTAAACTTACCCATGATCCGAAGTAGCAATCATCGTGGCTCCAGGGTGCTTGCGTTTCAAATGCTCGTGCATCGCCGTAGTGCTGCTGTGGAATGCCAATTCGGCTTTGCATATTCTGCATTTAACTGACTTCTTTGGCTTGTCATCTGTGAAATACTCCCAGACTTTTGATAGTCTCGGTCTCGCTGGTTTTTGCTCTTCATTAGCCTCATTCGCTCTCCTTTCCGCCATCGTTCATACGCTTTCTTCTTCTCTTCGTCGTTCATGCAAAATGCAGTTATATCAGACGATGGAAGCGATACTGCCCCCAGCACTTCCTATAGGGCATTGCAGTTACAAATGAACATTTGTGCGGTTTTGAGTTAACGTTACTGGCTCTGATTGTTTTTATACGACGCGTCGAAGCTAAAATTCTGCGTCGACGAGTTTTTATGATCGACGTCGTCGATTATGTCGACTAATCGTTGCAGCCCCAATAACAAGTATCTCCCATCACTTTTCCTCTCAGCCTAAACAAGCCAGACAACATTCATATCAGCCATGCCTGGTTTTGCTGCAGTAACGTGAAAGCCGGTACCATCAGCCAAACATCAAAATTAGTTTACCGTTACAGTAGTTGAGTGGTGTAATCTAAGCTGTTGAGAAACCTGATTGTAGGTTTATCTATGAAACAGTGTGGCAGTTCTAGCAAGTAAACAAACAATGGCCCTATCATTTCTCCCTCGTCACTTCTAAAAATTCTCTTGCAATATCGTTTATAGCAGCTTATAACGCTGTCCATAGCTAAATTAGGTTACCCACAAAGCGAGCTAATGCCATGTTTATCAGTGCATGACCGCTAACGTTAACTTACTCTGCCTAAATGAACCAATGGTAACGATATCAGCAAATCGAATGTCTGTCATTACAGTCAGTGAATTGGAAATTATTAAACCACAGGGGACACGTAAATAAACATGAGTTTAACAAGTATCTGACATGGCTTGGTAGCCAAAAAAAATCTAGCTTCTCTTTTAAATGTGTAGTTTGAAATTCCAAAGTCACGAGTCCTCACTGCAGAGTCATTTAGTATTAGATGCATTCACAACAGCGTTTACTCTAGGTCACTCTATCACAGTTTACTCTTTACGCGGCTCGCAAGCCATATGCAGCTCGTGACTTTGTTTTGCGCCTCATATAGATCCACTGATAACAATAAGAACATAGCTATAACTTACTTATAGGTTCCGTTTGTGTTCTGTTTTAGCACATTGAAATGAATTGTCCAGCAGATGGCAGCCAACTGAAGCTACGTCAAAGAACGTAGGGTACGTAACAGCGTGGGATCATGGGTAGACGTATAGCCTATATGTGTAGATTTGTATTTGCGAAATTTTTTTTGCAAATTTAGCACGTAAGGTTATATCAAATATTGTCTCGACCATCACCCTCTCAAAATGGACAGATTTATTATTAGAATAAAGCAGAACGAGAAAAGTGATTCTTCAGCCTCGGATTATCCACAATTAAAGCTTTGTGTGCAGAAGGCCATGAGCTTTTTTGTGAGCACTTATTCATGTGAGGCAACATTTTCTATAATGAGCATTGTCAAAAGAAAACAGAAGTAGGCTTACACACGTGCATCTTGACTGTTTGACTAGGATTGCAACCACTAACTACAAGTTTTGCATGGAGAAAGTCAAGGGACAGCTAAAACACATGAGCCTCAACACATTGATACAAATATAACAGAGAAAAATACTTTTTTTCCTCTCTATTGTTAGCCAATATATAAGTTTTTGTGAACTTTTTTCAAGTTGATAACGCTTATGTATAATTGCATATGTACATGCATACATAAGATGGGTTCCAATCCCAGCCTGAAAACTCACAAACAAGTATTATATATTCTAATGATGCAGTGTAATTATTAATTGAGAATAAAAAGAGATGTAAGGATGGAAAGCATGATACTATTTTTTTAAACATACACAAAGATGGTAAATAGCTTGAGTGATGATTAAAAAAAAAGCAAAAAAAAAACACCCGAGTTATATCTGCAATCTCTGCGGCTCTTTTGAGGAATGGTCTTACTCATAAGTGGCTCTCCTAAGAAAATTAGTGAGTACCACTGAACTAATTAGAAGGAGAGTTCACATGCTTTTGGCCATGTAGTGCATCAGTAAGTGTCATTAATAATTAATTATTCAAAGCAAAGTAGTCTATTATTCAACTTTGGTAATAAAACTGACATTCTTAGAGAAAACTTTTGATAAGAAATGAGCAGGTGAGCATTCATTTTGCTATCATTCATATCAATTTTTCACCTTTTTCCACAAAGACTTTTGTATTTTAAAATTTACGTAGTCTGATGACAAAAAACGATGTTCATGAAGCAGTATTTATAATAAGCATTTGACGTTTCCTTTCTTAAAACCACATTTTTAATCATTTGTCTATCCAAGTGAAATCTGTGAAAAAGTGGGCTGTGCTGAATGCAAATGGTGTTTTCATATTATATTAGTCAAAACGGAACTGTATAGTATGTGTGTTCGACTACTTAATAGATCGATTTCGACTATTCTGCCGTAGACTTCAACCCAGGAACCCAACCCAAATGGTTAACAAAGACATTAATGGCACAGATACTTTAATTTTTCTTTAGTGAATCTTTCCATCTAAAAGTCAGGTGCCTTTTGTTTTGCCACGTTCGCTAGCATCGGGCTACATGTTACCTTCGGAGTCGGCGTGAGATCATTCCTAGTGAAATGCTTAGCCTCCTGACCTGTGAGGATTTCATTGCGATAAAAGTTTACAATTTCATCCACTTTAAAGATCGGGAAGGTATTAGCTGTCATCTCCGTTGCTCGAAAGAGGTTAAGATGACAAATAAAGAAAGCGGTTACGTAAGATACAGAAAAATTATAAAACGGTTAACGGCTGGAAATTGGCGCTCGTTCGTTTCCTCGTGATTGGCTAGTGTTTTCTTCTTCTGCTATGACGATAATTTAAAAATTGTGACTAGTGCCTACACTTGCTGGGATGATGTACTGCAACACCACGCCCGCGTTTGAGTGCAAAACGCCTCCCGTAACGTACAATTTAGCAGATTTCAAGACAGAAATTAAGGGTAGTAAAAATGTCTCAAAATGCTGTCCCCCGCCCCCAAATGTTAAAACAGAGCCACAATTACGAACAATGGTGTCAAGTCAATCGCCGAGCAGTCAATCAAGCACGGCATCTTGAGGAAACGAGGAACCCAACCCGAATGGTTAACAAAGACATTAATGGCACGGATACTTTAACTTTTCTTTAGTGAATCTTTCCATCTAAAAGTCAGGTGCCTTTTGTTTTGCCACGTTCGCTAGCATCGGGCTACATGTTACCTTCGGAGTCGGCGTGAGATCATTCCTGGTGAAATGCTTAGCCTCCTGACCTGTGAGGACTTCATTGCGATAAAAGTTTACAATTTCATCCACTTTAAAGATCGGGAAGGTATTAGCTGTCATCTCCGTTGCTCGAAAGAGGTTAAGATGACAAATAAAGAAAGCGCTCAAGTAAACTACACGATATCGGCGGATCGCGCAAATTATAAAGTGTTTAACGGCTTGAAATTGGCGCTCGTTCTTTTCCTTGTTGTGACTCGTTAAAAGATTGTGATTGGCTAGTTTTTTCTTCTTCTGCTACGAGTGACAGTTTAAAAATTGTGACTAGTGCCTTTACTTGCTGGGATGATGTACTACAACACCACGCCCGCGTTTTAGCGCAAACACGTCTTCAGTAACGTACAATTTAGCAGATTTCAAGACTTAAATGAAGGGTAGTAAAAATGTCTCAAAATGCTGCCCCCCCACTGCCCCCCCAAATGTTAAAACAGAGCCACAGTTACGAACAATGGTGTGAAGACAATCGCCGATCAGTCAATCAAACACGGCATCTTGAGGAAACAAGTAGCCTGCACAGTAGTGATGCATTGGAAATTTACTCAGTTTATATTTGACACGTTTGTAATACATATATAAAGTAGCTTAAAAGTCCAGCTCTAATATGGAAAATCGTGCCCCTTTACCTCAGTGGGGCAACAGTTCGTCTCTAAGTGAGCTTGTCTGCTAAGTATTGAATAAAAAAAGAAGGCACATGTGACGTCTTCAGAATCAGGAAGTTAAGTGGTGGTTTGAAGCATCTGGCTTAGTTTGTGGGGTGGGTTTTTATTGCAATATATTACATATTAAACGCCTGTATTTTTGATTCGATTGAACGACACCGCCTTGAATGCGTGGGTTCGATAACTCGCATGTTGGCCGAGTTTGGTGTATTTCATCATGGCTGTGAATTGGGCCGATAGGATCACCGCTTTCTCCCGCAGCCCAGCTGAGTTCCTCTCCGTCTCCGCGGCCGAGGGTTGTCTTGCAGAGTTGTTTCGTGAGCTCCGAGACGACAGCGTTAGCAACAGCGTCGAGGTAAAGAAGTAACACTTTTGATACGCAAAGAATGTTCACTCCACAAATGTGTTTAATTTTTTTTTCAGTTTAGTAATCAATTTGTCCATCTCCCATCCCAGGTCGTCATTATTTTTGCTAAACGCATTAAAACTGTCTTGGATGATATCATAGATGAAACTCAGTCTGGTTTTATGAGGAATAGGCATATCTCTAACAACATTAGGCTTGTACCCAGAGTTGGTTAATAATGAAAGTTTCATCCTTTTCCTGGACTTTTTACAAAGCCTTCGATTCAATTGAACACAAATGTATCGTTAAATCACTCAACAAATTTGGTTATGGTAATTTTTTCCAACAGCAATTAGAACATTGTACCCAAATGGAAATAGCTCGATTAAATTGAAAAGTGGTATATCCCCACGATTTTAGCTATAACGTGGCATACGTCAGGGCTGCCCCATCAGTCCTCATTTATTTTTGCTGTCCACCCAACTCTTAACTAATCATATCAAAGCCAGTGGCGTGAAGGGCGTGTCTATCATAGATAAGGAAATCGTCATCAGAAAACACATTATATTAAAAACAAAACACATTATGTTAAAAAAACTGTCTTAATGATTAACTATGATAACGGTGGCCTCAATTTTCTTGATTTCACTACGCTAAACAACACATTCAAGGTTAATTGGATCAGGCACTACTTAAAGGACCCTATCTCTGTTTGGAATTTCATCTCTCATCATATGTTCTCTAATTTAGGTGGTCTGAAATTTGTTTAAATTTGTAATTACAATATTGATAGGATTCCTGTCTCTCTCTCTCCAATATCCATAAGCAAACACTTTTGGCCTGGTCTCTTATTTATAAGCACAATTTTTCTCCTAGTAGATATTTTATATGGAACAATATGGATATTTGTTACAAAAGGCAATCGTTATTCTTTGACAGTTGGTTTAGGAATGGTATTGTACTTGTTAGTCAACTTTTCAACCAGGAGGGGGTGCTCTTTGGTTATGAAGAATTTCTTTGTTATTATAAGATAACCGTGAGCCCTAAACAGTTTGCTATTGTTTTTGATGCAATTCCATCTGGTGTTAGCATGCTCTATAGGGGTTTTACCTTCCCACCTTCTGCTGTGACCCCTTCGCTTGACCCAGTAGACACACCTATAGCAAAATTGTGTTTTTCATCAGCTTCCTGTAAAAGTAAAAACAAAAAAAATCCGCACTTTATTCCAAGCTGATTGTATCTCTGTTTCATATGTAATTGTAATCTCGAATGCATTTGGTCAGGATTTATGTTGGGAAATATTTGGTCTTTTCCCAATAGATATCTACTGGTTAACAAAGTCAAAGAAACTTCTTTTAAGATGATCGTCGATGTTATCCTGTCAAGTCATTTTTAGTAAGATTTAAAAAAGATATTGATGTTTCTTGTACTTTCTGTACCATGCACCCAGAGACGGTCTTCCATCTGTTTTGGATTTGTGAACAAACTCGAAGACTGTGGCAAGGCATTTGTCGTTTTATTTTGGACTGTGTCTATGATGCTTTTGTACTTTGCTTTAAGGAGATGTTGTTTGGTTTTATGAATTATAGGAGTGATTTGGAAAGTGAATTCTATTTATGTAATCTAATCATATTGCTGGCCAAATTTTATATCCATAAATGTAAGGTGTTAAAAATGAAACCCTCTTTTGATACTTTTAAAATTGAAGCAGAATTATCTACCTCATGCAATGAGAAAGTTGTGAAAACTGTTAATTCATGCTCCAAATTTAACATACTTTTATAACTGTAGCCTACATTTTACCTTTTTTCACGTTGCACTTTTTTATTTTGATTGTGTCATACATTGTTTGTAACCCCTGGCGTTTTGTTTTTGTTTTGTTTTCTGTCTTTATTTGCAATTGTTATTGTAGCAATCAACCGGTACTACTGTTATCGATATTGCACTTCTGATGTTGAAATTGAATTAAAAAAAAAACAAACAAAAAAACAACCGGCAGTGGCATGTCGTGTCGTGACTTTTCCACTAGGTGGGGCTGCTTTGAATCCAGCGCATCAGAATTATAATTTTTCTTGACACACAGCAGGCATAAGAGTGTAGTCCTCTTAGCGGTCTAAGCATCGGCTTTGTGTCGATGCAGTTGCCTACTGGGGACTGGGGTTCGCACCCCGGTCTCGTCAGATCCGACAATGGCCGGACTCGATGAAGCAGCAATCATTGGCAACGCTGTCTTCGGGAGGGGGAGGGAGTCGGCTTGTGTTCGTCACGTGAATGCGTCTCTGTGTGTGTCGGAAAAAACAGTGATTCGGCCTGGAGTCGCCTTGTCACGAAAGTGGGGAGGCGGTCTCCTTCGAGACTGCCGGCCGGAGAGATGCTGTTGGCGAACGCATGCAGTACGAGGGTGGGTGTTTGAATTAAAATAGGGATCGATTGGGCACTAAATTGGGAGAAAAAAGGGAAAAATCAGAAAAAAGAGTGTAGTCCTCTAGGATGCATAATTTAATCTTTTTTTAAGTGACATACACAAGTCTACTTCCAAACGTCTAATACATTTCAGAAATAAAAACAAATAGCACATATTTAACAGAACTCGTTTATTTTTCCCTTTGCCTGTCATTGTCTGACACTATATTTCATTTATGTAGTGTAGGCTTGATAACATGCACTAATTGAATTAGACAATTAAACGAAAATGATAGGCTATTAGTGATTTGTTTTTTTGTTTTTTTTGCATTTGAAACAGTTACTCTATTTAAGCCACAACCAATCAAATTTCACAAAGCAATCAAATTTTCACCCATAAACATAATTCGCAGCCATATAAATCTCAATAAATTAATAGCGCAAATGCGGGAAAGTTTCAAACAAATAGACGTACATATTGTGCACAGAAAGTGTTCCACATAAAATAATTAATGAGAAAAAAAACCTAAACAAAACTATCGTAACAGGGGCCTACAGTAGCCTACTACATACTGATCGATAAGCATTTGGAAGTTCCCGCATTACGCTCGCACCATCGTAAGCCTGCGCTATCGCTTTATCTCTCTGTTGCTCTCCCTTCTCTGGCAGGATGTTTTCTAATTGGCAGTCTGTATGGGAGTAAAACAGCAAAAACGCTCCTGAACCTGGTGTGATTTGTCAATATAACGCAGTGCAAGCACTAACTGAGACTGCATTGATGGTTTCGTCGGCCTGAATGGCAAGAAAGTCTGCGTTTTTAATCTCATCTACTATGTACTCACGCATGATCCCCAACATACTGTAACGTGCATGGATAAGTAGACACGCTGGCCGCTGGGTAGCGGGTCTGACCCTTTAGTCTACTCTAGCGGTTAGCGATGTCTCCAGCGGTGCGGGCGATACAAGTTCGCTTCCCGGCCGCGGCAGTTCCTGTGGTTGCGTTGTCCCCCGAATTCGCTACAATCCAGCAGTTCATTCTGAATAATATTTGATGTACCTTTAAACACAGTTGCTGTTTCCAAGTGTTGTTAAACACACTGTCCAATTCAGCAGCAGTGTCACTGCTCTCATCGTGGCCACGCATCCCCTCCTGCAGGTTTCCTTTGACACCCCCCTCCTGTGCTGATAATTATTTTAATCGAGTGGTATCGTTTAACTGATATTAAAAATGATTGTAATAAAGTACGCATATTTTAATTGGAAGCTCGTGTCTCCTGCTCCTTTTTATTAAATATAAGAACCGGTATATCAAGGGCATCCCCTGGGTGGAATTCCAGGTTGGCTTTGCCCTATTTGCGGTCAGGGGCTTATAGTTGCCCCTGTCACACTAGCAAAATTCCTTATTTATGATTTGCCACGATCACCAGAGGGCTGTCGAAGGTTGAGGTTCTCAGGCTGATCTGGCCCCAACTGCCTCAAAAACTTCTCCGTTCAAATAGTTTTTAAAACAAAGAATCAACACTGTTATGAGCAGGTTGTTCCTCTAGCTAGCACATCAGCCATTGTTACATTAGCCAGCCAACTCCCTGACTTCCTGCTCTACCACTAACAACTGCTATGCATAGTTTTACACAGCGCCATCTACCAAATAGGGCGGGTATTTCTCCGCCCAAGAATCAGCTCTTTTCGGCGCGCGCTGTCAACCAATCCAGTGTGCGATGGCGTGGCTGCATTTAAACTCGCGTGTCTCCCGTCAGGCGGAGAAAAATGCGCCCTTTGGCACACAGACAAAGGTTTCAAGCAATGTTTTTTCATCATTTATCACACTTTTCTATCATAATACATGCTTTAAGTAAATATAACAATTGGATTTTATACACACACGACACCACAATTTAAAAAATAATTTAGTTATTACAATACTTATTTTCCAATTGGAATTGTAGGTAGGGCGGCGCCCTAGCGCCCCTAGTGGACGACACGCCAATGCAGACCGGAAGTTCTTTTGCAAGTACTCGTACATCGGAAGTCGAACGACGCCATCTTACGCACCCAGGCCAAGCCGGAGGCAACGCGGGGATTCGAACCGGCTATCCCCGTGTTGGTAGGCAATGGAATACTCATGTAAGAACGTGTTTGGAGTGATTTTATTCCTTTACACACCCACGTCGCTTACACTCAATTCAAAACTTTTTTGCAGACTCGGGGTCCATAACAAACAAAGACAAGGTTATATATAAAAAAGAAAGCCATAAAAGAATCATAGGTAAAAGATAAACCCTAGACAATACATAAAGTAAACACAAAATGAATGAATGAACGAATGGTTGATTTTATTTCAAACATATTAAAATAATAAAATAAAGTGTTGTAACGTGCACGGATAAACACACCCTTTAGTCCCTGAGTCGACTGGTTAACGTTGTCGCCCTTGGTACGGGAAATCTGGGTTCGCGTCCTGCCTACAACGGTTCCCGGGCTGCCCCCCCGAATTCGCTACATCGGTGTCAGAAATGGGATGGTGAGACCGTGAGGCCATCGGAAGCTTGTGCGCCTAGAGGCGTGAGGGAGCTGATATGCTGAAACGCGGGTAGTGTAACGTGCATGGACAAATTGACTCGCTAGCCCTTGGCTAACGGGTCGGACCCCTTTAGCCGATTGGTTAACGTTGTGGAGCGGGAGATCGGGGCTGCGGCGGTTCCTGGGCTGCCACCCGAATTCGCTACAACATATAGAGAGGAATACAAAAACAAATGGAAATAAAAGTGAACATATTTTGCAAACTCCCTGTAACAACACAAGTAATAACTAGCCCATGTTCGAAAAGGGCGTAGGATGAAGTAAAGAACTTTTCTGATCCTACATTACCAAACAAATCAAAACAAAACAAAACTTTCAAAACAAAACAAGAGTGAAGAAAAGCAAGACCAATGCATAGAAATCAAAATAAACAAAATAGCACAAGTCAAACAAGGCACCTTACACGTCATTTATCATGTCATGTTTTCCAGTCCACCTCTTTGTTCATCCATCCTATATCTGTTCAATATTGTAACGTGCATGGATAAGAAGACACGCTGGCCGCTAGCTGGCGGGTCTGACCCTTTAGTCTAGCGGTTAGCGATGTCTCCTGCGGCGCGGGCGATACGGGTTCGCTTCCCGGCCGCGGCAGTTCCTGTGGTTGCGTTGTCCCCCGAATTCGCTACATTGGTGTCAGAAGTGGGATGGAGCGACCGTAAGGCCATCGGAAGCGTATGCTCCCTGAGGCGTGAAGGAGCTGA
Organism: Lampris incognitus; assembly: GCF_029633865.1. Classification (NCBI taxonomy): domain Eukaryota; kingdom Metazoa; phylum Chordata; class Actinopteri; order Lampriformes; family Lampridae; genus Lampris; species Lampris incognitus. The sequence continues at coordinate 122,218,300 of NC_079212.1, forward strand.
TATGCCAGCGCAGGGACGCTCTTCCCGAAGGAGGGGGGTAGTGTAACGTGCATGGATAAGAAGACACGGTGGCCGCTGGCTGGCGGGTCTGACCCTTTAGTCGAGCGGTTAGTGATGTCTCCTGCGGTGCGGGCGATACGGGTTCCAAATATTATAAATTTTGTTTTGCTTAAATTTAGTGTTAGTTTATTTGAATCAAACCAACTCTTTACTTTCTTCAATTCATTTCCTACTGTATCCAAAAGTTATTCCAAGTTATCCCCACTGCAAAGTAAGTATGTGTCATCTACAAATAAAATTATGTTTAGTGTTTTGGAAACCTCACATATATTATTGATGTACAAAATAAACAACAATGGCCCCAACACTAAGCCTTGAGGAACCCCACACTTAACCTTCAGTTATTGATTTAAAATAGTTAATTTGCACGTATTGATACCTATTATTGTAACCGGTTATTTTCTTGCCCGGTGCGGGATTCGATACGGGGTATACTGCACCACAAGGCGACATCACCAACCGCTCGGCTAAAAAGTCAGACCCGTTAGCTAGGGACTAACGTGTGTTATTAGTAGTTTACAGTCGTCACCCTCCCCGGAAGCGCGCCCTCGCTCTTTGTCATTCCGCGCTCCGAAGAGACCTCTGAGGATCTGCACACTTCCGGATCCCACCACTGCCACCGGTTATTTTCTTGCTCGGTGCGGGATTCGATACGGGGTGTACGGCACCACAAGGCGATATCACTAACCGCTCGGCCTTTAGCAAGGGACTAACGTGTCTTCTTAGTAGTTTACATTATTTAGGTAACTGGATAGCCAAAAAATAGCTACTCCTCTGATTCCATATTTTTGTAGTTTTATTGATAATAAGTCGTGGTCAACCGTATCAAACTTTTTTTTTAGATCTAAGAATACTCCAATAAAATAACATAAAATGAACAATAGATCGCCACGCCCGTGATTCTTTAATTTTATCAGTGAAAAGAATGCAAGGATTTTGAACATGTCAATATGCAAAACTTTAATTACAGGGGTCATAAACATTTTTTTGAGCTGAAATCATGTTGGTATGGGTCTAGGATAGTTAAACTGATTGCCCTCATAAATTCAACAAAAGGCAAGACACATCACATGGCCGCTTTAGAACATCTTGTTCTTACTTCCAAAACGCACATCACGATCAACCCTCTCTTAACTTCCTACGCAACAGAAGAGACTTCAAACACAACAAGACCCATGTGATATGTAGGCAACACACGTGGGGTCTAGCGTGTTAGGCCAAAAAATTAGGCAAGTATTAATAATAATAATCCATTGAGTTTGTATAGCGCTTCTCATTTGGGGACACAGATCTCAAAGCGCTTCACAGATAAACAACTATAGTAGGAGAAAAAGTATTAAGATTATTAAGATGACACGCCCCTTAGCCAACCAAACATGGGCGAGGCGTTCTACTACAACACTGCAATCCTCAGGCTAACTCACACCACCATCATTATTATCTTCTACACTTTTTTCCAAGATGAAAGTAGGCAAAAAACAAAACAAAACTGTGCTTACTTAGTCTAATACTATGTATTAAAAAGCATTAAGGATAGTAAACAATGTAGGATAAAGGGAACACACTAACAAACTGTTTTTTAAATTCATGGGCTATGAAGTTCATGGACCTGGTAGAATTCAAGACCGCACAAATGTTGTACAAAGCAAGATATAATCTACTTCCTGGCAACATACAATTGTTCTCAGATAGAGGGGGGGGGGGTACAATGTCAGAGGTAATTTGAATTTGAATTTAAAGAAACACTGTGTTTGTACCACTCGCAAAAGTACCTGTATTTCAAATTATGGGGTAAGTTTGAAGAATGGTCTTGATGAAGAACTCAAGGAAAGCACAAGTTTAAATCAATTCAAATAGAAGTACAAAAAATATTTTAAAGGGGTACAAGGATGAGGAGGTTTTGCTCCTCTCATGACCGTGACACCGATAGTGGATGCTGTTATTGTTGTCTCTTAGTAATCATTATTAATGTTTTTTTTTGTTGTTTTTTTTTTATGGAATCATTGTGAGATAGTTACTGAGAATGACAATTGAGCATTAGAGAGGGGGCAGGAAATTATAAGTAGTAACTTCCTCCTCCTCCTTTTCGAACATATAGTTTTTGTTGGATTCTATTGAGAATCATTGTTGAATTCATTCATTCTCCAAACCGCTTATTCTTACTCAGGGTCGCAGGGATGCTGAAGCCTATACCAGCAGTCATCGGGCAGCAGGCGGAGAGACACACTGGATAGGCTGCTAGACCATCACAGGGCTAAATAGTGAGTGAGAGTGTAGCTGAGAACTATGGCCTACACACCCTCTCTTAATAATCTACAATTCATTATAATTAATTAATAATCAAAAAGTAATAATTAATTGATAAGAATAACAATTAATTGTAATTAATTACAATCATCTCAAAATGCTTTCAGTGTTAAGTTTTTTTTGTTTTTGCACAGCTCAAATAAGACAATGTCTTTTCAATTAAATTGTTTTACAAAGGTACCAAGTGTGATTCTACTGGACGGTTAACTCAGGTCTAGTTAGTAGATATTAACCATGACCGCTGTCATTTGCTGAGGATTGTGAGTACCAGCCAAACGACTCAGCCAGCCCGACTCCTGTGTTTTGAATGTAGGAATCTGGGAAATTGGTGTAAGACTTATATTTATTCTCACTCCTGTTCATCAACTCCTGTTGATATTTATTATTCATATAGTGCTGCAGCAAAGCAGAACAACCAGACACAGGACCGTTAAGCAGCGACTTTCCTCTTGCTACCCAAGACCAGAATTATCGTTAAAATGGAACATGCCAGTTTTTTGTTTTTCATGTTTTAACCCATTAACTACAAAGGGTGCGTTCTTTACACTACTGGTGACCATTTTCCAAAGCCCCTTATACTGTTTTAAAGTTTAAAAAAAATGTTTTTTTTTTTTACATTTTCTACCTTTATTGCATAGTGACTGTAGAGAGAGACAGGAAAGGCAGGGGGGAGAGAGGGGACGACATGCAGCAAGGGGCCTGGGCCGGACCCGAACCCAGGCCGCTGCGGCAAGGACCCAGCACCACGCGGCACCACTCTACCAGGTGAGACACCGAGGCGCCCCCTTTTGTTTTGAAAACGTTTCCCCTGCCTTCCTGTGAGCCTTTGTTTTTCATTCATTTCAGTAGCGCATTAAACTCAATTTGGAGGCTTGAAACCTGCTTGAGGCAAGTCATCCATGACAAATAAAATTGTCAACATTGTCAAATTTATATTAACTTTGCAGGACAACACAGATGAAAGCGTGACAAAGTAACATTGACTAAATGTTCACTGTGACGGATCATCCGTCTCAAGCAAGATTCAAGTCTCTGCAAGTTGATCGTCATTGCATACCGAAATGTGTTGAAACAAATGGCTCCTGGGATGTTGGAAAAATCATTAAAAGATGACAAAAAAAGTGACAGTATGCCTTGGAAAAGGGTCAGGATTGGGGCACTCCGGTGGCTCACCTGGCAGAGTGGCACCACACAAGGCCGAGTCCCCAGAGCAGCAGCCAGGGCTCGAACTCGGCCCGGGGCCCCCACCACATGCCACCCCCATGCCCTCCCTGTCTCCCACCACCATCACCACAAAACAAAGGCGGAAAAAGCACAACAAACAAATAAATAAATAAAGGAAAAGGGCCAGGAGTGATGTAAAATATAGGCCAATTGTAATAAATGGGCTAAAACGTGCAAAAAGAAAAGAAAAAAAAGCCGTTACTCAGGTGGAGGGAGTGAGCGCACACCTTTGCTAATTTACAACTAGCTTACCGACCTTTATAATTGGAGAGTGTTCAGAAAGGCTACTTCCCTTCTGGAGTGCCAAGGTCATCCCCTTCGGCCAGAGTTTGAGCTGTTACCTTCAGGTCGTCGGTTGAGGATGCCCTGTATTAAGACTAACAGATACAGAGCTTACTTTGCCCCCACTGCCATCCAGTTGTTAAATAGTAGATAGTATTTATCTGTTGTCTGCAGTTCGCTAGCTTCCTTGGTCTGTATATTTCATATTTTAATTTTTTATATTTCATATTTGGCAGGTCAAAGTTGGTTCTCCTTGCCGGGTCAAAGTTGGTTCTCCTTACCCATTGCCGGGTCAAAGTTGGTTCTCCTTGCCCACTGTTGTCAGTTCCGTCTTGGTGTTTGCATGTTTTGTCTTTGTGTGAGTTTTTATACTGGCTGCAAACTAATTTCCCTGCAAGGGACAATAAAGATACTTTGACTCTGACTACTGTACAGGGACCGAGTACATTCATACAACCCCGTAGCTCCTCTAGCAATGAACACGATGAGGCATGAGTTCTCGGGTTAGAATACTGGGCTTTATTGTCTTGGTTGGACAAACCTGTAAAAAACTGCGTACAAAAGAAAAGATATGAATGAGCGAATGAATAACGTTACAGCATATGTTTTATACACAATAGTATACAGCCGAACGCTAGCTAACATTAGCTATTAAGCTAGTTAACACAGTCAACATTACTGTCAAATGTAAACAATGAACATACCTCGTAGACTGCCTATGACACTAGAGGGTCTAGTAGGTCTTGATTTGCTTGTAAGCTATCTTGTTCTTTCTTCTTTACAATTCGGTCATGAAATAATAAATCTCTTAATATTTATTTGCGCTTGAAATATGACCCCGTTCCTCGCGCTTCTCTGTGTTCACATTAATCAATCACCTGGCAACACATGTCATGAAGATTAGTTCCGCCCGATGCAAGCCTACTAAATGTGAGGTAAGGTAGGAACCAAAACCCAATGCTGTGCTCAACTGATGTGAAGCAGTTACACTCCCACCAAATCACGCGTGATTTCCTAGAACAACCCAGAAGACGAAAATCCTAAAATAGAACTGCCAATCAACTAGCTGATGGACAGAGAGGGAGAGTACACTGGATTCTTCAGTCTGCTTCCAGCAGCGTGACCGTCCTGTGAATTGGCCCTTCCAGGTGGACAGGCCTGGAGATGCACCTTACCTTTCCTTTAAAGTGGTGGCTTTGCATGACCTTAGCTCTAGGCTCTTTGTTTCCCTTGCCCAGCGCTTGAGTCTGGCGACAGCTTTCACCATTCTTGACCAGTCATCGAACTTGTGTAGGCGATCTAACAGCGACCTTATTTCTTCTGTCTGGGTATCATGAACCTGGGCTTTCTTGAGCTCTGGGTCACCGCTTGCAATCTCTCCCACCTTGACTTCTCCACTCGGTAGCTCTTTCTGCCACATAAAGTCTGGGCCTGTGAACCAGTTAGAGGCTGCAAGTTGTTCTACTGTAAGACCTCTCGATGGATGGTCTGCTGGATTCTCTCCAGAAAGGCACATATCTCCATTGTGCGGCCTCTGTGCTTTGCTTGATGCATTCCACGAGGTTTGCTACGAACACATGAAATCTTCTGGCTTCATTTTGGGTATATCCAAGGGTAACCTTTGAATCCGTCCAGAAGAATTCTTGCGGGCAATCCACTTCCAGTTCCTTCTTGAGCATATCACTGTTGCGGACAGCCACCACTGCTGCTGACAGCTCGAGTCTTGGTATGGTTGTTACCTTAGAGGGGGCGACTCTTGACTTTCCCATGACTAATGAGCAGTGGACTTCATTTGATGCATTAACTGCTCTGAGGTATGAGCACTCTCCATAGCCTGACTCACTGGCATCGGAGAAGTGATGAAGCTCGTAGTAATGAGCTTTAAAGTTTGATGGAATGTAGCGTCTCTTGATCTTTACACCAGCCAGGTTTTGCAGGTCTCGGAGCCAGAATTCCCACAGAAGTGGAAGGTCATCTGGTAGATTGTCATCCCAACTGAGCTTGTCACGACACATCTGTTGCAGGATCTGCTTTCCAACCAGGACGACGGGTGCTACAAATCCGAGAGGATCGTAGACTGAAGCGATGGTGGACAAGACCCCTCTTCGAGTAAGTGGATTCTCTTTGACGACTACTCTGAACTGAAGCTCATCAGAAGCCCCGCACCACTGCACACCGAGTGCTCTCTCCATGTGTAAATCGCCCAATGCCATGTCCAGATCCTTGGCAGCTTCAGCACATTCTTCTTTGGGGATTGTGGCTAGGACTTCCTTGCTGTTGGAGATGAACTTGTGCAGCCGGAGTTTGCCTGTGCTGCTGAGCTCTCGCGCTTCCTTGACTAGCTGGATTGCTTGACCTTCGGATTCTACGCTTGCCAGTCCATCATCTACATAGAAGTTCCTCTGGATGAACTTGATGGTGTCTTCGTTGAAGTGTCCTCGTCCTCGGGATGTGAGGTGCTTGAGGCCATAGTTGGCGCAGCCAGGTGATGAGGCTGCACCGAATAGGTGAACCTTCATTCTATAGATGGAAGGTTGCGCTTCAAGATCGCCATTCTCCCACCACAGGAATCTTAAGTAGTCTCCGTCTTCTGCTTTCACATGGAACTGGTGGAACATACGTTCAATGTCGCACATTATTGCAACAGGACCTCTACGGAAACGACACAGGACTCCCACCAAGCTGTTTGTCAATTCAGGACCGGTCAGGAGATGGTCGTTCAAGGATGTGTCCTTGAATTTTGCAGAGCAGTCAAAGACGACACGTATTTTGCCAGGCTTTCGTGGATGATACACCCCATGGTGTGGGATGTACCATGCTGGTCCATTGGAGATGTCCCCTTCTGGAACTCTTTCTGCATCTCTGCGGGCTATGGTCTCCTCCATGAAGGTCTTGTAGTCTTGGTAGTATTGCTGGTTTCCTTTCAGCTTCCTTTCTAGGCATTTGAGACGTTGGATAGAACACCTCTTGTTATCTGGTAAGTTGGGCCTTTCTTTCTTGAATGGCAGTGGCATTTCCAGGTGACCATCATCCTTGAGCTTGATGCCTCTTTCCATTTCCGAAAGGAATTGGAGAGCTTCTTGGGAGATGTGGCCGTCCTCGGAAGCTCTTTCGGTGAAGTCAGATTCTAGCACCTTGATGACATCTGCAGGTAAGACCACTTCCCTGATTTGTGTTCTACAGACATAACGCACTTTACTTGTGAGGTCTGCAGAGGATTGAAGACCTGGCATCACTTGCTTCACGATGACTTGGTGGCTTACTCCAATCGCATCTCCATAGTCGAAACAGGGGTTGCCATCCAACTACACTCCAGCCCAAGTCTGTTCTCTGTGCAAAGGGCTGATTTTCTTCACCACGCAATACTTGTCTTGGGATGAGAGCTTGAGGGCAGTTGTAGCCAATTAGCAGGCCAACATCACAACTTTGCTGAGGAGCGATCTCATCTGCGATGTGCTCAAGATGAGGCCATGCCTTTGCGGTCTCCGGTGTGGGAATGTGATCTCTGTTTACAGGGATGAATTCTCTTGAGTAGGTCACTGGCAGAGGGATTATCTTGTCCGAGTAGAATCCTCTCCCTTGTAGTCCAGTCCATTTCCAACAGGACACTACTGTGTTTCTTGAAGCCATTGTGGAGAGCCTTAACTGAACGGGTTCATTCTTCGTGTGGAGAGCCTTTGCTGTTTCTTCAAGGATAAAGGTTGTGTCGCTTTGTGTATCGAGGAGTGCATACATGAGAACTTCGCGATCTGGCTCACTTGTTGTTGACACCCACACTGGAATGATCGTAGAAGTATGAGTGCCTTTGACGTTTTGGACAACTCTGTGTGATGTTGCCTGACTTGTTGTACTTGCTGCTTCATCTTGTGGGCTCTTCTTTTTCCTTTCCTTTGATGTGTTGCCGTCTTGCGCTCCATCAGGTTTTGCGGCCATTCTTTCTTCCTTGGTGCGGTCATCATGAAGGCATGTCGGATGTGGTTTGTCACATGTCTTGCAGGTCTTCCTCTTTTTGCAGTCCCTTGAGCGATGGCGAGGCTTAAGACAGCCAAAGCACAATTTCCTCTCTTGAACAAACTTGACTCGCTCTGAGATAGTCTCCTCCATAAACTGACGACACTTGTGTAGACTGTGGCCTTCCTTCTCACAGAAGACACAGCTGGTAGCGACATCTTTCTCATCTGAGTTGGTTGCCAGCGCCTTTGCTGCGGGCCCTCTGTTTCTCAAAACCTTTTCACCTTCACTTGGTTTTAGAGCATGGAGAGATGTCAGTGGGTTGCAAGCGATTTTGGCTTCACGCGTGAGAAACTTGACGAACTGACTGAAGCTTGGGAACCCTTGATTTTGTTCTTCCATTTGTACAACTTCCCTGTTCCATCTTGAAGTCAGCCAGTCTGGAAGTTTAGCAAGCATTTTCTGGTTCTCGCTGCAGTCATTGAGTATTTCAAGACTCTTCATTTGGGACATGGCAGCCTCACAACTGCGAAGGAAATCAGAATATTCTTGAAGTTCCAAACTGCCTTTGGAACTTATCTTGGGCCATGCATCAAGCCTGTCTCTGAAGGCCTTGGCGATGAGGAATGGATTCCCATATCTCTCTTCTAGGACAGTCCATGCTGCATGATAGGCTGACTCTGTGCCTAGCAGGAAGTAGCTCTCTACGGCCTTCTTGGCGTGTCCACCCACATACTTTCGTAGATAATATATATTTTCTTCAGCTGGTAGGTTTTTCCTGTCAATGAGTGTTTGAAAGGAAACTTTCCAATCACTGAATCTAAGTGTGTCACCGTTGAATATTGTAGGTTCAGGTACGGGAAGACGACTTGCACGGATGGACTCTGCGAACGCTCTGATAATAGCTGCTGTGCTGTCTGCTTGCATTGAATGTGTCACAGTTTGTGGCGAAGACTGGTGCTCTAGAGCAGTGGTTCTCAACCTTTTTGGGGTCCTGGACCCCCTGCGTATTTTTGATCTACCATGAGGACCCCTCCACCTGATCTTGGGGGAGGGGGGTTGCAATTTGATAGAAAAAGTAGAAACTACATTTTAAATTGCATTATAGCATTTATTCACTCTTTGGGGCAAAAATAAGAGCTTTCAGTTGTAACTTAGATATAGTTAACAAAACAGAATTCTTATGCAGTAACTTTTAGATATATGTAACAAAACAGAATATGTATTCAGTAACTTTCAGATATATGTAACAAAACAGAATATGTATTCAGTAACTTTCAGATATATGTAACAAAACAGAATATGTATTCAGTAACTTTCAGATATATGTAACAACAGAATTTTTATGCAGTAACTTTTAACAATGCAAACGGGAGCGAGATCTCTTATTAAAATACAATAAATTACACTTGTGAAACAGATGTAATTAGAGAAAAAAGTCCTGTTACCCTTTATAGTTTAGGTAGATAAAGGTCTCAGTCACATTTGAGTAAAATAATCCTATTTCTATAAATGTCATAGGATCTTTTTTTAAAGATATTTTATTTTCACGGACCCCTTGCAATTACACCACGGACCACTAGGGGTCCGCGGACCCCCGGTTGAAAAACACTGCTCTAGAGTACTTTCCTCCTTGACCTTCACTTTCTCCTTCAGAGTGGCACGTTGATGGAGCAGCTCAGATATTTCTTCGTCTGAGCAGATACTCTGGTCATATACTTGCTGTCGCGCCTGGGCAGCCCTTAGCTTCTTAACGGTCTCCAGGTGCTCTATTTCTCTGCGCTTAGTTTCTAGTGCTCTTTGTTTTTGGGAGGCTTCAGCTTCGAGTTCGTGAAGTTCTTCGATCTTACGCTCTTGCAGTACTTGTAAAGTGGCTTTATTGGCAGCAACCTCTTGTATTTTAGCAGAGGACCGGCTTGAATGTCTTGATATGGCCCTTGAGTTGCTTTGAGAATGAGCGGATAACTTGGTGTGGTGAGAGGAGTTGCTTTGAGAATGAGCAGAGGACTCAGTGTGTTGAGAGGAGCTGCTTTCAGAACGGGCGGAGGACCCGGTATGGTAAGAGCTGGTGCTTAATTTGTCTGCAGCCGCAGCCTTGAATTCGGACGTTTCCTCTTTCATGCCCTGTCCATCATCCTCTTGTCCTTCTTCCTTTCATGTGTCTAGACGGCTTCTTGTAGTCTCAATGAGCATCCTTGTGACTGCTTTGCACTTGTCTATTCTGCGCCGTGTGTCATGGTTGGGCCTGTCCATATGCCTTAACTCATCATAGACAACGTTTAGATCCTTTGAGGCTTTACTTATCTTTGTGATGTGCGCATGCAGCAGGTCATTTGAGCATTGTTCAAGCTGCACTTCTTTGGCATCTTTAGCGATAGCCTTCCACTTATCATAGCTCACACTAAAACGGTGTTCAAGTCTTCTTACTTGCACATCGTGTAGTTCTTGGCCCCTTTCCATTAACTTCCGGACTCTTTGGCTTCTTTGTGGCTCTTGTGAGGAATCATGGTTATCAGCTCTTGTGCCTTCAACTTCCTTTTCTATGTCTGTGTCTTGCTGCGGCACCTCTTCACCTACACCCTCTCTGCGACCCTCTCTGCCTTCTCTATTATTGTCAGAGTACGACTGAAGCTCTACCATTTTACTTGATATGCTTTAGTTATGTGCCTTAGCTCTAATCTTGTGTTAAACTGAGTGACTTGGTCTACAGTAGATAGATGTTTAGCTGAGTAGCTATCTTCAATAACTTTGATCTAGCTATTTTAACATATTTGTAGAATAAACAGCCTTACTCAATATAAACCATCAAAACTGACTGTTAAACTTTAAAGAAAGAAAATCCATTCATGATAACCTATTGTTCAACAATATATAACGTCTGGAGTAGAATGCTTAGTCTCTTGGTTACAGCACACTACCATTTAACTTAAATCACAAATGAAAAAAGAAAATGAATGCACCTTTCAATATTAGTATGCAAATGTGTCAGTCTCTTGTGTAGAGCCTTACAATGTCTTAGTTGCAGCTTGCAACACAATAGTAACAGAACCTTCTCCCGTGGGTGCTGCTTTCGGTACAGGTGCCGTCTTCGTCTGACGTTTCTCATGCAGAGCAGTCGAGTTTTTTACTGTAGCTCCTCTAGCAATGAACACGATGAGGCATGAGTTCTCGGGTTAGAATACTGGGATTTACGTATTGTCTTGGTTGGACAAACCCGTAAAAAACTGCCAACAAAAGAAAAGATATGAATGAGTGAATGAATAATGTTACAGCATGTGTTTTATACACAATAGTATACAGCCGAACGCTAGCTACCATTAGCTATTAAGCTAGTTAACACAGTCAACATTACTGTCAAATGTAAACAATTAACATACCTCGTAGGCTGCCTATCACACTAGAGGGGCTAGTAGGTCTTGTTTTGCTTGTAAGCTATCTTGTTCTTTCTTTTTTACAATTCGGTCATGAAATAATAAATCTCTTAGTATTTATTTGCGCTTGAAATATGACCCCGTTCCTCGCGGGGTAGAGGCTAGTTCCCATCGATGCAGAGAACGGACATAAGTAGAGAACGGTCAACTGAGCATGCGCGAAATGCCTCTACCATGCCTCCACAAGCCCCGCGTAGCATCCAGGCGCTAGGATTCTAGGAAGACCCACCCCTACTCTGCGTCTGATTAGCTAACTTTAACCCTAACCCCGCCCTAACCCTAACCTTAACCTACCCAAACAACGGAGGCAACGAGTACTTGCGCATGCTCAGTTGACCGTTCTCTGCATCGATGGGAACTAGCCTCTATCGTTCCTCGCGCTTCTCTGTGTGTTAACATTAATCAACCACCTGGCAACACGTCATGAAGATTAGTTCCGCCCCGATACAAGCCTACTAAATGTGAGGTGTCATGTGCATAAACGACGGGCAAGGGAGTCGCGATTAATAACGTGCTTTATTCAGCCATCTGCTTCCAGTCCCCGACCCGGACATTCCTCAGAATGCCCCAGTACAGAACCGCGCTAAAACATATAGTTGCGTGCCCCTCCTCTTACGTACACAGCATGCTGGGCACTGTAGTTCTCATCACATCTCCCTCCTTTTAAAGAACATGTATGTTCCAATGGAAACAATAACATTGCTAGATTATAAAACATAGCAACAGCAATACCATATTAGCAATTTGCTAATTAACAGCATAACCAGCTAACAATGAAGACATGCACTTCAAAATTCAAAAATTAACCTGATGGGTGGGGTAGACTTTCCCAGCCCTTCGACTAAGTGTGGGGATTATTCTGCCCCATTGCTCACTCAGTATCTAAACATCATACCGCTTTGGGGGTTTTACAACTCTGCCACTGGAGGTGATGGTGAACCCAGAGGGCCTTGGTGGCACGTCCGGCTCCGTGGGAGTGCCCGATGAGGTGGCGACCGGTGGGCTGAGTTGTTCCTGCTGCAAGTCATTGCTGTCTCTGGCTGGTTGGGTTGCAACAGTTTCAGGGGCAGGCACGGATTGCAGGTGCCTGCGGTTCCATCTGAAGACAGCCCCGTCTTCCCCTTTTGCCCGTCTAGTTTGACTCGTACCCTCTCGCCTGAGTGCAGTTCGGTTAGAGCACGTGCAGAGTGTCTCCTGTCGAAGAAAACCTTATAAGCCTCTTTTGCCCTTCTGTCATTCTTCTCCACCTCCTTGTGGTCGAAGAGCTGTGGCTGGAGTTTCCTCTCCAGCACAGGCATGTTGGTCCGGATCTGGCGGCCGGTCATGAGCTGCGCGGGGCTCGCACCTGTGGCAGCAATTGGTGTGGCGCGGTAGCACATCAGCGCTAGGTGAGGGTCAGGCTGCGGCAAAATTCTTTTGGCCGTCCCGACGGCCCTTTCGGCAGCTCCATTTGCCTGGGGGAAGTGGGGGCTGCAGGTTGAGTGGCGGAAATCATAGTTCCTACAAAACTGCCTAAATTCGGCTGACGTAAACTGTGTGGCATTGACACTAATGAGTTCCCCAGGGATGCCCCATCGTGCGAACATACCTTTCAGCTGGGATAATAATCAACCACCACCAGGTAGTTTTTTCCATCCTGCTCACAAAGGTCTGCCCCAATCTTGTGCCATGGGCCGGGCGGCAGTGGTGTTGTACGTAGGGGCTCTTTGTACTGCGAGAGCTTATTGATTTGGCAGAATGTGCACTGTGTAACTTTCCGGTAAATGTCCGATTCGATGCTGGGCCACCAGACAGGCATCCTGGCTCTTTCACGACACTTTGTCAGGCCTTGGTGCCCTTCGTGAATCCTGTGTAGGATGTCTTCCTGATACACGGGGGGAATTACAATCCTGTCTTGGTACAGGAGCAGCCCGTCTGCCTCGGACAGCGATGCCCTCGCAGCGTGGTAGCCATGCAGATAAAAGGGCACGTGCCTCGGCCATCCCTCTCTGGTGTACCCGATCACCCTCTGCAATGTGTCGTCCGGACGCGTGGCCTGCTTTAACATGTCCAGCTTCGTGCTCGACACCGGTTTGGTTTCGATCACAGCTTCGACATGCGCACGCATATCCCCGTCTGTGTCTGCCCCGCGGCCGTCTTGGAGTGGGTTCCTGGAAAGGGCGTCGGCCACCACCAGCTGTGAACCCGGAACATACACTGCTCCGGGGTTAAAACGCATTAGACGAATTAGAAGCCGCTGGCATCTCGGCGGCAATTTGTCCAGATCATATGCATTAATGAGGGGGGCCAGGGGCTTGTGGTCTGTCTGTAAGCTAAACTCAGCTAAGCCTAACAGATAACGGGAAAACCGCTCACAGGCCCACACCCCTGCAAGGCATTCCCTCTCTAACTGAGAGTATCTCTTCTCTGCATCTGTGAGAGTTCTGGAGCAGAAGGCAACAGGCTGAACTTTGTCCCCCTGAACCTGCAACATTGCTGCCCCCAGCCTGTAACTACTAGCGTCCGCGCTCACAATGGTGGGCCTTGCTACATCATAGTATGCCAGGGCAGGAGTGGAAGACAACATTGCTTTTACCTTGGTGAAGGCTTGCTGTTGGGGCTCCCCCCACTGCCACTCTGCGTCTTTCTTCAGCAGCTCACTCACCGGGTGTAGCACTGATGACAGTTCGGGTAGAAACCTCCCCTGATAATTTACCATACCCAGCCACTGTCTCACCTGAGGGACATTCTCGGGGCTCTGCATGTCTGAGATGGCCTTCACCTTGCCTGGATCAGGTTTGATGCCATCTTTGCTGATGATGTGCCCGAAATATTGCAACTCACTCCTGCTGAGGCGGCATTTCTCCTGGTTGAGCTTCAGCCCCGATGTTTTGATCGTCTGCAGTACCGCCTCCAAGTTTCTATCGTGCTCGTCCTGGTCCTTGCCGCACACGAGTATCTCATCCATGACGACGACCGTGCCCTTGTGGTCTCTCAGCAGAATGCACATTTTCCTCTGGAAGATCTCCGGTGCCAATGTGATGCCGAACGGGAGCCGCTGGAAACAGAACCGGCCTCTGGGAGTAATGAAAGTGGTTAGTTTTACACATCTGGGATCCAGCGGAATTTGCCAGAAGCCAGACGATGCGTCTAGCGTTGTAAAAACCCCTGCCCCTGCTAACTTGGGCATAATGTCCTCCAGCGTGGGAAGCATAAACCGCTCGCACTTAACAGCCTGGTTAAACCGCTTTAGGTCCACACAGATCCGTATTTTGCCGTTCTTTTTGACTACGGGCACCATGGGTGCGCACCACTCTGTGGGCTCGGTCACGTCTGTGATGATCCCCAAGGACTGCATGCGTTGCAGCTCGTCGTCCACCTTTGGCATGAGAGGGAAAGGGACCCTGCGTGGCGTGCTGAGGGCATAAGGCTGTATATTGGGCATAAGCTCAATCATGACAGGTTCACAATTAAGCAATCCAATGTGCCCAAAAACATCTTCGCTAACCTGATCTGTTCTAAAAACTATGCCCATTTCACATGCAGCTCTGCGACTCAATAGATTGTTGGCATTTGGCCCTTTTATCACAAAAATCCCAATTTTGTGCATCTTCCCCCGTCTCTCCGTGCACGCCACAAAATACCCCGCACACTGCAGTGCTCCCCCTGGGCTTCTCAGGTCGATTGATGTTTTAACCAGCTGTGGCCGTTCAGGCAGTGACCTATATGCAGTCTGTGACATGGTAGTGATGTCCGCACCCGTATCGATTTTAAAATTAACCAACTTGCCGCAGATCGGTAACTCCACTTGCCACTTTTTCTCAAAATCCACCCCTCTATGCAACCGAGGAAGTAGGGGTGGCTTTCACTTTTCGCTTCGCCCTCATACGCATCATCCTGGTAAACGACCTCCCTCACGTCTCTGGTTTTGAATACGGCAGCAAAATGTCCCAGCTTGTCGCATTTCCTGCAACGCCTGTTGCGTGCAGGGCATTCCTGCTGCTGCCCGTGCACGCGATTACGTCGGGGGCAGGCTGTTTTGGGCCGCTGTGCGTTTCCGTCGCCCTTATTGTAGTCGTTGCTAGCGTTACTGCGGTCGCGGTTGGTATTGGCGCCCTGTGCTTTGCTAACTGCATTCAGTTCAGCTGTAATTCCTTCCGCATTTTGCTGTTTAACCAGTTCGAACTGACGGGCCATTTGCACCGCTTTTCCTAGCGTGAGCTCATCTTCCATCTGCAACTTCTGTGACACGTCTCGGTCAGCAACTCCGATCACAACTCTTATCACGAATATGAACTTCCTTTAATGCCCCGAACTCGCAGTGTTCTGCCAACTCATATAAACTCCTCACAAAGGCCTCGACAGTCTCTCCAGCTCTCTGCGAGCGCTGGTGAAAACATGCACGTTCGTGGATTACATTTCTCCGTGGTACGAAATGCTCGTTGAGTTTACTGACCACCCTCTCATAATCGTTAGCGTGAGAAGCCTCTTCGAACGTAAATGAATTAAAAATAGCTTCTGCATCTTTCCCCATTGCGTATATCAAGGAATTGACTTGGATCTCACCGTCCTCCGCATTTAGCTTGGTTGCTAGTCGAAACCGGGAAAACCTCTGAAGCCAAATCGGCCATGCCGCCGATTGTGTGAAATCAAATGCCTCGGGGGGATTAAATTTTGCCATTCCTCGTCTCACCGGACCAACTCCGTCCCCGATTATTGAGGTAAGTGGATTCGAAGATCTTCTGACACCATGTCAT
Source organism: Lampris incognitus (assembly GCF_029633865.1). Lineage (NCBI taxonomy): Eukaryota > Metazoa > Chordata > Actinopteri > Lampriformes > Lampridae > Lampris > Lampris incognitus. Next base: position 122,234,291 of record NC_079212.1, read on the forward strand.
GTGCATAAACGACGGGCAAGGGAGTCGCGATTAATAACGTGCTTTATTCAGCCATCTGCTTCCAGTCCCCGACCCGGACAATCCCCAGAATGCCCCAGTACAGAACCGCGGTAAAACATATCGTTGCGTGCCCCTCCTCTTACGTACACAGCATGCTGGGCACTGTAGTTCTCATCACATGAGGTAAGGTAGGAACCAAAACCCAATGCTGTGGTCAACTGATGTGAAGCAGTTACAAACCCAGTTATTATACATAGCTTTTTTTAACAACCACTTTCTCGTAGTTTGTACATCACTACGTCAAAGGTGGCGAAATATTTCAGACTGCAAGGCAAAAAAAGGTGCACATTTCCACAGAGCGTGTTAACGTTCCCAGGCACTGTATTTATGCAATACTAGGCCTCCCCAACACGGTGCCCGCGGGCACCAGGTAGCCCTCGGGGAGCCTACGAGGCGCCCTCAGTGAATGTTCTAAAAATAGCCAGTGATTACTGCAGAGTACAAAATCACACATCGTAAAATTTTAAAAAAAAGTTTGCGTTTTCATGTTTTAATACTTGTTTAAGTGTAGAACAGAACAACTTTTAAGATTTTCTATAACATTTGAGATTTAATTTAATAACGTATTAATTTAAAAATCATTGCCGGGTCAAAGTTTAGCCGCCGCCGCGCCGACTCCTCTTTGCATTCAAACAGTGGATACCCTGCCTACGTTTAGCCAAACATTGATACGATGATTGAGTAATACTACTGTAGTCTAATGATAGTGATTGATAAATTATGTCGGAAGAAGAAAAAGAAGACGTACCACTTTCAGGAGGAATGGGAGGAAGAGTTCTTCTTTTACTAAAGTAAATGAAAGAAGTGTGTGTGTGATTTGTGGGGCTGCTGTAGCTTTAGCTAAGAGACACAATGTGGAGAGACATTTTTCTACATGCCACAAGACTTTCACCAGCTACCCACCAGGCAACACATTAAGAACACAAAAGGCTCATGAGCTCAAAGCAGCTTTGGGCAAACAGAAGTCATTTTTCAGAAAGCCCTTGAACAGTCAAAAGCTACAACCGAAGTGTCATTTAGGGCTGCACATTACCTAGCTAAAAACAAAAAGCCGTTTTCGGATGGCGAGGTTGTGAAAGGGGTAATGTCCGTAGCAGCAAACTCCTTGTTCAAAGATCAGAAAAACGGCAGATATCATCCCTGCTCTCTCGGATGTTCAGCTGCGTGGAAACACTATTGCAAATTATTTCAAATCCTTCATCCAGGTTGATATGACTTGCATTTATTTCTGAGCAACTAGGTGAAGCGTTTAACTTGAATGCTGGTGAGGTAGAAATGGAAATTCTCACGTTGCAAAACGACATTCATCTCAAAGCCCACCAGGGGTCCCCACACTTTTGGTGCCTTGTGGACTAAGAAAAATACAAAGGTGTGCACGCAGCAGCCTTAAAAGTTGCCCGACTTTTTGGTTCCACCTATCTTTGAGTCAGCCTTCTCTGATATGAATTTCATTAAGAACAAACGCAGAACTTGCTTAACTGATATATACACCTTGAAGATTCAGAGTCGCTGTCAAGTTATACCCCTGACTACAGTGCACTGGTGGACTCAATGCAATGTCAGGCTTCCCACTAATATTGGAACAATTTGCATAAAACAGCATGCATAAAAAATATTTTAATTTTTTTTTAGCGGAATTTAAAGCGGATTCTTTATATTTGTTGTTGTGTTGTGACTGCAAATGATGTGTAATTGTCCAAGGATGTTGGAATTTGAACAGCTTTAACTTGTGTGTAATACTGAAAAGGGCAAATGTATTGTTGTCCCTATATGAGATTATCAGAAAACCAAAATTATTTTAAATGCAGAAAAGCATATTGGAATCTTTTATTGAGCTTAGATTTAATGTCAACTTTGACATTAATCAGCAAAAAATTGGTAATGCTGATATTGATATGTTGAGTAAGATTGTTGAGATTATTAATTAAATTCTCATGTTTAAATGTCTGTCTATTCACCGATTACTGTTAATAAAAACACAGATAATCTTACTAATAAATTCAAAGGTAAATTAAGACATTTTATTCAAGAAAATTTCGAATGAGTAGCCCTCCATACAATTTCTCACCCTTCGGATAGCCCTCAGTCCCAAAAAAGGTTGGAGACCCCAGCTAGACAATATTTAGTTGAAAAGAGAGGCTGTTTTCAGTCCAGCTGCTGAAATCTGCTCTGTAAACACATTTCTTTATAGCAGGAAACTTGCAATTGTAGAAAAAGTGCAGGTCAAGCAAAGCCATACCATGTAAGGCAGGGGTAAATAAAACGATATCACATTAAAATGTGTGCTTAATGGATAAATTATTTCTACATCTACACCCACCAGATTGTAAGATGAACATTGACTGATTGAGTGTCTGTTGACCTTCGATGGTGGTCATCTCAGTCACTCCTTTGGCTGGGGATGAGATCTTCCGCTCTGCTGCCTCTTTTGGTTGGTGAACAGCAGCCTCATTAACTACAAGAACAACACTTCCTCCTTCCACCTTTTCCACTTGTTTCACAGCAATATTCTTTAGTCCTTCGGCAGGTGCTGATCGAAAGATGAGTAAGACCTTTGACGGTTCCCCCAATGCAAGATGCCTCTGATTTTGAGCCTTGTTGAATTCTTCTGGTTTTACTTTTATCAATTGTTGTTTTTTTGTTTTATTTATGCTTGGTAATTTTTTTATTTTTATTTTGGATGTTCAAAATAAAGACACCTGAATTTGAACGTATTAAAAGGTTGACGGAGAAAATCTTATGAAAAATATAGTAAAAGTTATACAATTACAGAGAATGTATATATTTATTCACAACAGAAATCTTATCGAAACAATGCCCTAGAACAAGGCAAAATCAATCGATCAAGTTGTGACAGCATTTACAAAAGGGAAAGGGTTTGTGTCGTACAATGGTAACACTTCAAATTTCACAAATGATCACTTGTCGTGGTTCCATTGTTCTTGTTTTGCAAAGACATAAAAGCTAAATGAACTACAGTCATTCAAAAAACTGACATCTAAAAAGTTGCTGAAGTCTTGGCTTTACCTACATATATGTCCAAAACATGTCTCTCAATCCTCCTGTGTAGCTCATCCAGGGAGGCTGACAGATTGTCATACAGAGCCTAAACACAGAAAAATGAATAATTATTCTTTACCAATAATTTATGCATTCACATATCTGGGCTGTGTACTTAACATGCAATGTAATATGAAGCTCAGTCATGGTTGTACCTGTGCCTTTTCTGTCTCTTTGCTGCAAGTGTCCCTCAAGCACTGGATCTTGGCCTTCAGCTGCTGGGTTTCCCTGGTGATCTCTTGGATTCGCTCAACCATCTCCTCACGCTTCTGATGAATCTGGTCACACTGCCTGAAAGACAATTATGGCAGGTCAGTTCAAGAGAAACACTACACAACAGCCAGCTAAATACAGAGAACACCATAAAAGGATGACCCATCTAGGCAGCTTTGAGGAAAAATGGTCCATACAATGTGTGGGAGTTTTTTTGCTCTAACGAGCAGTGGACAATATTGCATATTACATCATGGAGATAATACCCCAAAACATCGTTTACACGATGCGCCATCATCTCTTTCTTCTTCTGTCTGCGAATTTGCTGTTTGGACTCCTTGTCCAGCTTCATGGTCAGAGCTCTCTTAATCTGGACCTCCTCAGTGCCTAGATTCTTTAGCTCCTTCTTCTGCTTCTCATACAGAGCTGTCAGCTCCTGGACCTACACATGTTCAAGCACACAGACGTAATAAAAAAAAGGTACATCTCAGACACGTTTAAGTATGAACACATGCAAATGCTCTCTAATCTACTTCAGTGTCCTCAGAGATGCGAGTCTGGTCACATCTCATCAGCCAATCATCATCATATTATCACACTGGTTCTGTGTCAAGTCATGTAGACACAATCTCCCTAGTCTATGGATACTACACTTCCCCTATGCCTTTTTCTGAAACCTCCCAGGAGAACACCAAACATGTTTTTCCCTTTAGAGAGGCTTTTCATTATTTCACATTTTTCAAAGGAAATATCTTGTCAGTATACTCTCCATGGTGATGAACAGATAGGCTCAGCAACGGCTGTTTTCTTTTTTTCAGCACAGAGTCAAGAGGCATGGAACAGTAACGTCCATGTTGAGAGATGTATTTATCACAGCAAGCCCCCACGCCCTCCCAGGACTCACCCTCTTTGTCCCAGTCTCCCTAATCTTGGCCACTCCACCTGCACTAGCTTCTCTCTCCTGTTGCTATGTGTATGTGTGCACCTCATCTACTCCAATTAACTCTACTCCTTACATACCCAGCCTTGCCACAGCCACCTTGCCAGATTGTAGTGCCTGCTTATCCCGTCTAATATATCCAGCCGCTGCCTCTGGTCGTTGGTCTGTCTCTGTGGAGCCCTGCCTGTCTTCCTGCTTCCCAGTTCGGTCGAGGTTCCCCTCCCGTGTGCGCTCTTGCCCTGAACCCAGAATTCCTTATCTGCTCCTCACTCTACTGGCTGTCTTGTCTTGCATTAAAAGACTTGTTTTACTGAAACGCTGCCTTGAGTCTGGGTCAGCATATTGGCTTCGGCCTTGCAGCCCCACTTAACAGCATTTGAATGTAGACTTGGACAAGCCACACAAAGTGAGATTTTATACTTTATTTCTAATTTTCAAACAATGTTTCATTCCATTAAAGGATTTCAGAAAGCTTATAAGATTAGCAAATTTTGCAAATCTTTGCTTAATCCAAATCAATAGTGCCACCAAGTGTGCAAAATGAGTTTCCCAAGAAACTGTCAATGCACTTCAATAGAACTGGCATCCACAGTGGTATGTGCTAGTCTGTGTTATTACCCCCCCGTCCCTTTTTTGCTGCACCCTCTTACTTTTTCTATTTCCAATGCACTTGATTCCCCCCCCCCAAAAAAAAACATTTTTAGGTTGTATCTCACCTCCTCCTGTTGTTGCTTGGTGTTGCTCAAGCCACTCTGCAGATCCTGCAGTAGTTTGCTCATCAGATGAACGTCAACCTCATAGTGGTTCACACACTGTATCGTGTTCTGCAGCTCCATCATACGCTCATCACAGTGTTTCTGGTGCAAACAAAATCAGCGCTGCAAACACTAGCTTTCAAGGCAAAAGACCTCCCCCAGTATTCACAAAACCAACTGTTAAAATGACCCTGTTCCTCCCCCCTACTCACAATGGAACTTTTGATGCTCTTTACGTTCTCCCTCATTTTCTCCATTTGGCTCTTCAGCTCCTCTGGTGACTCCACAATCTGAGACTTGAGCTTGCTCAACTCTTCCTTTGAGTTGCTCAAATCCAACTTCAGCTGTGCCTGGTGCACACATTCAAATGGCACCAGTCATTAAAATGACCTTGTTCCTGCAAGACTTCGCTAGATTGGTGACCTGTAGTGGCCCTTACAACATCATTATAGTTGTTTACTTTCTTTTATCCCAAAATCCGCCAACATTGTGTCAGCAGTTTGGGACTGTTTTGGGATGCTTTGAGGAACAAAATAATACCAACATTTCCTATACTTCTTGAGTTTCTTAGTGGGCTCTGTCGTGCTTCAAATCAGTAGTGCCACAGACATTTGCACTTTGATGCCAACTTCAATAAATTTGTATACCTTTAGGGAAGTGATTTTGACCCATTTTAAATGAAATGAATGAATGATGATTTATTTTGAACATGTAAATAAGCAGGATATAACATACAGATAAGCCATTGCCAATAATCTGAAGTGATCAACAAATCCACACATCAAATCTCCATATGCATCACATTATTTGTTACATGTTGGAAAAGGAGTAGGAGGAAGTATATTTATTTTTATTTAGTTTTTATTTATTTCCAACCCCTTCTCACCTACTCTTAAGTTAATTCAGCTACTATACATTTCAAACTCAATTCCCACTATACTGTATAGAAATAATGGTTTACATATCAACCTGCCATATTTCAAAAACAAAAGCATTTAAATTATGTCTTCTCATCACGTACCAGTTTCTGAGTCCTTTCAGCAATTGTGGTTTTCACTTCTGCATTGACATCATTAATTCCATTCTGAAATTAAATACATTTTCAACTGGTGTGACAACACAGAACATGATAGAGTTATCATTCATATGTGAAAAATTATTGTGTTTAATGGCTACCTACCACTTCCTGGTATTCATTCACGGTTGCAGTCTGAAGCTCAGACAGAACAGCGTCCAACTCCAAGGCCTCTGCCTTCTGCTCTGGAGGGAGGGTTCTAAACCAAAAAGGGCAGGAAAAAAAAGCAACCATCATCCAACTGTACATGTCTGAATTTTTTTTCAGACTAGCAATAATGAAATCTGTTATGCAGTCCAAACGAGCCCGTTTAATTTTCATGGTCATATTTTAGTGCCAGGGATATTGATATTGTATTGATATTATATTGTCAGCACTTTTTTCATCTGGCCTTAGTTCATGGTAAGTCAAATCAAGTCAAGTCAATTTAATTATTTTCAACCCTTCTACTTTTGTTGCTTCACTAAATGACCAAATGAAAACACTATATAATGGTGTATTCTAAGGGCACATTTTCCTAACTGGGACAAAGTTTTGTTTTTTCTCCAGAAAGTATAACAAGAACAAATTTCACAATAATTTAAAAACCAGGAAATAATAACTTTCATCCAACACTTACGTCAGGGTCTCAATCTTCTGTTCTAATGTATTTATGCCTTTAGAAAGACCCTGTAACATGTCTGTATCTGCCTTCTGCAAAAAAAAACAAAACATTAACAGAAATTATAAAATACACACAGTTCACACTTGGGGAAGAATGTGAAGTTTATGGAGTTCATTTTCTATACTGTTGCTATCATGATTTCTGCTTAAACGACCATGACCACAGCAAGGCTGTATTCATTAGCCATTAAAATCAAAGAGACATCTGTTAAATGCAGTCAGGACATCAAACTCACTGATAAGTGAAGATCTGGCAATGGCAACAAAGTCTTCAATGTGTAAATGTTTAATGATTTAAATGTTATCCCTTTTAACTTGCAAGAAAATGTTCTAAGCAGAAATGTTTAGAGAAGAAATAACCAGAAGCAACAATTTCCACTTGCTGAATACCATGAAAATACCTTTCACAGGGATACTTTTTGACAAAATTCTGTTTTAGTAATATATGAAATGAAGTAGTGACACATTTACAACCCAGTGCAGCCTGTATTCTGGCCACAGCTCCCATAAAGCTATAGGGTGTGTTGCAATTGTATTTGTTGAAGGAGAGCCTAGCCACCTTTTTCTGTACCATTCACGCCATCACCAAACCTCCAAACAATAACTGCAAACAATGCCAATTTGACTATAGAACATACAAATCTGCCCAGAGTCTCCAACGTTATTTCCAGCCTCGGCTTCCTGAAGTGAATGAAATTCATGATGCCACTTAAAATTGTGAGAGTTCTCTTCAATTCTGTAAGAGAACAACAAAACAATTATTCAACGAACAGTTGCCAGACGCTAAGTGTAAAATAATGGAATAGAAATGTAGCATGACTTTTTAGAATGAAGGACAACAAAAAAAAAAAACATACTTGGAGCCAGCAAGTCATTGAGAGAGAAGTCGTATACAAAGCATAAAGGCAGAAACTGCTGCCTGGAAAAAAGTAGCACAAGAGATGTTCATTAAGACTTAATTCTTCACAGTAGATATAAATTAATTTACTGTCAGTGACAATGAAAACATTTAGAGCTACTTGTTGCATCTGAGTCCATCTTAATTGTCATGTAGAAGCACGTTAACAAGGTGAACGAGGGAGTCAGCACTTAATCTTTAGTCTCGAGGCTGAAGCTGAAGCTTCTGTGTTGGAAAGTATCCATCCTGCCATATAGTGAATCCCATCCATCCATCAATTACCCAAGCCGCTTATCCGAATTCGGTCTGCGGGATGCTGGAGCCTATCCCAGCAGTCATTGGGCGGCAAGCGGGGAGACACCCTGGACAGGCCGCCAGTCCATCACAAGGCCAACACATTCACACCTAGGGACAATTTAGTACGGCCGATTCACCTGACTTACATTGTCTTTGGACTGTGGGAGGAAACCGGAGCACCCGGAGGAAACCCACGCAGACACGGAGAGAATACAAAGAGGACGACCTGGGATGACCCCCAAGGTAGGACAACCCCGGGGTTCGAACCCAGGACCTTCTTGCTGTGAGGTGAATGCGCTAACCACTGCGCCAAAGCAATACTTTTGGAATCGATGGGTAATAGCTGTAAGTTGCTACACAACATACATGTTCGCAACTGAGCAGACAATTGGTTGGTGCTGTGAGTAAAGTTTATGACTTGTAAATTTGACTTGCAGTGTGAGAGACTATCCCTTTACTTACCATTAGGACACACACAACTTTGCCGTTGGGACCACCGAAAATTTTCTTTTAAAAAAATCTTTTGCTTCCCTGAGACTTCATCAGCTTTTTAGTTGATGATTTCTAGAAACATGACCTTACTTTCAGCACAAAATGGACTGTAAAAATCAACATAAAGTTTGGCAGTTAAAAAAAAAAGACGGTTAAATGGGCTTTAAGTATTTCAAACACATAGGCTTTACCTGGGAAGACCACCCAGGTATATTTGAATTCCAGCTGTGACATTTAAAAAAAAATAGTACTTGTACACCAGTTTTTCTGTAAATGGGTCAAAGTCCCCAAGTGTAGACTACCACCACAAGTACATTTTAGACCTGTGGGAAACACTGTCAATGGAAGACATCCAGGTTTTTAAACAAAACCCATGAATTGCCGTAACTATGCTCAAAACTATAATGTGTAACTTTGGCGAAATGAGCAAAGAGTGGTTGGATTTTGAAAGCACACAACCAAAAGGAAAAAGAAAAAAGAAACCTCTCTGCTTCCTGAATCCTTCCCTCCCTCCATACCAGGTTCATGCATGTTTGTGAGTTTGCCCGTCATAATTGGCAAAATTCATATTGTCCATGCATTTTTTCAGCCAATTTCTTAGTGACACCAACATTCTTGTTGTGAGTCATTTTTGTACTTACAGGTGAACTAGTCATAAAAATTGCCATTTCCAAATCACTGGCACTTAATCTGTCCACCTTTACCCAAGATCCATAGTAACACTGTGAGGAGAGTTTAATGCAGGGATGGGCAACATGATCCAGAAAGGGCCAGTGTGGGTGCAGGTCTTTGTTCCAACCAAGCAGTTACACACCTGAGTCTAAAAATCAAGGTCCTTAGCAAAGACTGGTTGACTAATAGAATCAGGTGTGTAACTGCTTGGTTGGAACAAAGAGCTGCACCCACACTGGCCCTTCCTGGATCATGTTGCCCATCCCTGGAATGTATCATAGTTGATTATACATGCATGTAAGAAATTATTTTAGTTACACCAAAGTTGTTCTTGTGAAGCAGTTTTACTGATGGTGAAGTATTTATAATGATAAAGATAAAATTTCCAAAGCACTGGCAACTTGCGTGACCACCGCTGTCCAAAATATAAAATAATGCGATGAAGAGAGTATAAATGTATTGCAGTTTATTATCTATGCATGATAAAATATTATTTTACGTACACCAACATTGGGCCTCATTCATGAATTGGTGTTTAGATTCTGGAATTGCACAGGCTGTCTTTTCTACGAGACAAGCTTGAGTGCTAAAAAGTCCACAAAGTGAGAACAAATTTATATACATCATCATTTCATGAATGAGGCCTATCGTTTCTGTGAAGTAGTTTTTTTTCCTCATAGCCTACAGGTTATATGCGAAGTACATCACCTTTTTCATTTGACCGAGGAAGACAAGCCTAGTATACTGTAAGCAAATATTTTTTTCCTAGGATGAATCCGGAAAGTTCCCACCCTCAGGCACTTAGGATTTGCCAGATCTGCCTGTCAGTCAAGGCCGATATGAAAGCGCAACAAACCTAACCCTAACCACGTTTGCTAGCTAATTGTTAGCCATTAGCCACGTTTGCAACCAAGCCAACTGTGCCAACTTAAATGTGTGTACGGTAAGCGAATATTTTTTTCCTAGGATTAATCCGGAAAGTTGACTGACAGGCAGATCTGGCCAATCCTAGCGCCTGAGGGCAGGAACTTCCCGGATTCATCCTAGGGAAAAAATATTGGGATACTGTAAAAGGGGCTTCACTGGATTAAGGCTGAGCATGCATGTCAAAGTTGAGTGACAGTCAGGAAGTACGCCCCTTCCCTTTGAGCTTCTCTGATTGGTTAGAAGGACGAGGCTCGCTTTCAATCAATCAATCAATCAAGTTGTATTTTATATAGCGCTTTTCTAGCTGCTTTTGAATGGTCCATCTCTGCACTGCTGCTATGCTGGGCTATGAAATTCACTCATAGTAGACTGTCAGTATGTGTCCACGTTAATGTCTTGGAGCAAAAAAAAAAACAAACTTACATACTATAGCTTTGTCTCCCTCCTCTGTTAACCATATTCATAATAAGTCATTTATTTTTTTTAATAACTACTTTCATGAAGAGTTTGGTTTAAATCATTTCTAAATGGAAAGAAAAAGTCCTCACATGCACAGGTAAACACTTATGATAGCAGCAGACGACTCGTGAAATTGTGGACACTGAATGTTCTCTACCATAGGGACCTGTTGGAAACAGAAGAGAGAATAAATGCGGTTGTGTTGTGACGAGTCTGCATAGTGCATTATCTGTGTGTTCTACAAGGAAGTTTTGGGTGATGGGAGTGACACTTTAATGCAAAAAAACAAAACAAAACCGGAAAACAAAACAATGCCTAACAAGACATTTTATGGAAGCACTGCTTTAAGTGGATTGCATGAATGTCAACATGAGGAGGCCAAAATGATACAGGAAAATAACCTTAAATCAAGTGGTGCAAGTAAACACTTCATTGATGAATTTAGACAAACTGCAGTTTGATGCAACATCCTCTCTAACATTAAAAAAAAAATATGAGAGGATTCAGGTAAAATCAGTACATAGCTAACACTTACCATGAAGTGGCACTCTGGTCTGAAACGATACACGAGATGCAATATCTTCATGTATAGACTTTGGACTGACAGTGGCTGAAAATGAGAACAAAGAAGTTATTTAGTTAAGTGATGGATTGCTGTGACAGAGTAGTCAGTTTTACTGCACTAACTCCAATACAAAGGTATATCTGTAATATCCTGACAAGCCTTACATGTACATTCTAAATTCCATTGGGCCCACACTCTACTGAAGTCTATGAAAAGAATCAGGGAAAAAAAAATCCTTTAATCTTTTTTTTTTCAGCTGAAGGCCTCCATCTCTTAGGAAAAAAAGTTTTCTTTTCCCCAATTGCATTATACATTTCACAGCCAAAAGTATATTGACATGCAAACATCACACCCATATGTGCTTATTGAACATCTCATTCCAAAACCATGGGCATTAAAAGGTAGAACTAGTAGGATTTTCCTAAAAATCAATGTATAAACTCATACAAAAACAATCCCTCTCAATCACCACTTACGACTCACTAGATGTGTGTGGCAGTGTCTGTATTTGCAGAGACTCTGTTCTCTGCTTCTATTTTCTTATTTTGCTGTGTATGGGATGTTTCTGGGTTTTAATCTTTGGATTTAGCGACCAGGTGTCAGATTGGGAGGATAAACACGCATCCAAGCGGAAGCTACGACAATGGCGGACACAGCACTGAAAGGACACAAATATAGCAAGGCAAAATGCCAAATGGCCAAAGCTCTTTCCAAAATGAGAGTGAGTCTGGAGTTGGCTTTCCCCTGCTGGCGAGCACCTGCAAGGATTGGAATGAAGAGAGCGGCGCAGAGTTAGCCTGTACACTGGGATGTGTTCTGGCAACTACAGTCAGGGGGTGTGTCCTTCTGGTGTTGTTGAGCCGGGGGGGAAGAGCCAACTTTGAATGTTGCGTTTACAAACCATCCATCCATCTATTATCCGAACTGCAACCGACAAATCCTACTCGTTCTACCTTTGATATGGATTTGGTCCCCCCTTTGCCTCTACACCAGCCTCCACTTTTCTGGGAAGGCTTTCCACTATATTTTGGAACATGGCTGTGAGGATTTGCTCCCATTCAGCCACAAGAGCATTAGTGAGGTTGGGCGCTGAATTTCGGGAGAAGGCCTGGCTTGCAGTCGGTATTCCAAAGGTGTTGGATGAGGCTGAGGTCAGGTCTCTGTGCAGGCCAGTCAAGTTCTTTCACACCAAACTTGACAAACCATGTCTTTATGGACCTCACTTTATGCACAAGGGCATTGTCATGCTGAGACAGCAAAGGGCCTTCCTCAAACTGTTGCCACAAAGTTGTAAGCTCTAGCGTGTGCGATCTTATCGGCTGATTTGCTAATTGCAGAGGAATCGGCATTTATAATGGACAATAAATTACAGTTAAAAAAGAAACAGAGATGGGAGATTGCCATTGCATAGTTTGCAATTCCACTGTTAGCAACATGTGTTTGGAATGCCACAAATCACAACAATCAGCCGACCGAAGCACAGTCGAGCAGAGTAGACAGCGGTGAAGTTAGTTTTTAAGTTGGATATTCGACAGATTCACATCGGATCCAGCGGCTTCCCCTGCGGTTAAGAGCGAGCGCTCTGAGGTGAGCTGATCGTGCGCTTACTGCCAACACTGGGTGAAACTGAGTAAGAAGAAGCCTTGGGATCCGGAGTGAATTTCTATTGATATCCAACTTAAGACTAACTTCACCGCAGAGGAGAGTAGGCCATGATGGAGGTCATCCGTGTTCATGGCAAAATTGATAACTGTCACGTGAAATACATAATGATAACAAGTATCCCCCATCACTTTTCCTCCTAGTCTAAATAAGCCAGACAACATTCATCTCAGCCATACCTGGTTTTGCTGCAGTAACGTGAAAGCCAGTACCATCGGCCAAACATCAAAATTACGTTTACCGTTACAGTAGTTAAGTGGTGTAATCTAAGCTGTTAAGAAACTTGATTGTAGGTTTATCTATGAAACAGTGTGGCAGTTCTAGCAAGTAAACAATGGCCCTATGATTTCTCCCTCGTCACTTCTAAAAATTCTCTTGCAATATCGTTTATAGCAGCTTATAACACTGTCCATTGCTAAATTAGGTTACCCACAAAGTGAGCTAATGCCATGTTTATCAGTGCAAGACCGCTAACGTTAATGAGTGGTTAACTTACTCTGCCTAAATTAACCAATGGTAAATATATGCAAATCTAATGTCTGTCGTTACAGTCAGTGAATTGGAAATTATTAAACCACAGGGGACACGTAAATAAATGTGAGTTGAACAAGTATCTAACATGGCTTGGTAGCAAAAAAAATAAATAAATAAATCTAGCAAATGTGTAGTGTGGAATTCCAAAGTCACAAGTCCTCACCGCAGACAGTCATTTAGTATTAGATGCATTCACAACAGCATTCACTGTAGGTCACTGTAGTTTACTGCCTACTTTAATCAGTATCAGTCTTAAAAATCCTTTATCAGTCAGGCTCTAGGAAGCACACAGTTCCCTAGAACGTCATTGTAGCATTAAAATTTCCCTTCACTGGAACTAAGGGGCCAAGTCAAACCATGACAAACTGCCCCAGACCATTATTCCTCTTCCACCAAACTTTACAGTTGGCACTATGCATTCAGGCAGGTAGCGGTCTACTGGCATCTGCCAAACCCAGATTGGTCAATCATACTGCCAGATAGTGGAGCGTGATTCATCACTTCAGAGTTTCCACTGTTCCAGTCTAATGGCGGTGCTTCATACCACTCCAGCCGAAGCTTGTTGTGCATGGTGATCTTTGGCTTGTGTGCGACTGCTTGGCCATGGAAACCCATTTCATGAAGCTCCCAACAAACAGCTCTTGTGCTGACGTTGTGTCCAGAGGCAGGTTGGAACTCAGTAGTGCGTGTTGCAGAAGAGAGTGCAGGCAGGGTGGAGTGGGTGGAGAAGAGTGTCAGGACTGATTTGCGAGAGAAGGGTACCAGGAAGAGTTAAACAAAGGTTTACAAGATGGTTATGAGACCAGCTACTATGTTATATGGTTTGGAGACAGTGGCACTGATGAAAAGACAGGAGGCGGAGCTAGAGGTGGCAGAGTTGAAGATGCTAAGATTTTCATTGGGAGTGACAAAGAAGGACAGGATTAGGAATGATTATATTAGAGGGACCGCTCAAGTTGGGTGGTTTGGAGACAAAGCAAGAGAGGCAAGATTGAGATGGCTTGGACATGTGTGGAGGAGAGATGCTGGGTATATTGGCAGAAGGATGCTGAATATGGAGCTGCCCGGGGAGAGGAAAAGAGGAAGGTCAAAGAGAAGGTTTTATGTTTTTTTTTTAATGGATAAATGTATTTTATGTTTATGGATGTGGTGAGGGAAGACATGCAGGTGGCTGGTGTGACAGAGAAAGATGTAAAAGATAGGAAGAAATGGAAACGGATGATCCACTGTGCCGACCCCTTACGGGAGCAGCAGAAAGTAGTAGTAGTAGTAGTAGTGAGTGTTGTAGCCATGGACAGACGATTTTTGCACTTCATCACTTGGCAGTCCCATTCTGTGAGCCTGCGTGGCCTACCACTTTGAGACATTTCCACTTTACAAGAACACTTACAGTTGACCAGGACAGATCTAGCAGAGTAAAAGTTTGACCAACTGACTTGTTGGAAAGGTGGCATCCTATGACAGTGCCCCGTTGAAAGTCACTGAGCTCTTCAGGATGACCCATTCTACTGCCAATGTTTGTCTACAGAGACTGCATGGCTGCACTGCACATTTGATTTTATGCACCTGTTAGCAATGGGTGTTGCTGAAACAGCCAAACCCACTAATTAGAAGGGGAGTTCACATGCTTTTGGCCATGTAGTGTATCAATAAGTGTCATTAATAATTATTTATTCAAAGCAAAGTACATCTATTATTGAACTTTGGCAATAAAACTGAAATTCTTAGAGAATTTTTTTGACAAGAAATGAGCAGGTGAGCATTCATTTTGCTATCATTCATATCAATTTTTCACCTTTTTCCACAAATACTTTTGTATTTCCAAATTTACGTAGTCTGATGACAAAAACCGACGCTCATGAAGCAGTATTTATAATAAGCATTTAAAAAGTTTCCTTTCTTAAAACCACATTTTTAATCATTTGTCTATCCAAGTGAAATCTAGGAAAAACGTGGGCTGTGCTGAATGGAAATGGTGTTTTCATACGTTAGTGAAAACCAAACTGTATAGTATGTGTGTGCGACTACGGAATAGATCGATTTCGACAATTCTGCCGTAGACTTCAACCCAGGAACCCAACCCAAATGGTTAACTAAGACATTAATGGCACTGATAGTTTAACTTTTCTTTAGTGAATCTTTCCATCTAAGAGTCAGGTGCCTTTTGCCTCGGGCTACATGTTACCTTTGGAGTCGGCGTGAGATCATTCCTGGTGAAATGCTTAGCCTCCTGACCTGTGAGGACTTCATTGCGATAAAAGTTTACAATTTCATCCACTTTAAAGATCGGGAAGGTATTGTCTGACATTTCCGTTGCTCGAAAGAGGTTAAGATGACAAATAAAGAAAGCGCTCAAGTAAACTACACGATATCGGCGGATCGCGCAAAGTATTAAGTGTTTAACGACTTGAAATTGGCGCTCGTTCTTTTCCTTGTTGTGACTCGTTAAAAGATTGTGATTGGCTAGTTTTTTCTTCTTCTTCTACGAGTGACAGTTTAAAAATTGTGACTAGTGCCTTTACTTGCTGGGATGATGTACTGCAACACCACGCCCGCGTTTTAGCGCAAACACGTCTTCAGTAACGCACAATTTAGCAGATTTCAAGACTTAAATGAAGGGTAGTAAAAATGTCTCAAAATGCTGCCCCCCCCAAATGTTAAAACAGAGCCACAGTTACGAACAATGGTGTGAAGACAATCGCCGATCAGTCAATCAAACACGGCATCTTGAGGAAACAAGTAGCCTGCACAGTAGTGGTGCATTGGAAATTTACTTTTAGGTTATGGAACTATTTGACACATTTTTAATACATATATAAAGTAGCTTAAAGGTCCAGCTCTAATATGGGAAATCGTGCCCCTTTACCTCAGTGGGGCAGCAGTTCATCTCTAAATGAGCTTGTCTGCTAAGTATTGAATAAAAAAAGAAGAAGGCACATGTGACGTCTTCAGAATCAGGAAGTTAAGTGGTGGTTTGAAGCATTCTGGCTTAGTTTGTGTGATGGTTTTTTATTACAATATATTACATATTAAACGCCTGTATTTTTGATTCGAGTGACGACACAGAGCTGAATGCGTGGGTTCGATAACTTGCATGTCGTCTGAGGTTGGTGTATTTCATCATGGCTGTGAATTGGGCCGATAGGATCACCGCTTTCTCCCGCAGCCCAGCTGAGTTCCTCTCCGTCGCCGCGGCCGAGGCTTTTCTTGCGGAGTTGCTTCGTGAGCTCCGAGACGACAGAGTTAGCAACAGCGTTAAGGTAAAGAAGTAACACCTTTGATACGCAAAGAATGTGCACTCCACAAATGTGTTTATTTTTTCAGTTTAGTAATCAATTTGTCCATCTCCCATCCCAGGTCCAGCTGCTATCCCCGCTATGTGAGTACCCATCGTTGCTGTGCCCCTCAATCCTGGTAGGTGAAGAGACAGCCTTGGAGCTTTTGTCTGTGTTTGCCCAGTGCCCTCCCAAATCCTTAAAGTTCAGGTGCCACCTCCTGCTGGCTCTTACTTCTGTGCTTCTCTGCTCCTCCTGCGTGAGCGCTCGCTCCAGTGTGTGTCAAGACTTCCTTGGCCTCCTCCTTCAGATTGCTGAGGACACGAATGACCTTCAGGTTGACACTGCATTGCGCTCTTTGCGGGCCACAGCCTGTGACTGCCTGCGTGAGCTGGAGGCTTGCTGCCCAGGCGTTCTGTCGCAGCACCTGGAACTTCTGAATGGGCTTAGGCAGCGGGAAACGTCCAGGCTTCACCAAGCATACACTGTACTCCATGCCTCGGGACTAAGAAATACCGTGTATTTGCTTGCCCAGAAAGCAGGGGCTTGTGCCGAGGAGCTCAAAGCCCTTCTGGGGGGCAATGCGGTGGTGGCATGGGAAACAGACATAGACTCTGGTATAATGCAAAGCAAAACCTCCCCACTGCCATCTCTCCTCATCTCTGGCCCCATGGGCACTGTGGTCACCCTGCAGGCAGGAACAGATTGCAAGGAACTGCGTTCAATCCTCTCCTCCCTTTTGGAAGAGTCCTACTTGCTCACACCTCTGTCTCAAGCTGCATTACTACATGGGCTGATAGAGGTAGTTGCAATGGTACCTGGTGTGTCTCCAACAATTTTCAGAGCTCAACTGCTTCGGCTACTTGGAACAAGCGAGGTAATTTCAAAGGATAGGCTAAGACAGAAATTATTTGTCCTAGGAGGCTATGTGTTGAATGCTACATTTTAACTTAGAGGGAAACAATTACAATTTTCAACATTATGCTGAGCAGTCTCTTGTCTGTGAAATTCTGGTGACATCACGGGCAGACTGAAATTCTCTGGTGACATCACGGACAGATAATCTGTGGATGTGAAAATTTACTTCCTGGTTTGCCGATTTAATTTGCATTTTCTTATACAGGATTATGTAATGCTGATATTTGCATTTTCTTATACCATCAACAAAAGCCTATCAACAAACCAGGAAATAAGTTTTAATATTCACAGACCAGCAGTGATGTCGGTGGCAGACACTATTCCACAGTTTCAGAAGCATTTCAGAGACACACAGAACTGCTCAGTATTATGACTGCTAATGGAGCATTATCCCTGTAATATAGGTATTGAGACAATGTTAAAATTGGTTGTTTGCCTTCAACCTTTACAAATTTGATTCCTTGTATGTTTAGGACTGAATGTCAAACCTTTGTCATTTCAGTTGTGCCTCCTCCACACTACTCTGCTGATGAAGGCTGCATTCACAGACAGCCTGTTCAGTGCAGAAGATGAGGCGTTCATCCTAAAACGGCTGGTTGGGCTGTCTCAGCACCCCCTTCTGAATACCCCTGAGAAGCTCTTCTATATGGACTGCATTTTACACTTTCCTGAAAACAGGCCAATCAGTAGTGGGGATGGCGATGAAAGCCCACCTGTGCTGTTAACTCCTCGGCTGGTGGCAGGCCTAGCGCCCACTGTGTTCAATGACAGTGCCAGCATGCTGGCCCGATTCAATCTGCTATCCCTCGTCTACTTGGAGGAGGGAGAAGAAACAGAAGGAGAGGGAGGCCAAGGACTGGCCTACCTCTATGAGCACCTCATCTCCCTTCTTGGCATGGTGAAAAATGGGGGCAGCCGAGAGATGGTGGTGACCTTCTTCAGAGCCTCCTTTCTCTTCCTTTTCCACTTCTGCCATATGGAACGCTACTCTGAGAATCTAACCCAGAGGCTGTGTGAGCTCTACCTCCAACACACCTGGCTGGCCCCGCACCTTATCAACCTGGGCGATAGAGCCCAAGAGGGGCTCAGGGAGTCAGGCTGGGCTGTGGGGCTTCTCAGGGCCCTGCAAAGGGTGATAACAGAGGCCCCTCTGGGCCAGCTTACCTCACAAGACTTCCACTGGCACCTTAAGATCCTGGCTCGGGTAGCAGACGAAGGGGAGATCTCTCAGAAGAGCACTCTTGGCTTTCTGTCTTGCATCATCACTTCCTCTTCCTCCTCGCTGTGCATGGGCGGTGACTGGCGCCTGGGAAATGTGGTGTTGGCTGTGTGTCGGCAGCTGCTGGTCCACCCCAGTCTGGACATACTGCTCAGCCCTCTGGCTGATATCCTGCAGCATCTCACCTGTCACTACGGAGACACAGACATTCAAGATCATGCCCGCGTCTACTATACCCTTCTCACTACTCTGTCCCAGGAGAAGCTGGGTGGTGTGTTGGCCCAGGGTGGGACTGAGGGAGGACAGCAGTCTAAGAAGCGTTCTCTGTCTTCCATTATGGCTGAAAGTGAAGAGCTGACCAGCACACTAACCATCCATCAAACTGAGAGTGCGATATTCAAGCTTGTTAAATTGGACAATTATCAACCACAGCAAGGATCAGACGTTGGCCAGGAAAATGAATTTCACACAGATCTAAACCCAAACAAGACAGAGGTCTGCCAGAGTCAGGAAAATGTGCTGGAAACCTACAGAGCCCAGTTTCACAAACCTGGTTTTGCAACACAAATCACTTTACACTACCGGCTGATTTACACAGACACTGTGGACCCACAATTTGATCAACTCTTCAGTGTTCGCCTGCACTTTGACCTCACAGACTGCCACTATGAGGAGTTGAACGACATCAGTGTTCCATGTCTATTTAGAGAAAGGGCACCACCTGTGGTGAGGCTCATTCTGAAACCCAAGCAGCCCTACTCTACTACTCTCCGTGCTAGTGCCATTTTCACCACGCAGGATGGCCTCTCCTGGCACACAGTCCTACCAGACATCCATGTGGCATTTGAGCAGACATTCATGCCTCTCCCTGTTCCCCTGGTCTGGAAAGGAGAGGACAAATTGAAGGTGTTTGAGGGATTATGGCGTGAAATCTACTCTGGGAAGTGTGGGGACAGAGGTCCGACTGACTGCGCCATTAGCTTGTTTTGCAGCCAACTGGAAGATGTGGCCCTCGGTGTGCTGGTGGAGAAGAACTTTTCAGTGTACCTAATACCAAATCCGTCTGATCAGGGGGACTATAGAGTACTACTTTTCCTCCCACCCCAGTCTCATGTGCTGCTAAAAATCACCTCGGAGGAGGATGCAATGCAATTCAGCATCGCCACTGATAACTGGCAGCTTCTGCCTTGTATTAATTCTTTTCTACAAAACATTACCATGTGTTCACAGCAAGACGTAACTGACAGTTAACAAAAATGCTATGGGTCTTTTTTTTAATGAAATTGCAATCTTTTAAACAAATATTGTTAAATTTTCTCAGTGCCTTAACCTCAGGTGTACTTAAATTTACTTGAAGATTTAAACATTTCAATTTATGATTTAAATTGTTCAATGTATAGAATTTAATAATTTCCCAAATAAACCACAAAATGTACTTTCTTGGTTTGTCTAAAAATGACAAGTTGCTTTATTAGTTGCACAGAACCTTTATTGATAATTTCACAGCTGCAGCATTACCAGTCTGTATGACAATGAGTTGTACATTATTAATACCTACATTATTAAACCGAAATAATTCATAAGCTGTTGCAATGACTCTAAACTGATGGCAAACGAAGGTAACACTGGTATTAAATCCTTGATGTGATGGCATATAAGAAAATGCTTTTCATCTCTTGTAGATCTGGTCTTGAGTTTTTATGAAAACTCCACAACTGAGAATATTTTTAATTTACATTTACTGGAAAAAAACGGAAGTGTTTCAAGTATTTAGTGAACATGGACAAAAATTTGCAGTGTGCACTGTTCAGAGTTAGAGCAGCATGCACATGACGAAGTCATTAAAAGTTCCTTTAACAGTATCTCCACGATAAGGACACTTTGCACAGTTCATATTAACATCTGGCCCTTAGTGTACATTAAGATGTATTATTTGAGTCTTAAAAAAAAAGGGGGGGTTCTAGTCCAGCTCCACTAGCCCGTTAACTTAGTGATGCTCTCAAAGTTGGGTTCTGTGCAAGGTGGCAAGGCAGTTTGCTGGCTAAGAAGTTTATCCATAATGGCAATCTCTCCATCTCTCTTTTCCACCTCATCCAGGGGAGTCCAGGACATGTCATTCTGAAGTTTGTATCCACCGATGAATGGATGAGGGCATCCTGGGCCCCATTCCTTCAGAGAAGAGGAGATGAGAGAGAAAAAAATAATCAGAGAGGAAAAAATCCTTTGTTTTGCGAATTAAGTTGCCTGGTAATTACATACAGAATATTTCACTCAGACAATTTTGTTGAACATATTAAAGAAAACAAACAAAAAATAAATAAAGTCACTGGCAATATATAAGCAACACATAGGCAACTCAAATGGCGGGAGTGTCGGAAAAGTTGAGACGCGTATTTTCCAAACCCCACGTCTCAGTTGCTTTCAAACCCCAAAACACGCTGCGCCAGAAATTGGTCCACCCCAAGGATCAGGTTCCCCGGCACAAACAGAGCAATATAGTGTACGCTGTTAATTAAGTTTCCTTTATTAATCCCCTTGGGGAAATTCAGTTACTGCAAATTAACCCATTCCAGTTCTGATCTGTGTAGATAGGGCTGCCGCCTTCATGCTGCCCCCGGGGACTAACTCCAGTTCTTTTCCCATTGCCTCTGTCAGGGGCACAGACAGGAGTATAAACCCTAACAGGCATGTTTCTTTTGATGGTGGGGGAAACCAGAGCACCCAGAGAAAACCCACAGCAGACACAGGAAGAACATGAAAACTCCACACAGTGGATGACCTGATGACCCCCCAAGGTTGGACAACCCCGGGGTTTGAACCCAGGACCTTCTTGCTGTGAGGCGACAGCGCCAACCACTGGGAAACTGTGCTGCCCAAGTGCTGGGAGGATTGCCATGACCTGTACATTTGGGAAACTAAACAGACTCTGGCCAAGAGGATGGCACAACACAGAAGAGCTAATGTGTCAGGCCAGGACTCTGCAGTCTACACCCATCTACAGGCCAGTGGCCTCTCTCTCAAGTATGATGATGTGCACATCCTTGATAGGGAGGAACACTGGTTTGAATGGGGAGTCAAAGAAGCCATCTTTGTGAAGAGGGAATAACCATTCCTGAACCAAAGGGGGGGGGGGTAGGCATACATCTGTCACCATTTTACAGTGCAGTGATTGCAAATATTCCCAAATCCTCTGTGAATAGTACACATGGTCATTGAAACTCTAGTTAATGGTCACGTCTATTTGCATATGAAACTGATAGTTGGTTTCGGTTGTTATGCCACTGTATTGTTTAAGGGTGGGGATACCTGCAGTCAGCTGAGACTGAAGAGGTCACTTAGATGAGTGATGAAACGTTTCTCTCAATAAACGTTGTGTCCAAATGAACTGATTCAACTTTCTTTGAAGCAACTCAAATAATACCGATCATATTCAAAAGGGGTAAGAAGTTGAGAACTTTTATAGTTCGACCTCCCCTTTACACTATCCATGCATTGATAATAGAAAATGAAAGTTCAATTTACAGCTGTCAGTGTCCGTGATATCTATCTCAGCTGACTCAAACAAATCAACCAGTTTGGACAAAAAACAAAAACTGGTCACTGGTCCATCTCATAACCGTTCACTATTTTGTTTCTAAAAAGTCTTTTTAGTTCAGATAAAGTACCACATGTGTCCTTATGCATGCTAAATAATCCAGGTAAGAAAATCAAAGAAAGTTGAATCAGTTCATCTGGACATAATTATTGAGAGAAACGTTTTATCACTCATCTAACTGACCTCTTCAGTCTCAACTGACTGCAGGTATCCCCCCACCCTTAAACATTACAGTGGCATAACAACTGAAAACAACGATCCGTTTCATATACAAATTGCCATGAGCATAACTAGAGTTTCAATGGCAATGTGTTCTATTCACAGGATTTGGGAATGTTGAGTACCACATATTTCCCTTTTTTTTCCAATATAAAACAACTGCATAATATTTTTCCAGATATTGACTAGTGGGGCAATGAGCTTCTCAGCCTAGGTATGTGTTAACACGTTACGAAGAATTCAAATGTTAGCTGCCTGTGTTTTGGCCACTTGGTCATTATCGTTTTCCCTTGGGATTAAGTGTAGACTTTGACCACCAAACTCTTTCCAATCACAAAAACATTAAGTAATGTCCTGGGTGCTAGTAGGCATTCAGTTCCCTCTTTTTCTTGTCATATCACCTTGAGATTCTTACCAAGGGGAATGTAAAGTAAACTGCTATTACTTTCTCCTGGCCACACAAAACAAAGTTTAAAGTACTGGTGAGTACTCTTGTACCCTTTCATTGGTCTTGTTAAAAGGGAAATCAAACTTGGCTAATGAAATTAATTTGTAAAGAAGACTATATTCCTGACCTTAGGAGAGATGATGGAGAAGTATTTCTGTCCAGAAGGTCTTTGATAGAGGTAGTACATGTTCCCTGGTTTTTTCACAATGTTGCAGGCTGCGTGGTGGAGCTCAGCATCATTTTTAGCATCTTCTAAAACCTAAAAAGAACAAATAATGCAAATGTATATTTAATTCTGAAAGTAAATCTTTCAATTTTATGTTCCCTACAAATTCTCAATACTTTAATGTAAAAAAGTGTTTAATCACCGATGAGCCTGAGCAATAAACTTGATCATTATTGGGTATGGTGTGTTCTGGCTCATTGGATCATCATGTGAACAAACTCTAATTTTGCATTTCATTCGGACTTGCCTGGTTTATACCTCCCAGATACAGACAGAAAGCCCAAGGTTTTCTGTCTGTATCTTACTGGTCATAAAGGCCATATCAGTATAAATGATCAGTCAAGGACCGTGTTGAAGTGTTTCTGGTAATATAATCTCACCTTTCTGGCCTGTTGCTGTAGGTATCTGATCTGGTCAGCAATGACTGTCAGTTTGTTGCAGGCATTGGCTTTGACAAATTCATCTCCCTACAACAAGCAAGAGAAAATGTTTTTTTTTTTAAACCAGGCTGACAAGCATCCCTTTGTAAGAAAGGGGGTTGATCACGACAGTCATGGAAGCTTAATATCATAAACTGTCTATACCCTCTGCACTTGTGCTGCCAGGGATACCAGGTCCATGGGGTCTCCTACTCTGTTGGTCTGGTATGAGCTGACTAGTTCCAGTCCACCGGGAGCGTTGCTGCTCTCAACCAGGGTCACTGCACGCGCGCGCGCGCGCGCGCACACACACACACACACACACACAGGGGTAAAAAAAACAACGTGTTGGCCTCCAACATATAACGTTATCGATATTACGACGGCATAACGACACATAAACACGTAATTGATACGTGCAAAACGAGAAAAATGTTCAGGTATGTACTAGACACATCTTCAGTTGTAAATATTTAATCGTTTACAGTTCACCAAATACCAGATCACAGTGCTGCGAGAGGGATATCCTGATGTAACCGTAGGCTGCATGACAGATGGTGATGTAAGATTTTGCTGCCTTGAACTGTGATTATACAGTTACAAAACGCGTCAGCTCTCAACAGGTCCGATCTGCTGTGCACCGCCCCCCCCCCCCCGCGGCTACTTCCATTGTTCGTATGCGTTATAAACTGAGATAATGATCCTGATATGTATAACTCTGCTCGAAACGTTTGTGTAATATATTCAGCAATTTAAAGGTATAAGGAGAATGACAAAAAGAAAAAAGATCCAGTGTCAGAACAGGTTAGCTAATGAACTCACGTTACCTGTGGTCATTTTGTCAGGCTGATTCGGAAGGCTAACAGTTCTGTCCATTTTCCCCCCTGTATAATATTAAAACCTGCTTTCAGAAGTAGTCGCGTCAGCTGTGCAAATTCGCCAACAAGCACCTGTATAGTTAGGTAACTCGCCAAGGTTTGAGTAAATATACAGTTTCACACACGGTCCTAAATCTCCTCCCCATTTTGGCTCAAATTGTAGACCGTACTTTTGCCTGTATAAAATAAACGGAATCGTTTCAATAAATCGAATAAAATCAAAGTTACCAATTTGGAACACAATTCGTTTTAATACGTCACTTTTTAGTCTTTATAGTTTAGACAGTTCGTTGCAAAATGTTGTTGGATTTGTTCCTCTAATTTCATTTATGACTGGTCTTTTTCGTTGAAGATGACAACAGCTGCCCTATCAGAGATCGTGAGGACATAGGTCAGTTTGTACAACTAAGAATTTGGAGAAATAAACGTTGGTTGGGTATATACTGTGCAAAACTTTGATGTGGGCTTCTTTGACCTTGTTGTTGATACATAATTTATATGGTAATAATAATAATAATTTTAAAAAAAGTCCGTTTGTAGGAAGAGAGGTAAGGGGCGACCAGGAAGAAAATGGGAAAGCCAGTTGGCCAGAGTGATACTCTTGTTGTGATTGGTTGTTTCGCTGTCAGGCAACTGATGACGCTCTGCGCATTCGGTTAAGGTGAGTTGGGGTGAGTTAAACTTTTAAAATGTTGAAAAGGAATCACAGTTTTCAGAATCTTGTTGAATATAAAAAGATGCAAGAAAATGTAAGAAGAATCATAAAAAACCGCAAAGAAGGAATTTTGGAGGTAATTTTGTAGCTCAGTGGGGAGGGAAACAGAAATTGCTAAAATTTGGAGAATGATAAAGAGAATGAATGGGATCAAAAGAGAATATGGGTATCCAATATTAAGTGATGGTGAAGTAAAAGCAGTGAGAGATGAAGAGAAGGCAGAGATGCTGGCAAAAACTTTTGTTAAAATTCACAGTTCCAACAATATTAGTGAAGAAGTGAAATAGGAATGGAAAATACAATAGCAGAGAATAAAGAGCTATTACAGCTAGAGGAAGACTCCAATGACCTATTAAACAAGCCATTTACAAAGACAGAACTGGACCGCTCTCTCAAGAAAACCAAGATGTCAGCACCAGGAAAAGATCAGATCTGTTATTTAATGATAAACCATCTTAGTGAACCATCAAAGGATATTTTATTGGAATTATATAATAAAGTTTGGGAGGATGGGAAGTTGCCACAAAGCTGGGAGGAGGCTGTTGTAATTCCAATACGTAAACCAGGAAAGGATTGTACAACCCCAGAGAATTATAGACCGATTGCTTTAACATCCAACATATGCAAACTAATGGATAAAATGATAAAAATGAAAGGTTAACGTATTATATAGAAAATAAAGGTTATATATCTAAATACCAGAGTGTCTTAAGGAGAGGAAGAAATACCACGGAGCCAGCTGTATGTTTAGAAAATGAAATTAGGAAAGCACAGATAAACAGAGAAAGTGTAGTGGCTGTCCTTTTTGATATAGAGAAGGCATACGATATGATGTGAGGAGAAGGATTCAGACTTTGTAAATTAGGTATCAAAGGTAGAATATATAGATGGATTAAGGACTTTTGCATGGGATATCAAAACAAGTTAGAATAGGAAAGAAGTATTCAGCAAAATTTGTTGTTGAAAATGGAATACGTCAAGGAAGCATAGTAAGCCCTTTATTATTTTCCATAATGGTAAATGATGTATTTATGGGAATGGAGAATGAGATGGACCTTTTGCTTTTTGCAGATGAAGGGGCAATTTGGAAGCGGTGAAGAAATGTGGAATTCATTATAAAGAAACTGCAGAGGGCTATTATGAAAGTCGAAGAATGGTCATATAAATGGGGTTTTAAGTGTTCAGTTGATAAGACAAAGACAATGCTCTTTACAAGGAAAATAATTGATAATGAAATAAAGCAAAACTTATATAATCAAGAATTGGAAAGAGTGAAACACTAAGTTTTCAGGGATATGGTTTGATGAAAGAATTACATGGCTTATACATATTCAGAAAGTAGTGGACAAATGTAAGAAGGTACTAAATGTAATGAAGTGTTTAGTTGGAAGTGAATGGGGGGGCAGATAGAACTGCTTTGAAGGCCATATACAATGGTTTAATTCAGTCAGTATTAGATTATGGTTGTGTGGTGTATGGGTCAGCAGCAAACACTTCTCTAAAGAAATTAGATAAGGTACAGTATCAGGCTTTGAGATTATGCGCAGGTGCATTTAAAACTGCCCCAGCAGCAGCATTACAGGTGGAAATGACAGACATACCACTAGAAATGAGAAGGATACAACTATCCTTGAACTACTGGGTTAATTTACAGGGCCATAGTCAGGATCATCCAACGCTAGACCCTTTAATTCCTTGTTGGGAAAAGGAGAGGAGGGAAACAAGAAGCTTTGCATGGACAATGACATGGAAAGCAATAGAACTTGAAGTAGATCAATTAAACAAAAACAACAACAAATCTTACTTTATTCAGACACAAAGATAGGTCCATCTTAAAGACAACAACAAAGAAATACTACAACACAAGACAAGAACACAAAAATATAGCTTAAAATAGGCAGTTCACAAGTCCACAATAATTAAAACCTATACAGACATTTGTTCCAATGTTTCCAGAAACAAAAGGAGTACCTGGTGTCACTTTGTGTAGGCTCTGTTAACAGCATTATAATTACGTTCTTAGAATCAATTAATTGACACATAAATTTGTACATAAAATTCTTCAACACAGCATGAAAAGTGGGAACATTACTAGCCACAAACATATGACTTGCACTTTTCCATCTTGGAAGCTTGAGCAAGATTCTAAATGCATCATTATATGCTACCTGCAGCTTTTTCATTTTTTCTTGGCTACAATTGCACCACAAGTGGGCTGTATAGAGTGGAGTACAGTAGGCCCTAAAAAGAGCAGTTTTAACCTCATCTGTACACATCTGAAATTTGTGTGCCAGCATATTGGCTTGTGCATACAGTTTGCAGCACTGGCGCTGCACATCATCGTCATCACATAGATCATTCCTGATGATGTGACCCACATATCTAATTTTGTTCACCAGGTCTGTGAATGTTCTCATTCATCCAGGTCATGGTTATCCAAAGGAGTTGAATCAAGTGCAACTGGATATATACTTTGTTCACCACATTTAGTGCTTTTTTTTTTTTACTAAATAAACATTAGTCCAACAGTGCCTTTGCCAGCAATATCACCTTGGATACGTCCAGGTGCCATCGTAGATTTCACATTATTAGAAAAGAAGAATAAAGATAAAGTGTTTAATTATGATTCACATTCCATACAGGCTTATATTGATAATTACCACAGTTATGTCCAGATTTATATGGATGCATCAAAGAGTTCAGTAAATAAAGTAGGAGTAGCATTTATTGTTCCAGAATTTAATATTAAAGTAGGGAAAAGGATCAATGAGGAAATATCAGTATACACAGCAGAAATGCTTGCAACATTGTTAGCAGTGCAGTGGATCGAGGAAACAAGACCATTGAGAGCAATTATTTGTTCAGACTCGAGTTTATCACTAGCCAGTTTACAATACAATCATTCAGAAAGCAGACCAGACATTTTAATAGAGGTACAACAAACATTATATAGAATTCAAATGATGGGCCTTGCAGCATCTTTTTTTTATGGGTACCGGCACACATTGTCATTGAGGGAAATGAAATAGTAGATAAGGTTGCAAAGAAGGCTACAAAACATAATCACATTGATTTGGTAGTTACTTTAAGCAAGACAGAAATAAAGAGCATTATTAAGCACAGATTGAAGGAAAGGTGGCAAAAACAATTGGGGGGGGGGGCGATGGTTTTACAGAGTTCAAAGGAAAGTGGGAGAAATGAGGTGTGCAGGAAGCAACAGGAGAGATGAGACAATAAGTTCAAGACTCAGATTTGGACACGCTGGACTAAACAGTACACTTTTCAAAATAGGCAAACACAATATAGGCAAATGTGACAACTAGATGTGGGCAAGAACAAACATTAGAGCATGTTATGATGTATTGTCAGAAATATGAGGCAGAAAGAAGGGTCTGACTCAAAATCTCAGAAAAATAATAACGCAATTTGATTTAGTAGATATTTTACAGAAGAATTAAATCGAGTATTATAAAATCTTGTTTCAGTTTCTTAGAGCAACTAATTTAATTAAGATTTGATAGACGTTCTGATCCACACTCCATACCAGTTGGCGGCGGTAACGTACCATTTCGTTGTTTGCCAACTGCCAATAAACATCAAGAAGAAGAAGTAGAAGCAGAAAAGGAGGAAGAAGAAGACGTTGGGTGAGGGTTAGCCAATCAGAAGCATGCTACAGCCTTCGTCACACAGAGCAGAGCGTCCTTTCTTCCGGTTGAGCCATTCGACACCAACCGTTCAGTCTGACGCAGTTTTTAATTATGCGCGCGGAAATCAAGTGTGGAAGGTGCGCTAGCTTAAACCAAACGGAAACGACAGGCGAGAACAACCAAAAAACACAAATCCATCGGTTGATCTATTAATCCATTAATCCACCATTACCTGTGGTGAGTATGTTTTAATAGCCGATCAAAGGGCGTCTCTCTTAAGGAAGCAAAAGACCAGTACCAATGCTACGAACAAATGCTCAAATTCAATTCACCAAATCAGAGAGAAACACAAAATGAGAAGAAGTTTTGCTCCAAGTCAGGTTTTCAAACGAAAGCAAGTAGGGAATGAAACGTCCGAAGATGACGATTTGAGCTGCAAGGATAGTAAAAGAAGGAGACGTCATAATGAAAACCGAGAAGACGTTATCTCTCCGTTTAGGAAGCCATTGGTACATCTGGCAAACCGGCTTTCGTGTGTGGACAGTGAGAAACATGAGGCATTCATCCGAAGTATCCTCTCCAAGCCGTTTAAAATTCCCATTCCAAATTATACAGGCGCACTGGGAATCAAGGGACTCGGACTAAAGCGTGCAGTGGTTAGACGAGCAATTCATGACCCATTTGCAGAGGATGCTTTGGTTCTTTATGAGCCCCCAATTCTGAGTCCTCATGACCTAATCAAATTGGACAAAGAAAAAATACCAGTGCATGTTGTTGTGGATCCGGTCTTAGGAAACGTACTGAGACCCCATCAGAGAGAGGGGGTAAGGTTTCTTTGGGAATGTGTAACGGGAAGGCGTATTGCTAACTCCTATGGCTGTATTATGGCTGATGAGATGGGGCTAGGGAAGACCTTGCAGTGCATTACCCTCATTTGGACCCTGCTCCGCCAGAGTCCTGATGCCAAACCGGAAATAAATAAAACCATTGTCGTCTCCCCTTCCAGTCTGGTTCGCAACTGGTTCAATGAAATCGGAAAGTGGCTAGGGGGACGCGTCACACCTGTTGCAATTGATGGAGGTTCAAAAGAAGAGATAGACAGACAACTAGAAAACTTCATTCACCAGCATGGATTGAGGGTGCCAACACCGATATTAATAATTTCATATGAGACATTTCGACTTCATGCTGAGGTTCTGCACAAGGGTAAAGTTGGACTTATCCTCTGTGATGAGGGCCATCGACTGAAGAATGCTGACAACCAGACATACCAGGCCCTAAATTCCATGAGTGCTCAGAGGAGAGTACTGATATCTGGGACACCTATCCAGAATGACCTTTTGGAATACTTCAGTTTGGTACACTTTGTCAATGCTGGAATCCTTGGTACAGCCCAGGAATTTAAAAAGCGATTCGAGATTCCCATCTTGAAGGGTCGAGATGCAGAAGCCAGTGATAAAGACAGACAGTTTGGAGAGGAGAAACTCAAGGAGCTAATCAGCATAGTTAACAGATGCTTGATTAGAAGAACATCAGATGTCCTCTCCAAGTATCTCCCTGTAAAAATTGAACAGGTTGTCTGTTGCAGGCTGACCCCTCTTCAAACAGAACTATACAAGCAGTTTCTAAGGCAGGCTAAGCCTTTTGAGACAGTGCAAAAGGGCAGTGTAAGTATATCCTCCCTGTCCTCGATCACATCACTCAAAAAGCTGTGTAATCACCCAATGCTCATCTATGAAAAGTGTGTGGAAGGTGAGGAAGGCTTTGAGGGTATGCTAAAACTCTTTCCACCTGGCCACAGCACTAAATCTGTGGAGCCTCAACTCTCAGGGAAAATGCTGGTCCTTGACTACATTCTGGCAATGACAAGGAGCACAACTAGTGATAAAGTGGTGCTCGTGTCCAACTACACTCAAACACTGGATCTCTTTGAAAAACTGTGCAGATCTAGAAGATACCTCTATGTTCGACTGGATGGCTCAATGTCAATCAAGAAAAGGGCAAAAATTGTTGAAAGATTTAACTGTGCATCTAGCCCAGAGTACATCTTTATGCTGAGCAGCAAAGCTGGTGGGTGTGGCCTGAATCTCATTGGCGCTAATCGCTTGGTGATGTTTGATCCTGACTGGAACCCAGCAAATGATGAGCAGGCAATGGCACGCGTCTGGAGAGATGGTCAGAAAAAGACCTGCTACATCTACAGACTGGTCTCTACGGGGACCATAGAGGAGAAAATCCTGCAGAGACAGGCACATAAGAAGGCGCTGAGCAGCTGTGTAGTGGATGAAGAGCAGGATGTAGAGCGCCATTTCTCTCTGGGAGAACTACGAGAGCTTTTCTCTCTCAATGAGGACACCATCAGTGACACACATGACAAGTTCCGTTGTCAGCGATGTGTCAATCAGAGGCAGGTGAGACCTCCTCCAGACAGTTCTGACTGTACCTGTGATCTTTCTCAGTGGCACCACTGCTCTGACAAGAGGGGCTTAAAGGACCTTGTGCTGCAAGCATCTTGGGATGCCGCAGTCTCCTTTGTCTTCCATCAGCGCTCTCATGAGAACCAGAGGGGTTTAGAGTAGCACATAGTTACTATGGTGGTTTGTGAGGACCCTTACCTCCTGTCAGTTTAGTCCCATTTATTAGCTATTGGCCTTTGCAATCTGTGCAAGAAAATTAACCTGAACTTTGGTATGTCTTAATATTACATTACTCCTACCTTACAGCCTGTAATTTTTGTGGGTTTGGGGGCTGTACGGTATGCAAAACTCAAGATTAAAAATGTTATACTACGTTATAAATGATAGGCTTACAAAACTATCAGTGTCAAGAGCTAAAATATGATACATGTTTGTTAATGACCAAATTAAAACCAAATTGATTTCTGCTGATAAAACAGATTTTGCTCCTGGAAATTATTCTCGTTTGTTATTGTTTCTTAAGGTCCATGATAATTAATTTTAAGCAACCTGTACAATTCTCAATCTTCTGTGAAACGGATTATTTCCTCTTATTTTTGGTTTTATCATCAAATCTGATATTTCCCTTTTATTTGACTTTGAGAATATTTGTTATAATAGAAAACAGAAACTGATGAAAAATAAAGTTTAATTACTTTGATTCTTCTTTATGCATGCTCAATAATCCAGGTAAAATCACAGGAAGTTGAATCAGTTCATCTGTTCATCATATGTTGATTTATCTTTACTGGCACCCTTGGAAAAAATACCCAAATACATTAATACTGTCAACTTCCCCCTGCAGATGAATTATGTGATCAAGCATGAATATGGTATACATTATCTATATCTGCCATGTATTATGTGTTTGTGTTTATGGCCTTTTAAAATCAAGGGATCCTAAGTCATTTACTAAGGCAGACAAAATTCTGTCTCCTATTGTAAATGTGCTTTCATTATTTTAGGGAGTGGTGTTTTTAATAGTTCTGTTTGTGAATATTGCTTTGTGTAAAGATAGTGTTTGATAACACTAGTAACTAAGTTATCAAAACAAAAGTCTGCTCAAACAGATAAACCACATTGTGATATCACTGCCATGTAGTAACATGTCTGGATGCTTTAGGAATACAAATCAAATTGTTTACTAATTTCTTACAGAGATTGATGCCACATTGTGCGGTCGACTAACTCATAGTAAGTGATCACACAGAGGTGACACAGCATCAACATTGCTGGCAAAGGACACCTTCACAATTTACAGTGATTTATCATAACGTATCTACATTATATTTAAAATTGCACTTAGCATTTAAAACAACACATTTAAACAAAACATTTTTTTGAATCAAGCATGTAAAACAACACTTAAAATTGTAAAAAAAAAAATGCCTAAAGCGTCATCTTGACTTGCACCACTGATTGGCACTGATGCTTTTCATTTTGTGGCTGCATTGGTTGCACATAATGTTTCAAGAGCGCACAGAAAAAAAGTACACACATATTTCCCATGATTCATTGCGCGAGTCCGCGGACAGGTAACCATAGCGCCGCAGCACACTAAGCGTTACGGATAATGGCAGCTGTTGGGTTATCTTTCCTCAATCACTCGTTGGTATTGTCATAGACTTAAAATTGTAGCTAGTTATGTGTCTGCTAACATGAGCGTAAAGAGTTGATTATTTGGGTGTTTTGGACTTTGTAGGACGATATACACTTCTAGCATTATCCAGTTCTGAGACCCTTGGGGAAATAACGAAACGTTGAGCATGTATTTTTTTCAATACATTTAAAGTGTCAAGAAGTATGCACGGAGGCAGAAAGATAAAAAAACATAGCTGAGAAGAGGGGCCAACACAACATTTGCCTGGACAAAGATTGTCAGAAAACAGACAAGACAGTTGGACATTTGACGTGAATAGCTGTAACTCCTAATGGCTAGCAAAAATCTAGACATTCATTCATTAATTCATTCATTCATTGGTAGTGGGATTATCAATATATATTTGTTATCGCTAGTTTTAGAGCTGCCTAGTGTGAAACGTTTCTCTCCCCTACCCCCCACCCCCAAATGTGCAATACAAACCCTTGTGCAAGGCTAGGCAATACACAGCCCACAGGAGAAATACATTATTTTTTTCACGATTGTCATGTCTTTTTGCCTTGACATGAGGTAGGCATTTTTAGATAACTCTCACGAGAAAAGTTTGACATACATACAGGAAGACACACAGGAAAATGCATCCATGTATTTACATCGTATCTCAGCAATGAGCACGTTTACGTGGCGCACGACCGTGCTGATATTATCAGCATGAGAGCAATTAAGACGCGTTAACGGCTCTTTTTGATTTCCATAGCACCAAGTCTCAGCCGGCCTAAGCATATTGCGATTAAAATATATGGATGGTTGTTAATAATTGGTTATGAGCTATTTTGTCATAAATAGCGCTTTATACGCCTGTCAGTCTCGGGTATATGTGAATGTAATATAATTTTACGAGAACGTGCTCTCTCACAGGCCAATAGCCTGGCAGACAGATTTTTTTTTCTTCCTCACCAGTCAGAAACCCCACCTCCACACAACTTCGCTATCCCGAGCTAAAACCCGTACTTAGGATTTCTGACTCCTGATCCCGTTGTACCAGAATGGGGACCCGCTACGCGCGTGTATTTTTGTGCCTTATTCCGATATGCATGTCTCAAATACAATTTAGCAGCCATGCTACTTTGGAGCCTTACGACCTGTTATTCGACAGTGCCGTTGAAGCCTACTACAAGGCGGACTGGATTTCGGTTATCCTGAACATGGAGAAAGCGATCAGGAACAAGGCTGCAGTCCGCAAGGTGAAGACGGAGTGCCGGATAACGTGCGCCAACCGGACCGCCTTCAGCGAGCCCCTATACGGCTACGGCCCGCCGATACCGGGCGCTGGTGCCGTCGAGGACCTCGGCTTTTTCCAGCAGATCCTCAAACGGGCGGATTGCGTGAAGTCCTGCGAAAATGAGAAACTTGGCCCATCCACTCTGCACAAAGTGGGCGAAGAAGTGGAGCTCGAGTTTACAAAGAGGACACCATACAATTATTTGCAAGTCGCCTATTTTAAGGTAAGGCCGGTTCTTACCTCTAACAATCGTGCGCCGGTAGTTAGTTACGCTTTCTAATAAAGTCTGATTGCAATGGCATATCTAGCGCAGATAGGTTATCTACTACTACACACAACTGTGGTTTGTCATATTTATATCGCTCCCTGCTTCTGTTTATGTAATTCAGTTGCAGCGTTTCATGCTGGCCGTAGAGACGTACAGCAACGTGAAAACAATTCATTATTCAATGTCTGCGATCTCATTCAAAACCTAAAGCAAAACGTTGAAACTCGGGTTACAGTAAATGCCCCCCCCCCCAAAAACTCAACTGAGCCATGCCACGTCTTAAGGTGGAGTCTATCTCATACGTCTGACTTAACCCGCAGATTTTTGGGACACATCATTTAAAGATATAGATGGGTTTTATTCATTTGCCAAACTATTTAATGATAATAACAAATATAAGCTCTGGTAATAGAGGAATATACGTTATACCTTTTTTTTTTACTCATCAGTTAATGTCCAGTGAGTGTGGATGTCCTTGGGATGGATTCATTAAAAAGTGATTCGCTGCATGATGGTTTACTTTGCTCTGTATTTCAGAGGTTTTAATGATTTAAGAAAAGTGCACCCCAACTATTAGGCTACCAATAGTCTCAGTTTACTGCGTCAACTTCTTTGATGAGTTAAGACAAAGTTTGTGTTCGTTTTTTTGCAATTTGACAAGCTTCAGGATTATATCTGTGACACCATCTTCTTTAGTGGTTCACATTAAATTTAACTGACAGAACCCGCTTTTTGTTAGATAATGAATGGTAATCCGTAGTGAAATCATCTTTCCCAATGAAAATGTAACTCCTCTTAGCCCTGATGACTGATTTGCTTTTCTTTCTTTCTGTTTGTTTTCTCAATGATCGATAGAAGCTAGTTATATGCAGACGCAGTAAATATTGAGCACTTTGGAATAAAGTGGAATTAAACCATTCAGCTGGGTAATGCACTGTCGACTCAAGCACCCCTGTCTAATGACAGATCAATAAACTGGACAAGGCAGTGGCAGCGGCCAACACCTTCTTCTTGGCTAATCCAGATCACCTGGAGATGAAGCAGAACTTGGACTACTACAGGATGATGGCGGGAGTGAATGAGGAGGACTTCAAGGACCTGGAAGCTCAGCCGCATATGGTGAGATTGAAACTGACATGAAACAAACTTCTTTTTGAAATATTTTTTAAGGCATGTCTGATTTATGGCCCTTTAGTCAATATTTAGTCAATTAATGGTACAAGTACAGACAAGTTTCAGTATATTGTAGTCACTGAATACATTTTTAATACATGGAAATACATGTATACATATGAATACATGGACAGGATCTCAAGGCGCAGCCAAGGTGAAGAGTGTGTCTGTTTTGAGAACCTCAGAATTGCATCTCTGCTCTTCGCAGATGATGTGGTTTTGTTGGCTTCACCAGAACGCGGTCTCTGGAGCGCACTGGGGCAGTTTGCAGCTGAGTGTGAAATGGCTGGGATGAGAGTCTGCACCTCCAAGTCTGAGGCCGTGGTTCTCTACTGGAAAATGGTGGATTGCTTCCTCCGTGTTGGGGATGAGTTGTTGCCTCAAGTGAAGGAGTTCAAGTATCTCAGGGTCTTGTTCAGGGTAGGATGGATCAGGAGATTGGCAGGCAGATTGGTGCAGCATCAGCAGTAATGTGGATGTTGTACTGGACCGTTGTGGTGAAGAGGGAGCTGAGCCGGAGGGAAAGCTCTCAATGTACCAGTCAATCTTTGTTCCAACCCTCACCTATGGTCATGAGCTTTGGGTAGTGAACGAAAGGGTGAGATTGCGGGATACAAGCGGCTGAAATGAGTACCCTTCGTAGGGTGTCTGGGTTTCAGCCTTAGAGATAGGGTGAGGAGCTCGGACGTCTGGAGGGAGCTCGGAGTAGAGCCGCTGCTCCTTCGCGTTGGAAGGAGCCAGTTGAGGTGGTTCGGGCATCTGATTAGGATGCCTCATGGGCGCCTTCCTTTGGAGGTTTTCCGGGCACGTTCAACTGAGAGGAGACCCTGGGGTAGACCCAGAACTCGCTGGAGGGACTACATGTCCAATCTGGCCTGGGAACGCCTTGGGATCCCCCAGGAGGAGCTGGACTGCGTTGCTGGGGAGAGGGACGTCTGGAGTGCCCTACTTAGCTTGCTGCCACCGCAACTCGACCCCAGAGAAGCAGCTGATGATGAGATGAGATGAATACATTTTTAGTTTTTGTCTGTTGTCAGTGAAATATCTAATTATGTCAGCCAAATTTCATCCACATACATTTTCATAAGATTACCAGACAACCTGTTGTCTCGGTTGGTTTAGGCAAACATGATGTTAAACCTACTGTGTGCGAGAGAGGAACATGAATGATACATGTGAGGGCTGAGAAGGTGCTCTGTGAGGAAAAAGATCACAGGATCATAGGATTCAATTTCAAGAATCATGCACAACTGTCATCGATTTAAAAAAGAAAAAAAATTGCACAGACTGAGAAAGCCAATAATGGCATTTTTTTTCTGTATTACACTGCAGAAATAGTCATAGAAATCTCTCTGGAAAACTATAGCACAACCAAGATAACAGATGATTTGCCAACTCATTTCATACCAACATGCTACCCTTTTAGGCAGAGTTTCTTCTGGGGAAGCGGTATTACAGCGATGACTCGTTTGGTCTGGCAGCTGGACACTTTGAATTGACTGCAGAGGAGTATTTCGTAGCAGATAGAGAGTGCAGAGTGCTGTGTGAGGGAGCCCATGATTACGATGGGTACAACTACATGGAGTACAAAGCTGACCTGTTCCAGTCCATGACAGGTGAGACAACACATATTACATGTCTTTATGCATGCTCAATCATCCAGGTAGAAAAATCACAAAAAGTTGAATCAGTTCATCTGGACACGACATTTATTGAGAGAAACTTTTCATCACTCATTTAAGTGACCTCTTCAGTTAAGTGACCTCTTCAGTGACTGCAGGTATACCCACCCTTATAAACAATATAGTGGCATAACGACCAAAAACAACGATCAGTCTCATATGCAAATAGGCGTAACCATTAACTAGAGTTACAATGGCCATGTGTACTATTAATGGAGGATTTGGGAATGGTTGCAATCACTGCATTGTAAGATAGTGACAGATGTACTCTTAGCCCCCGCCCCCCGGTTCAGGGATGGTCATTTTCTCTTCACAAAGATAGCCTCTTCGATTCCCCATTCAAACCAGTGTTCCTCCCTATTCCTCCCTATCAAGGATGTGCATATCCTCATCCCCGAAAGAGTGGCCACTGGCCTGTAGATGGGTGTAGACTGCGGAGTCCTGGCCTGACGTGTCCAGTGTTGTGCCATCCTTTTGGCCAGCGTCTGTTTGGTTTCTCTGATGTACAAGTCATGGCAATCCTCCCGGCACTTAACAACATACACTATATTGCTCTGTTTGTGCCGGGGGACCCAATCCTTGGGGTGGACCAATTTCTGGCGCAGCGTGATTTGGGGTTTGAAAGCAACTGAGACGCGGTATTTTGTTTGGAAAATACACGTCTCAACTTTTCCAAAACTCCTGCCACTTACGGAATCACCATGGCCATCTTACAATGCTGTGATTGCAACTCTTCCCCAATCCTCTGTGATTAGTACACGTTGTCATTGAAACTCTAGTTAACGGTCACGGCAATTTGCATATGAAACTGACTGTTGTTTTCGGCCGTTGTGCCACTGTATTGTTTATAAGGGTGGACCTACAGTCAGTTTAGACTGAAGAGCTCACTAGATGAGTGATGAAATGTTTCTGTCAATAAACGTGTCCAGATGAACTGATTCAACTTTCTGTGAGCACATATTACATTTTTCATAGAAAACACATCATGTAATATGAAAGTCATGGACTAAAATATGTAAGGGGCATGGGCAGGGAATAAATTCAAATTCTCAAATTGAGAAAACTTGTCATAATTCTTGCCACATGAATATCTCCTGTTTGTTTCAACCCTGCATTCCAACCCCTCTAACCTATGCGTGTGTTGTCAGACCATTACATGCAGGTGCTGAACTGTCAGCAGCGCTGCGCCGTAGAGCTGGCCTCAACTGCAGGCAGAAGCAAGCCTTTTGAGAACTTCCTTCCCTCACTCTTCAACTACCTCCAGTTCTCCTACTACAACAGTGAGTTTCACAGACCTTCAGTCACGCACCGCCATATTTTGTGTCATAATGAAAGTGTTAAGTATACACGTGATTTGGTGGATGTTTTTACCAAAAGTGCCTCTCTGAATTCTGATAGTATACATTTTCTTAGTGAGCCGTGCCATTAGGAATGAATGAGCTATTCGTTAACCAGTGGTTCTCAAACTTTTTCTGTCACATCCGGGGGAAGAACATTTTTCATGCCTCCCCTGCCCCAAAAAAATGGTGACAAAATGGGCAAAGTTTAACTTTATTTAAATAACATCAAGATCATGAACATTCCTTTCAGTAGTTTCTGTTGTGCAAATAACAAACGTAAGTTCCACTTCAACTTTATCAAACCTCTTTTTGTGACATTTGTCACTAGATTGCTCCATCAGTCTGTGTGCTTTTTCAAAAACAGAAAAACGAAATACATTTTAAAAATCACTTTGCTAGAACAATAACGATGAAGTTCAATCTGTGCAAAAAAAGAACAAATGCAGATATTTGGGGAGAACGATAAGCAAGTCAATTTGTGAGAGCTCAAGTCTTATCACTGCATTAGTGGCTGCAATAAGCCTGTTTTGCACTGCACATCTTTTCAAAACGGGGTTGCAGCCTCGATACTGCCACTCTCAAGTCATGCTCAATGTTGAGCTTAGATCTGTACTTTGTTTTAAGTGAAGCAACAGCCGAAAAGCCCATCTCACAGAGATAGGATGTGGCGAAGGGAAGCAGAATGCCCACAGCCCTCTGTCCTATGAGTGGATACGCCCTCCCCACAACAAGCCAGAATTCACTCAGTGTATGAGCTGTAAAACGGGTGGAGTCAGATGTCATCTTGATGAACTGATTCTCTTCAGCAGAGCTGAAATCAGCAGGTGCTGCTGCATTGAATGTATCTGTCACCCAGTCATACTGAGCACTGTTGTTTGGGAAGTATCTTTGAAAGAATCCTCTCAGGGTAGTGATGTGCTCCTTTAGACATGAAATCACTGTGGTGGCTCCAAAATCACTGGTCAGATTCTCAAAGAAATCAGTATTTCCTTGATCAAGTTGCCTGCCCCACATCTCAAGCTTTCAAGTGAATGCACTGATCGTGTCTGCAAGGTGAGGAAGGTGCTTGTCTCTGCCTTGAAGCTGAAGATTTAATTCATTCAGCTGTCCAAATATGTTGCTGAGATAGGCCAGTTACATCAGAAATAGTTTATCACTAAACTTGCTTGCAACTCCAGGCATACGCTCCTCCTCCAGAAACATCCGAATTTCCTCTCTGAGCTCAAAGACTCGCGACAACACTTTTCCTCGCGAGAACCACCTCGCCTTGCTGTGAAGCAACACAGCTGAATGTTCAGCTCCCATCTCCTCACAAAGTGTAGAGAACAGCTGCCTCTCAGGGGTCTTGTTTGATGAAATTGACCACACTAACAACATCGGTCAAAACCTAGTTTAGGTCAGGGCTAGTCTATGACACAGTGTGTCCATTGCGCATTTGGTGAGACCCTCTTGATTAGTGCCTGCAATCCCTTTGTTTTCCCCTGCCATGGTCTGTGCACCATCCGTGCAAATGCCCACATAGTTCTCCCTTTTCAGCCCATGTTCTGTCAGGTAACAGTCTAGAAGCCTAAAGAGCTCATCAGCTGTCGCTCTACTTGGGATGTACTTGCAAAACAGCAAATCCTCACGCAGTGACTCTGACATGACAAAGCGAATATAAGCAATAAACAAGCAGTCTTTATTGCTGTCGGTAGCCTCGTCCACTTGTAAGGTGAAATGTTTGTCTTTCAGTTTTTCAATGAGTTGTTCTTCAAGATAATTTGAAATGTCACATATATGTCTTGCAACTGTATCATTGGACAGAGGGACAGTCTTCAATTTTGCGGCGCTTGTCTCATCATACATAGTTGACACCATATCTAAAGCCGTGGGAAGTATGAGCTCCTCTGCAATTGTGTGTGGTTTCTTGCACTGCGCAATTCTGTATGCGACTTTGTATGATGCCATTAGTGCTTTGTTGTTCACTGATGCAGCTTTTACAAAGCAATGTTCCTGCTGACGGTACGCACCAAGTTTTCTCTGAAAGAACTCGAGTGGCTTATTGATGTGACTGGGGTGTAATGTTTCTAAGTGTCTTCTTAATTTGTTTGGTCTCACACTGTCTGCTGCCAGAGTTTTCAGACATTAAATACACACTGGTCTCTCCTCATCTCCCACCACATTCACTGTGAACCTGAGAGCAAGATAGGCTTCGTCATATTTTCTTAACTTGGTTTTTTGTTGATTACTGTCAGCTATGCACTTTGTCTTGTTTGTCTCGGAAGCATCACCTGTCTTTCTTTTCGTCCCTGTCAAATATCTCTCCATTCTGTGAACCTACAGACTCTCTGTCTCATGAAAGCACGTTTTGATGATTGTTCCACCGTGAAAAAGATTCCAACGTCAAAACAGTAGTTCTGCACTACATTCCCCCCCGTCAGCCCCCCCCCCAGTCATGCCTCTGTGCCCCCTGGGGGGGGGGGGTACGCTACACACTTTGAGAAACGCTGTATTAAGCTACGCAAGACTTCAGAGAATTATCATTACCACAAACCATCAAAATCAAAATATAAATCTTTTTCTTTTGCTGGCTCATGGGACAGTAATGGGCTCAGAGACATTGATATGACTTGATATGATTATCTTACCTGGATTATTGAGCATGCACCAAGACATTGATATGACTTGAGACAGTATCTGGCTTAGTGATTGTCACCGCCTGAGTTCATTTACAACCATCTACGTGCAGTTTGTATTTTTTTGCTGTGTCTGGATTGTGTGAGGAAATCATAGGGAACCCACACAAAGATGTGCATCCCAGGCCCCAATGCAATCACAATCCGATGTAACATAATGCCATGTCAGTAGCAAATGAAAGAAGTGAAAGCACACAGCTTTAAAACAACCAGCAACAGCGAAATGCACTTTACAGTTGGTGCCTAAATGAAATGATTACTAGGAAAACAGACCGCTGTGCTATAGAAGATGAGCCATAACAGCAAGGCAAAGATAGTGGTAGACCAGCGTACGTAACAAAATCTGGTGTTAGAGCACCATAACAGATGAAAACATAATCGGTGACAGTGCACCTTGACACAAGTGAAAACATTATCGGTGACAGTGCACCTTGACACAGGTGAAAACATTATCGGTGATGGCGCACCCTCACATAGCCAACATTATTCATGTCTGCACATATAAACACAAAACACAAGTGTGTGGGTTGATTATTAGTCAAATAGATAATAAAAAAAGTTGTACTTACATCATAGGTGTACTCTTGGGGCTTTTCGCTGTGGGAAGCCATCTATTGTACTGTGTAGTATGCATGTCCATAATTACACGCGGGCACACTTTGCACATTTTTGAACATACCGTATACCGTAGACTAAGTGCTTGAGATCTTTGATATGATAGTGGCGAGATAAAGATGGGTCCATGCCTGCGGTCCCTAAACTGTTGCAGGCCCCCATGCAGCTGCATTACCTGCGTATATGGTAGTTTTGCTGCTGACCCACTGGTGTGTGAATGATTGTGTGTGGGCCCTTTAATGGACTAGTGATCTTCCCTGGGTATCTCTTTGCTTTCCACCATATGTCTGCTGCGATAAGCTGCAGCTCTGGATTGGAATAAGTGGTTATAGATAATGGATGGAAGTATAGAATTGCAAATATTAGAAAAGGGAAAATGCATGCTTGCATTTTTTATGCATTCTTTATGCTTTTTGCAAGCACGTAAAATACATGCATGCAACACATAAAGTGCATTTTGATATCATGTAGTCATTACTTCTTTTTTTGCATTGATTGTAA
Organism: Lampris incognitus; assembly: GCF_029633865.1. Classification (NCBI taxonomy): domain Eukaryota; kingdom Metazoa; phylum Chordata; class Actinopteri; order Lampriformes; family Lampridae; genus Lampris; species Lampris incognitus. The sequence continues at coordinate 122,276,714 of NC_079212.1, forward strand.
AGTAAAAAGCAGTTCTAGTTTGACAGTGCCTTGTTGGGAGTTCTAAAGTCTTTGATAGAAACTTTACCTGAGAAGTAAAACCTCTTGTGTTGGTGCCCTCAGTGAGTCTTGAGTCATGCTACAAATGAAACAAAGGTTTTTTTTTTAAAACTTAATAAGTAATGCAAGATTTGGAGGTTAGTAAGACAATATAGCAGTTATCGAAATAAAAAAAAAACAGCTTTTGAACTAAAAAATTACTTTTTTTATCGCGCATAAGATGGATACCATTAATTATTTTAGGTATTTCTCTATTTTCATTTGTCTTACATATGTATGTTCTCTATCTTCCTTTTTTATATTCTCCCTTGTCATTCTTCGTCATGCATATTTCCTCTTTTCTGCCTCCTTGGGTCCTGGACTGTTCCGATGGCATCTGGACACTGCTTGGCATCCTGTGCATCATATTTTTCATAAATGTTATAAGTCCATTATAATTCTGTTTATCCTCTTTCAATGTTGTATTGCGTAAACACACCATCCATTGCACGTTGTCCGTCTTGGGAGAGCGATCCCTCCTCTGTGGCTCTCCCTGAGGTTTCTTCCTATTTTTTCTCCCTTTTAAAGGTTTTTTTTTTTTTTTTTTAGGGAGTTGTTCCTTATCCGATTAGAGGGTCTAAGGACAGGATGTTATGTTGCTGTTAAGCCCACTGAGGCAAATTTGTAATTTGTGATATTGGGCTATACAAATAAAATTGACTTGACTTGACTTAACATCTCTCCTTCTACTGTCTTCCTGGTTCCAGGTGAGAAGTATAAGCAGGCCATAGAGTGTGCCAAGACCTTCCTGCTGTTCCATCCTAAGGATGAGGTTATGAACCAGAACCTGGCCTATTACTCTGTCGTGTTCGGGGAAGACAAGGCAGAAGGTGTTTCCCCCAGGGAGGTATGGCATGCAAATAGGATCCATACAGTAGCATCAGTTCCTGCATTTTTACTATTTTGTTATTTATTAGTGTCATCCTTGTGAGTATTAACTTTTACATCACACATATGAAAACACTTCTTCCCTCTGTCTCCACATTTGCGCCTGTCCTCAGGTGGTGAAACGTTACATCCAGCAGTCCTTACTGGAGAAAGAGCTGCTCTACTTTGGCTATGAAGTCTTTGGAATCACCTTTGTGGATCCAGTAAGTCAAACTACTGTTTGTTACCTGTGACCCTATTTCATTGTATTCTCACTGGTCATTTCCTACTGTACTGCAGGGTGAGATTATTTGAGACTTGACCTCACTGTTGTTATTTGTTCAGGACACATGGACTCCCGAGGACATCATGCCTCAGAAACTGAGAGAGAAGCAGAAGTAGGAATTCAAACATTAGTACATACAATCATGTAGTACTGAGTAACTGGACCTTTTACAACAGTTTTAAATTATGGTTCACTTTTTTGAACCCAGATGTAATTAAGATGTTGTCTGGTGTCATTTGGAATTGTGCAGACCAAAACTTCACTGATCACTTCAGTATTGAGAAACTTACCACTTTGGTGAATCTTGTCACTGGGCTTCACTACAGTCTGATGGGGAATCATTTAAGTCCTCAAAAACCATGCTATACCTTGAAACTGAGAAGCTGGGGCATCCCGGTAGTGTTGCGGTCTATTCCATTGCCTACCAACATGGGGACTGCTGGTTCGTGTTACCGCCAGCTTGGTCGGGCATCCCTACAGACACAATTGGCTGTGTCTGTGGGTAGGAAGCTGGATGTGGGTATGTGTCCTGTTCTCTGCACTAGCGCCTCCTCCGGTCGGTCAGGGCGCCTGTTCGGGGGGGGAGGGGGAACTGGGGGGAATAGCGTGATGTTCCCCTGGCAAAACTCCTCAATGTCAGGTGAAAAGAAGCAGCTGGTGACTCCAAATGTATGGGAGGAGGCATGTGGTAGTCTGCAGCCCTCCCCAGATCGGCAGAGGGGGTGGGGCAATGACTGGGACAGCTTGGAAGAGTGGGGTAAGTGGCCAGATACATTTGGGGAGAAAAAAAAAACAGGTAAGCTCACAGTGCAGTCACATATACACTGCTCAAAAAAATAAAGGGAACACCTAAAAACACAATATAGACCTTGATGAATGAAATATTTCAGCTGAAAATCTTTATTTATTAGACAGAGGAATGTGTTTAGAGCAAAATAACCTAAGAATGATCAATGGAAATCAAAATCATTAGCCCATTAAGGTCTGGATTCAGAATCATACTCAAAATCAAAGTGGAAAATGAGAACATAGGCTGATCCAACTTCTGTGGAAATTCTTCAAGACGATTCAAAATGAGGCTCAGTAGTGTGTGTGGCCTCCACGTGCCTGTATGCACTCCCTACAACGTCTGGGCATGCTCCTGATGAGACGACGGATGGCCTCCTGAGGGATCTCCTCCCAGACCTGGATCAGGGCATCGGTCAACTCCTGGACAGTCTGCGGTGCGACATCGCATTGGCGGATGGTACGAGACATGATGTCCCAGAGGTGCTCGATTGGATTCAGGTCTGGGGAACGTGCAGGCCAGTCCATAGCATCAATGCCCTCGACATACAGGAACTGCTGACACACTCTGGCCACATGAGGACGAGCATTGTCATGCATGAGCAGGAACCCAGGACCCACTGCACCAGCATATGGTCTGACAATGGGTCTGAGGATCTCATCCCGGTACCTAATGGCAGTCATGGTACCTCTGGCTAGCACGTAGAGGTCTGTGCGGCCCTCCAAGGATATGCCTCCCCAGACCATCACTGACCCACCGCCAAACCGGTCATGCTGGAGGATGTTGCAGGCAGCAGAACGTTCTCCATAGCGTCTCCAGACTCTCTCACGTCTGTCACATGTGTTCAGTGTGAACCTGCTCTCATCTGTGAAGAGCACAGGGCGCCAATGGCGAATCTGCCAACCAAGATGTTCTCTGGCAAAGGTCAATCGGGCTGCACGGTGTTGGGCTGTGAGCACAGGCCCCAATTGTGGACGTCGGGCCCTCATACCATCCTCATGCATTCTGTTTCTCACTGTTTTAGCAGAAACCTGCATATTAGTGGCCTGTTGAAGGTCGTTTTGTAGGGCTCCGGCAGTGCTCCTCCTGTTCCTCCTTGCACAAAGGACCAGATAGCGGTCCTGCTGCAGGGTTGTTGTCCTCCTGCGGCCCCCTCCACGTCTCCTGGTGTACTGGCCTGTCTCCTGGTACCTCCTCCATGCTCTGGACACTGTGCTGGGAGACACATCAAATCTTCTTGCCACAGCAAGATGTGCCATCCTGGATGAGCTGCACTACCTGAGCAACTTCTGTAGGTTGCAGATACCGCCTCATGCCACCTTTAGTGGTGAGGGCACTAGCAAAATGAAAAACTAACCAAAGATCGGCCAGAAAAGATGAGGACAGGCAAATGGTCTGTGGCCACCACCTGCATATCCATTCCTTTTATAGGGGTTGTCTTGCAAATTGTCTAATTTCCACCTGGTGGAAATTAGACAATTTACCAACAGGTGAAATTGATTCACAAATCAGTGTTGCTTCCTAACTGGACAGGTTGATATCTCAAAAGTGTGATTGACTTGGAGCTACATTGCATTGCTTATGTGTTCCCTTTATTTTTTTGAGCAGTGTATCTTTGTTTATCCAAACGCTTACCTAGCGAGAAGATTCGGCAAACTGGTATGTTTCTCAACAATGAAGCGATCGGTCAAGTTTATGTTTTACTGAAATCCAGCTTTAAAAAAAGTGAACCTATCCTTTAAAAACCCTATCATTTACTCTCCTCTATGTGCATCCTAACAGAGCGGACAGGGAGACAGCGGCCCGGATCACAGAGGAGATTGGGAACCTAATGAAGGAGATTGAAACCCTGGTAGAAGAGAAGAATAAGGACTCGTCAGACTTGGCCAAGTTAATCACCGAACCGGAGAGTGAGCCTTTCCAGTAGATTTTTTGTTTCATATGAGTTGTATTATACATGTATATATACATTTGCAGTTGCATATACATCTTGAAAGACTGGGTTCACATTCTTGCTACTCAGTATTATTCCCTATTCATCCACATTGTAGCTGCAGTGTGGAGCAGGTGATGTAATATCAACAGTCAAAGAGCAACTACCTATTTTTCAAATATTGGCAATATGTGAAAAGTAATAACACATTCTCAAGCTTGATTTAAAATAAAAAGAGGTGACATTACAGAAGACAGGACGAGACATGGTCTGACATAACTATAAACCCCAATTCCGATGAAGTTGAGACGTTGTGTAAAACGTAAATAAAAACAGAATTCAATGATTTGCAAATCCTTTTCGACCTATATTCAACTGAATACACTACAAAGACAAGATATTTAATGTTCAAACCGATAAACTTTGTTTTTTTTGCAAATATTCACTCATTTTGAATTTGATGCCTACAACACGTTCCAAAAAAGCTGGGACAGGGGCATGTTTACCACTGTGTTACATCACCTTTCCTTTTAACAACACTCAGTAAGCGTCTGGGAACTGAGGACACTAATTGTTGAAGCTTTGTAGGTGGAATTCTTTCCCATTCTTGCTTGATGTACGACTTCAGTTGCTCAACAGTCCGGGGTCTCCGTTGTCGTATTTTGCGCTTCATAATTCGCCACACATTTTCAATGGGAGACAGGTCTGGACTGCAGGCAGGCCAGTCTAGTACCCCACTCTTTTACTACGAAGCCACGCTGTTGTAATACATGCAGAATGTGGCTTGGCATTGTCTTGCTGAAATAAGCAGGGACGTCCCTGAAAAAGACGTCGCTTGGATGGCAGCATATGTTGCTCCAAAACCTGTATGTACCTTTCAGCATTAATGGTGCCTTCACAGATGTGTAAGTTACCCATGCCATGGGCACTAACACACCCCCATACCATCACAGATGCTGGCTTCTTAACTTTGCGCTGATAACAATCTGGATGGTCCTTTTCCTCGTTAGCCCAGAGGACAGGACACGATGTCCATGATTTCCAAAAACAATTTGAAATGTGGACTCGTCAGACCACAGCACACTTGTCCACTTTGCGTCAGTCCATCTCAGATGAGCTCGGGCCCAGAGAAGCCGGCGGCGTTTCTGGGTGTTGTTGATATATGGCTTTCGCTTTGCATGGTAGAGTTTTAACTTGCACTTGTAGTTGTAGGGACGAACTGTGTTAACTGACGATGGTTTTCTGAACTGTTCCTGAGCCCACGTGGTAATATCCTTTACAGAATGATGTCGGTTTTTAATGCAGTGCCGCCTGAGGGATCGAAGGTCATGGGCATTCAATGTTGGTTTTTGGCCTTGCTGCTTACGTGCAGAGATTTCTCTGGATTCGAATCTTCTGATGATATTATGGATTGTAGGTGATGAAATCCCTAAATTCCTTGCAATTGTACGTTGAGAAACGTTGTTCTTAAACTGTTGGACTATTTGCTCACGCAGTTGTTCACAAAGTGGTGAACCTCACCCCATCCTTGCTTGTAAACAACTGAGCCTTTCGGGGATGCTCCTTTTATACCCAGTCATGACACTCACCTGTTTCCAGTTAACCTGTTCACCTGTGGAATGTTCCAAACAGGTGTTTTTTGAGCATTCCTCAACTTTCCCAGTCTTTTGTTGCCCCTGTCCCAGCTTCTTTGGAACGTGTTGCAGGCATCAAATTCAAAATGAGTGAATATTTACAAAAAACAATAAAGTTTATCAGTTTGAACATTAAATATCTTGTCTTTGTAGTGTATTCCATTGAATATAGGTCGAAAATGATTTGCAAATCATTGTATTCTGTTTTCATTCACGTTTTACACAACGTCCCAACTTCATTGGAATTGGGGTTTATAAAATAAAGGGATTTGCTTGTTGTGTGTAAGAGGGAATTTTATCAACAAACAGTAAAATTGAGAAGTATTGGTGGTAAGGATGCTATAGATACTTCTGATTAAATGTGATGAAACTTTGGAGAATGACATGTCCCATCACTGGGTCCAAGCATCTTGATATTGACTGCGCTGATTGAGCTGTCACTGGCCCTTAGTGCTGCATTCTATCAACTATTTGTTTATCCGTGTTCACACGCAATGTGTCAGACACACTGATCTAATTTGGACAAAACATAGGAAAGTGATCCAAGTAACAACTGGGGTTTTCCCCTCGGGGATGAATAAAGTATTCTGATTCTGATTTGATCATTTCAAAATTACACTCATTGGACCAAGGGGGGCACTACATTGCTTTGTTTTGTTTTTTTCCTCTGTTTGTCCTTCTGGTTGTATGCCATTTCTTTCAGTCACCACTAACTTGATTTTGAGGAAACTAATGGAAATTACTCATCAAACAACTGAATGCCTTTTTAATATTGTTCATTGGAAGGGGTGTCCAGGTAGCCTAGTGGTCTATTCCGTTGCCTACCAACATGGGTATTGCCAGTTTGAATCCCCGTGTTACCTCTGGCTTGCTTGGGCATCCCTACAGACACAGTTGGCCGTGTCTGCGTTGGGAAGCCGGATGTGGGTATGTGTCCTGGTCGTTGCAGTAGCACCTCCTCTGGTCGGTCGGGGCACCTGTTCAGGGGCAAGGGGGAACTGGGGGGAATAGCGTGATCCTCCCACACACTATGTCCCCTTGGTGAAACTCCTCACTGTCAGGTGAAAAGAAGCAGCTGGCGACTCCACATGTATCGTAGGAGGCATGTGGTAGTCTGCAGCCCTCCCTGGATCGGCAGAGGGGATGGAGCAGCGACCGGGACGGCTCAGAAGGGTGGGGTAATTGGGCATGTACGATTGGGGAGCAAAAGGGGGGAAAAATCCCCCCCAAAAATATATTGTTTATTGGCCTATTGTTTATTGGGCAACTGCATTAAGAAACTGTTTACTGTTGAGCTATTTTAAAATGTCCAACTTCCCTGTGAATTGCATTTTAAAAAAATTGTAAAAAAATACTGCTTGAAACACTGACACCATAGCATTTAGCTTGTGTAGATTTCCCATTTTGACTTAACCTTCACATCCCAGGTGGTCCTCTATTGTATGATGACATCAAGATCACCATGATGTCCAAACAGCTCAACGGGTCTAATAGGGTGCTGCTGGATGGCGTGATCAGTGATGACGAATGCCGGGAGCTCTACCACCTTTCCAATGTGAGTTTTTAGATGAATTACGTAGCCTCTGCTTTATGCTTGTCAGGATTCACCAGCTGGGTTAAAGCAGAGGCTTATCCAATCAGTAAGATTCAAGTCTCTCTCCCAGAAGCTAATTTCTCCAAAATGAAATAGTCACCATTTGAAAAATGTTGGCAAGCATCAAAGTTAACTCAGTTTGAAATAGTTTTGAACTTGGAAGCCACGATAGGTGTTAGAATACAGTACTCTTTCCAGCTTGGAAACATCCCTTGCATAGCAGACTGCTGTCAAGCTGCAGCCTTATCACTGTTCTGATCCAAATAAATGCGTTTCATGAAGCACTTTTACAGTTTTTCCTCAATTGCTTAGACACAATGCCTGGAATAACACACCATTTTCTCAAATCTTCACACACAATTTTAAAAACTCACACCCAAAGATACAAACATCTAACTTCTAGGTCCCAATTCAAACTTTGCCTTCAGACAACATGCACGAGCTGTCAAAAATACATACTACATGACTGTTTGTTACACACTGGAGGGATTAATTCAAAACACTACTACCAACATGTTTAGAATAAGTTTTCAGAGAAATAATTTGGAACTTTGTAAAATCGCAGCACTGACTATCCAGATAACCTTTTAGGAACACCCTGGTGAGAGAAAATCAAAACAGTACTGTAATAAACACCTCTTATATTAGCGGATAAGGGAATACTACTGTATATGCTACTGTATATACTACTGTATATTGGTCAAAAACCTGACCTTTGAACTGTCACACTGACAAAACATGTAAGGAAGAGACCATGCGCAGTGAAGTACCCAATTTCCAAACGCTTTATTTCCAAATGCAGCAAATGTACAGGTTACTCAGCATCAGCATTCTCATCATCTTGTCTCAGGTCTGGGTCAGGCCATAATATCTCATCAGTTTCATACATTATGTTTGCTCTTGCCAGGCAACGTGGGAAAAATGCCCTTGTGTGCCTTGGATAGACTCCACAGAGACATCACCACAGGCGTCCATCATTGCCTCAAGGAGGTTTTGCTATGCGTAGAGGTTGCAGTCATACACTCCCCACCACCAAGTTCCTCAATCGGATTTAGAAATGGGGAATATGCTGGCAAAAAAAGAACAGTGAACCTGGGGTGGTCATTGAACCAGGCGCGAACCAGAGCAGCCCAGTGGAAATTCACATGATCCCAAATGACAACATATTCGGCTTTCTCTGGTTGTCCTGGCTCCCCCTCCTGTTGAAGAATGGTATTGTGCAGCTGATCTAGAAATTGAAGTAGCTGTGCCGTGTTAATGGACCCACTTTGACACCACAATTGCTGATGGCTGCACATAGGGTGATGTTGCCTTTCCTCTGGCTAGGAACTTGTATGATGGCATGGTGACCAATAATGTCATGCCCCCTTTTACACCTTTTTGTTAGGGTTGAACCCTGCCTTGTCGATGAAGATGTTCTCACATGGGTTGGCCATGGCATGCAGCTCAAAGATTCTCTACCGAAATCAAAAAACACGCATTCTACTATACTACAAATACAGTACTGTAGTGTACTAATGTGATGGAATGAAAGATTGTGTACAGCCATTACGCTAACACATTACAATACAGTACTGTATAAACATGATGGAGAGATGGGCCATTCTCTACATACTGTAAAACTTCTGTAAAGTATAACAATTACCTGCACATATTGGAATCGTTGCTTCTTAACTCTGTTTGAATTCCTTTCAAAAGGCACACGGTACAGCTGCTTTGTCCTTATGTGTTTCTTCTGGATGATCCAGTCAATGGTGGAAATGCTGATGCTGTCAATTCCTTGGAAGACTACCTGGTCTTCAACTATTTGGGTTTGAATTCCACTCAAACTGATGGCATTATTGGCAATCACCATATTCACCAGGGCAGTATCCTGCTCAGCTTTGAGAAGTCTCTGCCTACCTCCAAAAGATGGCTGCCTCTCAGTTCTGCAAAATTTGACCATTACTTGACCTATGGTCATCCATTACTGTGGTAACAGCTACACTGAGAACGAAGTGGAGATTCCGTCTGTGTGCACTACAACATTACATGTATCACAGTAACAAGGCAAATTACCTGTTTTCCCTTCTGAAAGTACGGATAAAGGATGCAACCGTGTAACGGCTTAGGTTGGGTTGCACTAGCTGGCCAGCTTCTCTGATAGTCCTTCCATGACCCTGAAATTCTGATTGGTGGTTCAACAATTGTGAGATGTTAAACCACCACCACCTGGAGAAAGATGTGCTCTTCGAGTTGAGGTTGCGATGACTTGAGTTAATTATATTGAGAGCATGTGTTTGCTGAATGAACATATATTGCAATGAATTATTTATTTGAACACTTTTGTGTAAAGTTTTGCAGAGAGAGTTTTGAATATTGAAATGCGGAAACAGGTGATTAGTGTTTACGGTTATGGGAAATGTGTGTGTGTTTTTGGGGATGATGTAAGGGTATGGGTTTTTGTGCTACAGGAACCAAATTTTGTGTTTAACAATCAAGAAAAACTCTAAGCTAAGCAATCGAAATATACAGAAAGAGATCTGGAAGCATGTGGGTCAGTTAAATTTAAAATAATTGGAAACTATTATTTTCTGTCATTTTTCCTTTTACTTTTTTTTTGTGAATTAAAGTTGTGTAATAAGCGGGATGAGCCGCTCCAAGGTGGTCTTCTATTGAAAAATAATGACCGACGTGGGGTCCTTGTCATATATAATCGCTTACGGATTTCCTTTTTTTTTGTAGTTTCATTGAGTATATGAGGGCGTTGTGTGTCACAGACGACTATGTCAGTGTGTTGACATTGTGCATACTTCCCAGGCTGCTGCTCTGAAAGGTGATGGCTACAGAGGGCGCCCTTCTCCCCACTCCCCAAATGAGATGTTCCAGGGAGTTACCGTCCTAAAGGCTGTAAAGGTCTGTAACCCAGTTAACCTAAAACATAACTAACAACCTACACCAAGTTTCATCAGATAGCATCACCTGGTTCAACTGGGTGGATTAAAAAAAACCACTTCGCTGTAGTGCACAGAAGCAACATAGCACACTTTGTTATTAAAGGATAGTTCAGTTTCTTAACCTGCATCTTTTTGTTTTTTGTTTTTTTTTTAGTTCATGCCATCATGCATATTAGTTGTAATATTATTTCACTCACTTCATTGTGAAGATCTTGAACCACCACTGGACAAAGTTTTACAACAGGGTTTTATAGTGCCCTAAAATACAGTCCTTAAACCTGTCCTTCCAACAACAATAAATCCCTAGGGCCTCAGTTAGATTCTATACATGATTTTCCCTTATCTATGAATTCGCCATTGCGCTAGCCACATAGTTTATTGATGGTCACTACTACCGACTTTAAGTATATGCTGGTCATTCGTGAAAGTTGAACCAGGAAGTAGCTCAGCAAGGTGATCGGCCATTTATAATATTGGACATATTGATTTATAACTTTTAACTTTCACTTTCATGTTCACTTCCAAGTATATGGTTTAGATAATTGGGTTAAACTGGACTTGTTGAAATATGTCTGATGTTCTATTCCATTGCACCATAAAGCTGTGTCCAGCAGTGGTCCCAAATTCAAGCTCTCAAAAATGATGCTGAGAGTAAGAATGATATAACTGATATGCACAATGGCAAACACTATGAAAATAAGAAAAAATGAAATTATCCTTTAAGTCAGCAACATGACATCACCTCAGAAGTGGCCGCACGTGCCACCATGGTGCACTAAAAATGACACACACAGAGGTGAAACAACAGCCAGTTTTCTTTTTGCGCCATTAATATTTTGACATCATCTCCACCAAAAGCACTAATGAATTTATGCAATGTTTTTCATTCTTTAATGTGTTGCTACACAGCTTGGGCAGGAGGGGAAGGTGCCTCTTAAGAGTGCCCGTCTGTTTTTTGACCTGAGCGAGAAGGTGAGGAAGATTGTGGAGTCCTTCTTCCATCTGAACACAACACTTTACTTCTCCTACTCACACTTGGTGTGCCGCTCTGCAATTGAAGGTACAGTACATCAGGAAGTTGCATTACACTGGCTATCAGGGGACATTTTATTCCCTGTGGAACAGAATACTGGACAAAATAACAAGAACATACAGGGACTTGACATTGGACAAAATAACAAGAACACTTTGTAGTATACAAATATCAGGTGCTTTGAGTTGGTACACTTATTGCCTTCATAACAGATTGTGTCCTCTGTGGAATGCTGCCCACAGCAACGAGGACAACAGGTTGGAGCATTCTTTAAAAGGGAAAGTTCTTTGGGGAAGGAAGTTGTTAGGAATCTACTTTGTTCAAGGCATCCGGGTGGCGTGGCGGTCTATTCTTTTGCCTACCAACATGGGGATTGCCAGTTCAAATCAGTTCAAATCCCCGTGTTACGTCCGGCTTGGTTGGGTGTCCCTACAAACACAATTGGCCATGTCTACGAGTGGGAAGCCGGATGGGTATGTGTCCTGGTTGCTGGCTCTAGCGCCTCCTCTTGTCGGTCGAGGTGCCTGTTTGGGAGGGGGGGGGGGGACTGGCGGGAATAGCGTGATCCTCCCACGCGCTACGTTCCCCTGGCGAAACTCCTCACTGTCAAGGTGAAAATAAGCAGCTGGCGACTCCACATGTATCTGAGGAGGCATGTGGAGTCTGCAGCCCTCCCCGGATCGGCAGAGGGGGTGGAGCAGCGACCGGGACAGCTCAGAGGGGTGTGGTAATTGGCCAGATACAATTGGGGAGAAAAAGGGGGAAAAAAATCCCCAAAAAGTAAAAAAAAAAAAAAAAAAAGAAATCATTGTTCTCCGGAAATGTGTATAAAGGGACAAATACTTAAAACATTTCTTGAGGCAGTGGAAGGTGTTAGAACTTAGCTACCCATTAATGAAACCATGCTTGGAATTGTTTATCTGTATGAATGTGAGTATGTTATCTTGGAACAGCACAAGGAAGTAGTGTGCATTTATTTGGTTCTGAATCTACTACTATGACTTTTGGCTGCTACCGTTAGGGGTCGCCACAGCTGATATCCGTTTCTGTCTCTTCCTGTCCTCTGCATCTTCCTCTGTCACACCAGCCACCTGCATATCCTCCCTCACCACATCCATAAACCTCCACTTTGGCCTTCCTGTTTTCCTCTTGCCTGGCAGCGCCATATTCAGCATCCTTTAATATACTCATTCCTAATCCTGTCCTTCTTCGTCACTGCCAATGAAAATCTTAGCATCTTCAACTCTGCCACCTCCAGCTCTGCCTCCTGTCTTTTTGTCAGTGCCACTGTCTCCAAGCCATATAACATAGCTGGTCTCACTACCATCTTGTAAACCTTCCATTTCACTCTTGCTGGTACCCTTCTGTCACAAAACACTCCTGACACTCTTGTCCACCCACTCCACCTTGCCTGCACTCTTCTTCACCTCTCTTCAGCACTCCCTGATACTTTGAACGGTTGACCCCAAGTATTTAAACTCATCCCCCTTCATCATCTCTACTCCTTGCATCCTCACCATTCCGCTGTCCTCCCTCTCATTCACACATATGTATTCCATGTTGTTCCTACTGACTTTCATTCCTCTTCTCTCCAGTGCATATCTCTACCTCTCCAGGCTCTCCTCAACCTGGCTCACTACTCTCGCTACAGATCACAATGTCAAGTCAAGTCAATTTTATTTGTATAGCCCAATATCACAAATTACAAATTTGCCTCTATAGCAACACAACATCCTGTCCTTAGACCGTTGCATTGGATAAGGAACAACTCCCTAAAAACACCCTTTAACAGGCGGGAAAATATAGGAAGAAACCTTAGGGAGAGCAACAGAGGAGGGATCTCTCTCCCAAGATGGACAGTGTGCAATGGATGTTGTGTTTACACAATTTACAGAATACAACATTGAAAGAGGATAACAAAATTGTAATTATGTCATCCGCGAACATCATAGCCCACAGAGACTCCTGCCTGATCTCGTCCGTCAACCTGTCCATCATCATTGCAAACAAGAAAAGGTTCAGAACTGATTATTGATGTAATTTCACCTCCAGCTTGAACTCCTCCGTCATTCCTACCACACACCTCACCACTGTCACACTGTCATCATACATATCCTGTACCACTCTTACATACTTCTCTGCCACTCCCGACCTCCTCATACAATACCACACCTCCTGTCTCGGCACCCTGTCATATGCTTTCTCTAAATCCACAAAGACACAATGTAACCCCTTCTGACCTTCTCTATACTTCTCCATCAACATTCTCAAAGCAAACATCGCATCTGTAGTGCTCTTTCGTGGAATGAAACCATACTGCTGCTTACCTCTCCTCTTAATCCAGTTTCTATTACTCTTTCCCATATCTTCATGCTGTGGCTGATTACTTTATACCTCTGTAGTTGCTACAGCTCTGCACATCACCCTTATTCTTGAAAATCGGTACCAGTATGCTTCTTCTCCACCCCTCAGGCATCTTCTCACTTTCCAAGATTGTATTAAACAATCTAGTTAAAAATTCTACCGCCATCTCTCCTAAACATCTCCATGCCTCCACAGGTATGTCATCTGGACCAACCGTCTTTCCACGCTTCATCCTCTTCATAGCTGCCCTCACTTCCTCCTTGCTAATCCACCACACTTCCTGATTCACTATCCCCACATTATCCAACTTTCTCTCCCTCTCATTTTCTTAATTCATCAGCCCCTCAAATACTCCTTCCACTTTCTCAGCACACTCTCCTTGCTTTTCACCACATTTCCATCTCCATCCTTCATCACCTTAACCCGCTGCACATCCTTCCCAGCTCGGTCCCTCTGTCAATCCAATCGATACATCCTTTTTTCCTTCTTTAGTGTCCAATCTCTCGTACAACTCACCATACACCTTTTCTTTTGCCTTCGCCACCTCTCTGTTTGCTTTGCGCCACTTCTCCTTATACTCCTGTCTACTTTCTTCATCTTGCTGACAATCCCACTTCTTCTTTGCCAACCTCTTCCTCTGCATATTTTGTTGTACCTCCTCATTCCACCACCAAGTCTCCTTGGCTTCCTTCCTCTGTCCAGATGACACACCAAGTACCTTCCTAGCTGTTTCCCTCACTATTTCTGCAGTGGTTGCCCAGCCATCTGGTAACTCTTCACTACCACCCAGTGCCTGTCTTAACTCATCTCTGAACTCCACACATCAGTCTTCCTTCTTGAAATTCCACCATTTGATCCTTGGCTCTGCCTTCACTCTGTTACTCTTCTTGATCTCCTAAGTCATCCTGCAGACCACCATCCGATGCTGCCTAGCTACGTTCTCCCCTGTCACCACCTTGCAGTCTCCAATCCCTTTCAGATCGCACCTCCTGCATAAGATGTAGTCCACCGGTGTGCACTTTCCTCCACTCTTATATGTCACCCTGTGTTCCTCCCTCTTCTTGAAATATGTATTCACCACAGCCATTTCCATCCTTTTCGCAAAATCCACCACCATCTGTCCTTCCACATTCCTCTCCTTGACACCATACCCACCCTTCACCTCCTCATCACCTCTGTTCCCTTCACCAACATGCCCACTGAAGTCCATTCCAATCACCACTCTCTCCTCCCTGGGTACACTCTCCACCACTTCATCCAACTCACTCCAGAATTCTTCTTTCTCTTCCATCTCACACCCAACTTGGCAGGGCATATGCCCTGTTAACATTCATCATCACACCTTTGATTTTCAGCTTCATACTCATCACTCTGTCTGACACTCTCTTCACCTCCAACACACTCTTGACATACTCTTCCTTCAGAATTATCCCTACCCCCATTTGCACCATGGTAGAAAAGTTTGAACCCACCTCAGATGCTCCTGGCCTTACTCCCCTTCCACCTGGTCTCTTGCACACACAGTGTATCTACCTTCCTTCTCTCCATCATAACAGCCAGCTCTCTCCCTTTACCTGTCATGGTGCCAACAATCAAAGTTCCGACTCGCACCTCCGCAATCCTTCCCTCCCTCCTCTCCCACTGCCTCTAGACATGCGTTCCCCCTCTCCTTTGCCCAACAGTAGCATAGTTTCCACCGACACCCTGCTGGCCAACAGTACCGGTGACGGTCATTGGTAACATGGGCCTTGACCGATCTGGTATGGATTATCTGATTTATGTGTCTGGTTCTGAATAATAGACTCATATTCCATGACAATAAGTGCCCTGCAGGGCAGGTTATTGACTTTTATGACATGACTGCCCGTATCATTATCTACTATTATGTTTGTTAGTTCAAGGCCCCAGAATGACTCATTAGACCATATTGCTTGTTTCTCATTGTTTCGGGGTCCAGTTGCTCCAGGTTTGGTATATTTGTGCAATAGCCTTGAATTCAAGCAATTTCCAAATCAGCCCAACAATAAAATTCCAGCTAAGTGTATGCAATGATGTTTTGTTGAGAATATGTCACTTCCATGTCATTTTTTTCAGTGTTATTGCCTTGAATCTGTTTGGCATATTTTAGAATGATTTCTGATATTATTTTGCTCGCCACATTTAATATTCATACACCTGCAGCCACTAGAACCAAGGCACCAAATCTTTGTCCTTTTCTGATCCCTAGGATTTGACTCTTGTAACTTTTAGACCTCTTATTTAAAAATATGGACAGAGATGGTCTCTTTGAAAGGTGACATGCAGTATACTGTTATCAGACATTTACTTTGATATGAGTATCCTGTGCAGGCGACTTTATAGTGGTTTTGTAATTACTTAATAGTTACAGTCCTTTTGATTGCATAAATACTTAATGTTTGTCCATCTACTGTGCGTCCACTAAACCTCCTTCTAATCTAGTGCTATATAAAACAGGTACTGCACACGGCTTTACAGATATTTCTCTCAGATGTTCAACTTATTTTTTATGCCTCTGGCTAAACAGAAAAGCAAGAGGAACGTGAGGACCTGAGCCACCCTGTCCATGTGGACAACTGTCTGCTGATCTCTGAGCTCAATGAATGTATCAAGGAACCTCCTGCATACACACACAGAGACTACAGGTAAGCAAACACTCACATACATATGCAGCTCCAATCCCAATACAAGGGGAATATTATGATAGGTACCAGATGAGATTGCTAAGCCTGTCATTTTTTCTTTCTCTTCCCCAGCGCCATCCTATATCTAAATGGAGATTTTGAGGGGGGAGATTTCATTTTTACTGAGCTGGATGCTAAAACAATCACGGTAAAGATGAAAATATTATTTGCTGACTTTTTGTTATTCACTTGTATATGAGAGAAAACGATGGTAAATCTTATGAAAGGGAAATATTTTCAAGTGCTGTGAACATGTGTTTTATTGTATGTTTGCGTTTCATTGTTTCCTCCTTGTGCAGGCTGAAGTGCGTCCAAAGTGCGGTCGTGTGGTAGGGTTCGGCTCAGGGAAGGAGAATCCTCATGGTGTGAGAGCTGTCACCAAGGGCCAGAGATGTGCTGTAGCACTGTGGTTCACCCTCGACCCAGCCCACGAGGAGAAGGTAAACCTACCTAGGATTAATCTTTCACCTTTGTACCTAAACTTGTCCCTCTTCCCACTAGCATTTTGATTCTTTACCAGTTCTGTCATGGCCGCTCCCGGTTCCGGCCACTCCAGCCCCGGTTTCTATGTCTCATGTCTTGCCCTGCTCTGACAACACAATCCCAGTCCTGAATCCTGTCCAGTTTTCCTGTTACCCATTTTCCCCAAAGCTGTTGTTGATTATTCAATCAAGTTTCATTGTATTTGTTTGGCTGTTTAGTTTGTTCGTTATCAGAGTGTTCCACGATTGATTGATTGATTGATTCAATCAATCAGTCAATCAATCATTTACATCTTTACCATGTCACCACGTCTGTACCATTTCATCACCATGTTATCACATCCGTACCATGTCATCACCATGTTACCACATCTGTAACATGTCATCACCATGTTACATCTTTAACATGTCATCACCATGTTACCATGTCTGTAATATGTCACCACGTCATCACCATGTTACCATGTCTTTAATATGGCATCACCATGTTACCACGTCTGTAACCATGTTACCACATCTTTAACATGTCATCACCATGTTACCATGACTGTAATATGTCATATGTCATCACCATGTTACCATGTCTTTAATATGTCATACGTCATCACCATGTTGCCATGTCTTTAATATGTCATCATCATGTCACCATGTCTGTACCATTTCATTACACTGTTACCACATCCGTACCATTTCATCACAATGTTACCACATCCATACCATGTCATCACCATGTTACCACGTCCGTACCATGTCATCACCATGTTACCACATCTTTAACATGTCATCACCATGTTACCATGTCTGTACCATGTCATTGTCATGTAATCATGTGTCTTCCTGATACCTTCATGTTTCCTACCAGTAAACCTTTTGTTTCACCTGTTACAGTGTCTGCATTTGGGTCCTCAAGTCCTGCTCCCACGATGGCAAGTTCTATTTATTTCTCACACTTTTTTGTTTTTCACTTTGTGTGTTCGTAGGAAAGGATCGAAGCACAGGAGATGCTGAAGATGTTCTCTACCCCCCTGAATGAGGAGTTCAGCAAAACAGAGGCGAAAGACACCTCAGAATCTCAGCGCACCCCCTCAGACCATGAATCAGCACAGATGTCAGCAGACAAAACCAATGAAAAACCGGCCAAGAAACCTGAAAAATCAGCCAGCACAAAGGTTGAAACCCCACCTGCTGATGCGCCAAAGGATAAGGCTGCGGATAAAGCGGCCAGCAAAAAAACAGCCACAAAAGTGAAAACTGCCCCGAAAGCAAAGGCCAAAGCTGGAGACCAGGCCAAAGCCAAGACTGCAGATAAGGTCAAGTCAAAACCCACAGCTAAAACAGTGGGCAAACAGACAGTCAAAACAAAAACTAAGCAGACGGACAAAAAGGACGCCAAACCAGTTACAAAAAAGACTGCGCAAAGCTCTGTAGAAAAGGAATCCAGGGATCCTAAAACAGACACCGCATCAGAATCTCAGAAAGACAAGGACGAGCTGTGATGCAAACAGAACCTGACTTTTATTTTTTTCGTGGTGTCTATTTTTCTACTGCTTGGAGTACTTTATAAAGGTTTCTTCTGTGGGAGTGCTGAATCAAAGTGCGAAGTTGAGTTGTAAAAAATGTTAAATGTCTTTTAATCATGTGGTCATGATGTTACCTAGAATTGCAAGCCATGTTGAAATACCAAGGGACTGCAGTATTGTTGAGGGCGGTCAATTTTTATTACAGTCCTATATTGATTAGAAGTTTTTCCTTTTTTTTTTTCTCGAGAGAGTCCCCTTCAGTAATTAAAGGTACTGTAACCCTCTTTATCTGTTACTCAAAGCCTCATACTTAAAGAGATGGTGGTGTTTTCATCATGACTACAAAAACGCAATTCAAAATTTTGATGAGAGGTTTTTATTATTTTTTCGTACTTCTAAGTGTGTTTCTGTTGCTTTTCAGTAATGAGAATGGAAAAGCAGACGGAGAAGATGATAAAACTGAGTTGAGCAGATTTACTTTTATCGTGAGGATAAATGAAATAAAAATAATGTTTATCAACTGTGGTGAGTCTGTATTATGGAAAATGACAAGTTTACGCAGTACCATAATCTGACACTGAGTGGCAGGATGCAGACGTCATAAATTCCACTCTTGAGTTTAACTCGGGTTTACCTCAAACTAACATCAATCGCTTTGGTTTCATTTTCCAGTTTGTAAGCCTGATCTCATTTGATTTTAAAGTTGGCTTATTCTAAAACCTACTTGTTCAATGTCCGACATTCAATTTCTTACTGTTCTAATCATCCAAGTGTCCATGCAGATAACTTCCACCATGATTAGTGTGCATGTAAACAATTGGTGTGTGTGTGATTAAGTGTGTGTGTGTGTGTGTGTCTGTGTGTGTGTGTGTGTGTGTGCGCGTGCGTCATCTGTTTGTCTGTTTCCTGTGGGGATACTTCTATTCAAAGTCAAACATTACTCCACCCAAAGTTATTTTAATTTAGATAGTTAAGGTGTTCACTTCCCTCTGTGATTGTTGCTCTACATCATAAATTAAGCTTATTGACAACCTTTTCCTAAGCTTATGGAAACATGGATCTCAATTTCTAAGACTGCAGCTACCAAAAATTATTATTCTGGTTAATTCCACCAAAAGTTATTACTCATTATCACTATAAGACAGGAGCTTTGAGATGACCATGAGTTTTCTGCAGAGAGCAAGCGCTATTAAACTTACTGTGGGGAAAATCTATTTTCATATAAGTCAAGTCAATTTTATTTATATAGCCCAATATCACAAATTACAAATTTGCCTCAGGGGCTTTACAACAGCGCAACATCCTGCCCTTAGACCATTGCATCGGATAAGGAACAACTCCCTAAAAAAAAAAAAAAAAAAAAAACTTTGACAGGGGGAAAAAATAGGAACCTCAGGGAGAGCAACGGAGGAGGGATCTCTTTACCAAGACGGACAACATGCAATGGATGTGTGTACACAATTTACAGAATACAATATTGAAAGAGAATAACAGAATTATAATGGAAATTATAATGGAATTACAAAATATATGAAGAATATGATGAAGAATATGACTATATCTATGTTTTTTCCTATTAGTACATAATGATATTGAATATGTTTTTCTGATTCTACATATTTATATTTGTTGCATCCCATTACAAAAAAAGACATGCATGTTAGGGTTAA
The DNA here is from genome assembly GCF_029633865.1 of Lampris incognitus. Lineage (NCBI taxonomy): Eukaryota > Metazoa > Chordata > Actinopteri > Lampriformes > Lampridae > Lampris > Lampris incognitus. Next base: position 122,296,600 of record NC_079212.1, read on the forward strand.
TATCCTGTCTGTGCCCCTGACTGAGGCATGGCAAGTCGAACTGGAGTTGGTCCCCGGGTGCTGCACGGCGGCTGCCCACTGCTCCTAGCTACACAGGCAAGGATGGGTTAAATGCAGAGGAAGAATTTCCTCACAGGGATCAATAAAGTAGTAAAAAAAAATCATTATCATGATTTTCATGTATTTGCTGTTTAGATAGGACCGGGGGAAAATGGGAGGACATGCAGCACAGGTTTTGTGGCCAGATTTGGATGCAGGATGTTGCAGTGATGCCTCAGTCTCCGTTCTTCAGTCAGACCGGTTGACTGACCAGCACACCCCATCTATTGTATTTCTGTGCGGTCCCTTGCTTGGAGCACGTGGGTTGCGGTGGCTGTAATATCGGCATATGTGATAGACCGTCTGTGTAGGTTTAGTATGTGGATGAAGTCATGCCTACATGGAGAGGTCATCAGCACACTCGCATTTACACACACTGGTCTAACTATGGGAGTAGATGTATTCAGCACCAGCACTGCTAAACAAGCTACAACATCCCAGTTATTCAAAACGCAACAGAGGAAGGGTCTGACGGTTCCACGGCTGCCCTACAAATCCAGACTATGAACAGATCTGTGTACGTGCGCGTGTGCATGTGTGTAAGAGAGAGAGAGAGAGAGAGCTAGTGCACACATTTTGTTTTACGTCAAACACGCAGTGAAACATTCTTTCAACTCAGTGCAAACACAGCAGATGGAGCTGACATTGTGCCTTGTGTCCAAGCTGCATGCGTTCAATGCAAATCTACACGCTGACACACCGCACATGCTCTCCACTGACAAACATAACCACACACACTTAATCACACACACACACACGCACGCACGAACGCGCGTGCGCGCACACACCCACACCCACACACACACACACATACTGACCACTGAATTCTTGAAGACACTGCTGATAATCAGTTCAATGTGGGCCACTTATCCCAGATAGGGATTGGGAGCAGAGCGATCCGGTGTGGAAAGACTACCAGAAAATACCCCAATTTATTGGTTAAGGCCACCAGATGGATGTATGGCAGCTGTGCTAAATAAATGAGTTCCCTGCCTCCGACGTCCTGCACAGCACTCCTCTGTCGTGTGTGTTTAGCTTGTACATGTATGCGTGTGTGTGCGTGTGTGTTCTTTCAGTACTTTCTTTGTATCTCCTTGTGTTCTACTCTTGTGTGATTCAGAGCAAGACACACACACACACACACACACACACACACACACACACACACACACACACACACACACACACACACACACAGGCGACTTTGTTTTACTCTGTATTTGTGTATAGATTTGACCATTGTCTTTCAAAAAGAAAGTGGGAGAGAGACAGTGTGTGTGTGTGTGTGAGTGAGAGAGAGGGAGAGAGAGAAAGGAGCGAGAGAAAAGTTGTGTGTGCATGTGTATGAGAGTGAGAGAGAGAGGAGCGAGAGAAAAATTGTGTGTGTGCATGTGTATGAGAGAGAGAGAGAGAGAGAGAGAGAGAGAGAGCGAGAGAGCGAGAGCGAGAGAGCGAGCGAGCGTGAGAGAGAGAGAGGAGGGGTAAGAGTACAGTACACAGAGAGGACTAATCAGAGATTGGTACAGCTGTCTCTGGTTGTTTTGTCCACTGCCAGACCTCATTTCAATGAACTTTTCCATAAATCAGTCACAACTTTTTCATTTTCTCATCTACAAAAAGTAAATGTGTAATTGTTGAATTGTATATATGTGTAGGTATGTTTAAAGGTGTGTGCGTGTCCAATTGTGTGTGTGCAAGTATTGGGTGCCTTTCCCTGGGACAAGGCCACGTGGTTGCTCCTTGTTACCATGGATATCTAACTGGCATGGAGACGGTGGTGGCAGGATCGGGTTGGGCACAGTGGGGCGCCGAGCCGAGATTAACTCCGACTCTGACTCTGACTCTGGAAAGAAGAGAATAAAACAGCAGGCTAACAAGGAGCGACATGGCCTCCCTCTCTCTACTCCTTTGGCTCAGACTGGGGGGCTTAAAGGAAACTTTTCATTGTCCAACGTTTGGCCGCAAGGCCCATTTCAAGCTCAGTGCTTCACTTTTCTCTGTAAACCCTCATTAAGTGCTCTAAGAGAAATGTGTGTGTGCGTTTGTTTGCACGTGTGGTAATTCCTTTTTTTATGCGTCAGTGAACAGTAACAGCTTAATCCTGAGGTTTTTGTGGGGGTTTTTTCCGATTCAAGGTCAATGAGATTTTTTTCTTTTTAGGGCCAGGAGAGAAAAATCTGTGTTACGTGATGTAGGAAATAGATCTTTTATGGGGATATAAAACTATATCTTCTCTGACAATCTCAGCAATTCCACCTGCTGTTCTCAACAGTCTACAGTTCCCTGGATCAGTTGGCCCTTGCAAGGTGCCCTCATATCTAAAGCACCCTACAGGCTCATCCTGAAGACTGTGAGGCATGGCAGTCAAATACAAGGACGTGGCTGTAATTTCCATTGCTGTTGCCTGTCCATCTCAGAGCTGTCCAGCCTCTTGTCTAAAACTAACCTTGTATTAGTCAGACAGAGGGGTCCATTGTTTTGGTGGTTGTTCTGACGGATGCCTGGCGAATGACTTCAGCTCAGCCATGAACCGTCTCCTTATTCTCCTCAGGCTGGGATCACAGCCGTGCCGTCCCGGAGATGGGACCACAGTGGAGGAGCCGGAGGTCCTTTGCGGGGGATGGGCACGGTGCAGTATAGCTGTGGAGATGGAGTCAGTATGTATGGAAGGCACACTGACCTGGACCTCAAACATTTAGGTCTGAGGATAAGGTCCCAATTTGGGGCTTCAAGGTTAATGATGTTTTTGACACAAATCAGTAGCCTATAACACCTGGAAGGATATTAAGGGTGGAGCCAATATGAATGAAAAAGTGGTATTTGTTTAACCTATGCCGTATTTTTCTGTCTTCAGGAGTAAAACTAAGTGATAGGTAGCAGAATCTTTAATATTGATTCAGTATTGTGCAAGCTAGCATCAGGTGACCAAGTTACAATCTAATCCTTGGGGCCAATAGTGCTCGCCAAGTAATGTCCAATAAGGAGCCTTTTTTGGCACCAACAGATTCTCAATGTTTTGAGAAGTGCCTGAAAACACCTTCCATTATGAAACAACAGTCCTGGTACAGTCAGACAGTGTAGAGATAGACTTTTTTTTCGTATTTGTTTTGCACTCTTGCTCCTTGCAGGATTACAGAGCAAGACTTCTGCTCTGGGTTAGAAATGTACTGATGTATATTGCTGATATATATGATTCCATGAATGATATCGTGGCTAAGGCTCTTTAGACATTCTGAGCCTGTTGGTGACAAACAAGCTCTTTTAGTGGATATTATTTGACAAATGCCATTGTCTCACAGGATTACATTGCAACTTGGTGCACGGAAGTTGGCTGACGCAAGCTTGTTCAATGCTGAATATATTTAAAAGATTCTGCTATTCATTGCTCAGTTTGACTCCTATCGATAGGAAAATAGGTATTAGGATAAAAAAATAATGGAGTTTTTCTTTAAGAGGCTATGTACTTTTGCTATCTGTGCAATACAGAATAAGGTTAAGGGAAAGCCAAGATGCACTGGTCTGAACTGAGTTTTAAGACAATGGCCATCCCAAAATAACGATCCAGCTGCTGTGTTGAGAAAAAAGCTGAAAAGGCCCGTTGAGAAATCTAGTCTTGGCATCTGGGATCCCATGAAAAGAAAGGTGTTAAAATCAAATCTCTGCTCTGTGGGCAGAGGCAGGACATTAGTTTAGGTTATTATCTATAAAGTGGTTATTTTCTAAAATTTCACTGGATACTGAAACTGTCATGAAAATGAATACAGGCTCCAGATTATGTTGATGGTTTAAAAAAAAGAAAAAAAGCTCTTGAACTTCATCTTCACCTGCACATATTTTTTCATAGATCCCAGCATTAGCCTATTTGTTATATGAGTTGAGCAAATCAGTGTGAACTCTATAATGTGCAACTCACTCCTCACCCAAGCATGCATTTCTTCTCCACACCTTGTAGGGAAGCACACACATCTTGTGAAAATGTCATTTCACCATTTTCACATCTGGTTCCATGCCAAGTGTTATTTCATAAAGAATTACTTTCACAAGATTATTAATTTACAATCTAATTTGATTGTGGCACCATTTCACAAATGAGGCTAAGAAATGAGGTGCATTGTTGGGGTTATGGCCTTGGCAAGGGATTAGCCTTATTGGTGGTTGTGAGTTGTGCGGACATGCCAGCAAAATCTGACAGCCCATGGCAGTGAGGGCCAAACAACGCTTGAACTGACCCTGAAACAAAAAGGGTGCAAGACGATCCTTCTTGAATTCCATAAGTAACTGATGATCACATGATTCCTCAATGTTGCCATGACTGAAAGCAGGATTTCAGTAAAGCGATCTTGGTCAGCTGTAGGCTAAGCACCGGTGCCTGTAAAACCTGCTGTGAGTAGGCTTCAAATGTTCTTAGGGAACAAGTTCACAGCACAAATAGGCTTTTAGGAAGGTTAAAAGTCCGATTGATACTACTCCTTCCAGGAATCACTCCCCAAATCTACTTCTGTTAGCCCATAGGCCACTGGCAAGTACCCATACGCCCATGGGGGAGTGGCAGTGATTCTTGGAGGCCCTTTGTTCTGTCAAATGAAGATGTCTTGGCTGGTTGTCATGGTGACAGCAGGCTGAGCGATGCTCGGCTCTCTGCCACCAACTTACAGCGAGACAGATGGGAGAAAATGCAGGGGAGGGTAGCTGTAGAGGGAAAAAAAAGGGTAGGAATACAAAGTGGTGAGAGAATAGAAAAAAATACATATGAATGCGAAAAGAGGGCTGAATGTGATAAAAGTTAGAGGAAGCGATAGAGGAAGGGAATATTATTGTAAAGGAGGAAAGGGTTTTTTCCCCCTTGTAATTGTAGCCACGCAAATCATTGGAAAGGAAAGCAAATGTAATACAGGGACATAGGTAAAAGGAGAGAGAGAAAGAGATTTTCCATGAGACAGCATGTACATGACACATTTTTGGAATAGCAGCCAATAAAAAAGCAGGAGGGAGTGTGAGAAAAATGTTGTTGACACTTTTTCCTTTACACAGGTCTACCTGCAGCATGAAGTCAGTGTGAGTGATAGAAAACGGTTTAGTTTAGCCTTGATTATTTAAAGTTTAATTGTTTAACTGTTAATCTGAAGTGAGACTAATTTTGATGCCTTTACTGTAAGTAAAGTTTATTAAGTATAGCACCTTTCGCAGAACAAGGTCACAATGTGCTTCACAAGAGTAAAATTGTTAAAAATAAGACCATAAAAACAGTAAAAAAAGAAACAAACCATTAAACATAAGCAACAAAAGACTTTAAAAACACACAAAATTACAAAGACTAGACAGGACTAGGCGATACAAATGGGATTTTGGAGCATTCCATGGTGTTGGAGCCACAGCTTCAAAGACACAACCTTTGGTTTCCAACAAGAGTGAAGGACAACAAGCAAGCCCTGGTCAGAAGACCCAAGCAATCTTACTGGTGATACAGGGATGGAGCAGATCCCAGATGTACACAGGTGCCTGACTATGCAAGGTTTTCTATGTGAAAACAAGAACCTTAAAATGAATACTAAACTTGATGGGAAGCCAGTGTCTTCTTCTTCTTCTGTCATCTTGTTCTCTGTTTCTCAGGGGCCACCACAGCTGATTTTATAGTTTCCATCGGTACCCTGTGAGGGCACAGCAACAATGGCAGTCATTGTTAACCCAGGCCTCGACCAATCCAGTATGGTCTTGTCAATCTGCATGATGATTTGGCAAAATTTTACGTTGGATGCCCTTCCTGACACAACCACTAACCCTGTGGATGGGGCACAGGTAAAGCGCTGGATGCCATCCCAGTATTCATGGACTTGCGCCCATGCCTGTCGCCTGATGGGAAGCCAATGTAAAGAAGATAAAATGGGTGTAATGTGAGTCATCCTGCTGGTCCTGGTCAACAGCCTTGCAGCAGAGTTCTGGACCATTTGTAGACGGTCAAGGAATGACTTGCTGAGGCAGGTGAAAAGGGAATTGCAGCAGTCTAGCCGGGATGATATAAAAGCATGAATAATCATTTTTAGCTCAGGTTGTGACACAACAGACCTGAATTTGGCAATGTTTCTTAAAGGGGTTTCAAATATCTTCTAAAATGTCAGCAACAGGGCCTTCAGTATGATGTGGAGTGTTATGTACATGATAAAACACTCACGGCTACATCTATGAAAGCAAAGTGTATAGTCAGATCTGAAGGAGAATGTTAGCAATGGTCGCTTTGCGCACAAGCCCCCTGGTTGATGTGTCAGTGGGCCAATCAAAAGGCCAACAAAAGGGTCAGTTAGAGAATGTAAATATAAATAATTTGATTCCTCCCATTATCTCCCAGACAACCATAAAGATGTTTATGCTATCTTGCACAAAACTTTATAATAGTGTAGCGTGCATGGATAAGTAGACACGTTGGTCCTTGACTAACGGGTCGGACCCTTTAGTCGACTGGTTAACGCTGTCGCTTGCGGAGTGAGAGACACGGGTTCGCGTCCCGGCTGTGGCGTTGGTCTCCCGGACTGCCCCCCGAATTCACTACATTGGTGTCAGAAGTGGGATGGTGAGACTGTGAGGTCATCGGAAGCGCGTGCGCCCAGAGGCGTGAGGGAACTGATATGCTGAAGCGTGGGGACGCGCTTCCCGAAGGAGGGGGGTAGCGTGCATGGATAAGTAGACACGTTGGTCCTTGACTAACGGGTTGGACCCTTTAGTCGACTGGTTAACGTTGTCGCTTGCGGAGTGAGAGACACGGGTTCGCGTCCCAGCTGTGGCGACGGTCTCCCGGACTACCCCCCGAATTCGCTACAATATGCTCCATGTTTCTTTCTCATAACTAGCTACACAAAATATAAATTTCGTTTTTGTGGCAGATGACTTGGAAAAGAAGGATGAGCATGAAGTTTGCCCAATGGATGGAAGAGGTTGGAACAGGTAGAATATCGTTTCAAGGGATCACAGGTGGAGGTTGAGGAGGGAGGAGGAAACAGATGTATAATGTGAGCAGACAGAGGGAGAGGACCATATAGTGGTCATGGGCAGGAGAGGGTTGAGGGTTGTGTGCTGCGCAGTGTTTAGTTAAGGCCAGATGGCAGGAGAATGGTGTCTCTAGTCTCTGTCTGTGTGCTCTGTAGCGAAGGCCCAGAGGAATGCTTTTCTTTTCTTTGCTCTCCCTATGAGATGAGACTCAGGGAGCTGCTGTATAAGGGTGGATTAGGCTCCACTTTTCCTTTTTAATCTCCCTATTTTCACCCTCAGCTGTTCACCCTCGGGCCTCTGCTCCTCTACTTCCAACTTGTCTGTCTGTTGATGTTATACAAAACACTCACATGGCACACCCATAATAAACTGACCAGTGAAGTGGCCTGGCATCTGCCACTTGCCTCTAGAGTCTAGCATGATTTCTCAAACTACGAGAAAAAATGGCTTGGACACTAAATATCTCTAGACAGTCTTTGGCTGAAGTTTTCTCAATCAAAGCTCTAGAAAAATAGAAGGACACATAGTGTCATAGATGTAACGCATAAGTGTTGTGTGACTTTGTCGTGAACGGAACGATATGTGATCCTCATTTCCAGTTTGCGGCTGGAAGTAGGCTAAGTATTGACTGCACACGTTCAATTGAGGAGATGACTTTACATATTATCGACATAATATCCTGATGGATGTTTAACAAGAACATTGTAAAATAAATGCTTTTGCGCCGGTTCAACAGCACTAAAGTTAGCTCTTCTGAATCTTGTTGAAATCCTATTTCGAATGAAACAATACCGATTGATAATTACACAGCTTCCGGTGTGGGAAGATGTCTGCGCGAATTCACATTTGCTGAAGCCTCACCCAGTACCGTCCAGTGTCTGTCCGCGCCTGTGTCTTAAGTTTTGTCTTCGTTTGATGGCTGGGACAGCGGGGCAGGCTAAGCTAACGGCTAGCCCATGCAGACCGGCAGTTCCGATAACACCGAGGGCGGTCTGGCGGCGGCCTCACCTGGTGTTGACTGTGGTGTTTTTGATGTCGTCGTGAGGAGTGCGGGCAGGTGTGTCGTGGATGTCTGGCTGGGAGAGCTTTGTCCGGTGGGTCTGCTTCGTGGGCCCGGAGACCACGGCCCCTGCCTGGAGCTGCACCCAAGGAGGAAACGCCAAGGGCAGTCTGACAGGACGCGGAAGCGGGGCGGGCTAAGCTAACTGCTAACCCATGCAGACCGGCGGTTCCGACAGTCATCCTGGCTGGCATTTGTTCCCTTGGACGGTGATTTTTTTAGCATATGTGTTAGTTTGGATATGTGTGTTCTTGTAGTTTTTGGGTGTGTTTTTGTCTTTGTGTTGAACTGCTGTGGGCTGGGGGAAATGGCATTTAATTTAATTTCATGTACGCAAGTGCATGAAGTGAAATGACAAATAAAGTGTTCCTGATTCCTGATAGAATATGAAAGAGAGAGGGGTCCGGCTGGCGGAGGTGTATAAAGAATATATTTCACCTGTTTTGTTAACAAGCAGGATTATATTGTTAATTTTTAGAATGCAAAATCTTCAACATCCTACAACAGCATTAAGATATACTTCCCCTGAATCTATTATAAAGCTAAGTGGAAGACTAAAATGTCTGTTTGTGAGTGATGGTGCCAGGTTCATGAGGTGTTTTGCATCTAAAAGTTTAACACAAATTTTCTGACGAAGTTTTTGTGCTGACTTTGAACCACACTGTTTTTTTTTCTACCCTTCTATGACCCTGAAGTCCTCCAAACTTTGTTTCCCCAGCTGGGTGTGCTCCAATGTGGAAGGAGTTTCTATCGGTGTAGAAGAACAAGAGACTCAGGGGCCCCACTCCAGACCCGAAAGGGATTTCCAGGTACCCGGCCAAAAGCAGGCATGGGTGAACCATAGCCTACAACAACCACAATAACCTGCTTCAGTTTCCAGATAAACGTGCGCCCATTAGAGGACACCCCCTTCCATTCATCCACACAAATACGTACCCCAACCACCACTATCAACAACACCCCACAACGGCTGAAAGGGTTTCTTCTCTCCCCTGCCCCTTTTCCCAATTCTGTGATTTCCTTTGAGGGTCTAAGTCTGCACAGCCCTCTCAGGGATTTTGGGAAACAGATGGAGCATGGGTGTGCAGGTGCAGGCGATTTGGCCATAACTGGACATCACACTTCTCCTAGGTGGATAATAAGGTTCAAAATGTGAGAGGGCTCATAGGGGGAGAGTGATTAAAGGGAGTGAGAGAGAAAAAGTCGTTATTTAGAGGCAACAAGTGGTTAATTTGTATGATAAAGCTTTGGACAAAAAAAAAGCCATGTGAAATACAAAACAGGTTAGTTTGGCCACAAGTGTATAAGTGGCACATTAAAAAAGATCTGATTTCTCAAAGAAAAACCATTATGCTTAGAAACTGGCCTCCTCTATGGTAAATCTATCAGAGAGATGAAAGACTCATATGCCATGCCTCTAGGAAGTGGTTTTGTTTTGCTCAATGGGTAGAACAGGTATTCAATAGCATCAGACTGGGAATATATATAGTATGGAGCCTGTGAAGGGAAGTAGTGTGTAAAAAAAAAACACGAAAAAACGTTTTGCATTCCTCGCCATACTTTTGTGGCATGTGCAAACTTTTAAGCTACCTGTAAATCGCAATCTTACCAGATTCAAAAGTTATCTCCACTTAAGCCCTCTCTTCAAGTTACCCCCACTCCCTCCCCTCTTGCTCCTTGCAGATGCTGCTGAGGGAGGTTGTAAGAATCTGACTTCGTCAGTAGGCCAAAGAATTGCACAGGAAAGCAAGAGTATGGCCTTAATTTTTTTCTCACCATTTTGCGCACTTCCTTGATGTATGCTGTCATGGAACTGTGAAGCAATTCAGACAACAGCTTTCAAAAATGTTATGCTTGTGGTGAGGTTTATTTTCGTTTTTTTTCTCTTCCAGAAATAAGAGTAAAAGTCTATACAGTGTGCACACTTGGGGGGAGGCAGATAAAAAAGAATGCTACAGAGGATTAAAAAAAAATGGGGCACAATGAGAGGAGGAAGGGGGGGATGTCTGCTATTGCTAATTAGAGTGATAATAAGGGACCGGCGCATGTAGTGGCAACTGGAAAGGGTTGACGTGATGTGAAGAGTAGGAGGAAAAGAATAAGGGGGGAGGGGTGATGAGAAGGAGGAAAGTGGTGGGAACTGAAGGCTTGGGTCTTCTGGAAGACTGCTGTCTATACACCCGAAATTGCTAGAGTGGGCAATGTGAAATATCCCATGGGACATTTTTGGTTTCCACATGAATAAAATGCATTCTAAGGGGAGAGACAGACATATTTGACTCCGCTCACACAGCCCATTATGTCCGACGCATAGAGCAACATGTATGCTGAGTTCATTTCCCCTCCACATTCATTCTAGGTACAGTAGGTCTATGGCAGTGGAACCCCTTGGGAGGTCCTGTGGCGTTGGGAACTCTCCTCTCTTGTTAGTGACTGCATGGCTCTGGTCTTTGATCAGCTCAGCTGACTCCTAAGCTCAGCTTAGTGCTGCAGGGGTCTGGAAAATCTGGGGAGAGGGAGAGAGGTGAGAGGTGAGGAGGGATGGATGGAGAGAGGGAAGGGTGGAAGGTGCCCACTGAACTGTGGCTCTCTCACTGAGGGGCTGAGAGCGGAGCAAAAGATGGTGAAAAAGAGAGCTAGAGATGGATAAGCGATGGGGAGAGACATAAGTGGATGTGATGGTCAACAGATGGAAAAGAAGGAACAAAAGGATGGGAAAAAATGGAGGGAGTCCTTTCAAGCTTCCCATGACCTCCAAAAATGCATAGGGTTTTATGACTAGCATCACTGTAGGGGGCTGACCTAATAGCTGGGTTGAAACCAGGCATAAAAACCCCAGGTCGGCTATAGTGAGTTTAGAAAACACTGGAATAAAAGAGTTCTCAGAAAGCACTGCCTCTCACGTAACTTCACATCCAAGAGTGGAACATTCTGGGAAAGTGCTGCGACTGAGTTCAAAAAGCAGATTTAAGAAATTACTTAATCAAGGCAATTAGGACTTTAGTCAGCCACAATAACCTCAACAGTCATTTAAGACTCAAAACGCAGATTCAACTTCTTTCCCCCAGATTCCTGTTTCCCCCCCCCTAATTCTCTGCACTCGATGCTGCTTTCTGCATTAGGGAAAAGAAACACTGTGCAACTCCATAATGAGCAGAACCAACAGTCTCCCTCAAGGGTACTTCAGCTTGACCAGAGTAGCTCTCCTGGAGTCACTTCCATACATTATTCATTTCCATGCATAGTTAGCATTCTTTCATTTGTGACCTTCTCTTTTGCACTCTGTCAAGGTGAAAAGCATTAACAGAAAAGGTAGTGTAAAGTGTAAATGTGATGTAACTTGTTATTTTGAGTACGAGACCCACGAAACAGGCCTGTACTGCAATGTATTAAAATCCGTGTTGATATTCCGCTCCTCATTAGTCGAGCACTAATGAGGAGCGGAATATCAACATGGATACAGGAAAAGATTTTAATACATTGCAGTACAGGCCTGTTTCGTGTGTCTCACACTCATCAGCTGCTAATGATTTTTTCACAAAGAATCATAGTTTACGTTGCCCAGTGTCACGCCCCTAATTTCGGTTGGACAGTCACCAATCAGATGGGTAAACATTCAAATTATAACAACCAATGGGGTAGGTACTTATGATGCACAGCAACCAATGGAGGGGCAGAAAACATTACAGCCAGTGGGACTGGGGTTTGTTTTGAAAAGCATTTAGGGGCCAGGGCACCTGTTGAAATGGTGTATATTAAAAATATAACAAGGTAATTCATGTGAATTATATATTGGGGTGGTGTTGGGGCACAGTTGTAAGGAGAGGCAGTTAAAATATATTTTAAAAAAAAAATATATATATAAAAAACTAATACATGCAGGGCTCTCAAGTTTTGAACTGAGTTCAGAGTGAGATTTTGGCGGCGGCGGTGGTGGGGGTTTGGTTGGGGTGGGGACGGGGGTCTGATCTGATAAATGACACATAAATTCATACAAATAAAAATATTTATTTAATTCATCATTTTTTAGTGCAGGTAGAACTGGTGACCTGAACGAGAACAGGAGAATGTCACTTAATATGCGCAGTGTAAACATGTGTAAACAGTTACTGACACTTTGGTTCTTCTTTAAAAAGGACCAGATGTCTTCATTTGCTTTTGAGAGGAATTTTCACCAACATTAAAGTTGTTTAATAATCAGCATGTCTGAGCAACAATCGCAAATTAGCTAACATCACCTAACGCCAGAAATTAATACAATATCAATATCTTATTTTAGTTTCAGGGGAAGTCGTTTTAAATTCTGTGACGTTTGAAATGTTTAAACTTTAAATACTGACCGCTGCAGATTCTCCACCTCACAGACTCCTCTGCACCTGTTGCTAGGCAACACGTAGCAGTGTCTTGCCATTACCATCGCTGATAAAGCAGCTGGCTTGCTTGAGATCGGTAAAAATATAATATATAACAGTTCAGCAACACGCAAACCTACCACAGAAAACCGGACATTTTCATGAATTTGTAACCCGCCCCCCCCAGGACATGTCCGGGGAAAAGAGGCCGTTTGGTCACCCCAAGCTAGTTAGGCTAGTTCACACACTCTGGTTAAACCAACTGCCTGGACACAATATTCATAGAGACTAAAAAGAGACAATATTCCCCAGCAACGGAAATCAAATGATGAGATAACTTACTGTACACATAGGATATGGTCTTCTCCCACGTTGTTGTCGTCCTACTTCGGATTTGTGACTAAGTTAGTAGATAGCTGTCCTCTTCTGTCAAATTGTTGTAGCGGGAATATCTAAATCTTACCCGGATACAGCAATGCTATTATTTGATTGGCTGTTCGGCAGCTATATTCTTTAATTTGATTGGCTGGTGCGTGGCAGGCCCTTCTCAACGCTATGGGGAATCCACTTGATTCCTGCCTGTTCCACTGTTATAGAAAATAGCGGCGCAACTTGGTGGGCGTTACCCTACTTCTCTGCGTGAGAAATACAAGGTGTGGCGTGTGAGCGTGTGAACGAGTTGAAATGCGTGTGTCTCACGCCCAATGCGTGAGACATGAGAGCCCTGATAAATGTCACGTGTATCATCTAAGGGGGGGGGGGTAATAAAGATGTTTTACTTATAGTTACAAAGGAGATATTTTTTTCGGTGTCTACAACTGGTGGCCAATTCGTTTCCATTATTCAAGGTGGATATAGCAGGTCTGCAAATAATAAGATACTTTTCTGTCAAGCACAGGTTACATCTTTTACCCCTAACTGAATATGCACTACTCTTTGCAAGGATTTTCCATGAGACAGAATAACTGATATTCTTGTCTACCAATGACCAAATGTGGCGACTTAAGGCCGTTGCATTTTTCGCATGCTCATTTCTGAAACTACTCATATGGGCATTAAATCTAATTTTAAAAGGGCCCTCTGTTAATCCAACTTAAGTGTCCACATTGCAGTTGTCTTCTCTTGTCACCGATGCCTGGTAGATGACTCCCTCTATTTGGCATTTTCCTTCAAGAGGACACGATGCCTTAACACAGAATTTGCAGTTGGATGTGCTTGGTTGTGGTGAGGAGGTCTGTGCCTTGGCCATGATGCTTGTGTTGTGGGATGAAATAACCTGCTGGACATTTGGCATGCAGCTGTAGCTAATTTTGACTGTGTTTCTGTTGAATATTTTCCTCAGTTGGTGGTCTGGGGTAAAGCACTCATCCAAAAGCTTCAAAAATAGTTTTCCAATATTAGAGGCCATGGTGTCGCTGTAGGGAGGATTATACCAGGTGATGTTCCACCTTCTGCTGCAGTTTTTTGTTGTTGTTGCTGGCTGTCGCTAATTGGTGGTACAAGCTCCTTGAAGACGATGCACTACTATGTGGTCCCTCCATCTCTGGTTCTTGGAGGAGTGAGGTGATCAGCTTGGCGACCTGAAGTTCCTTCTCCTTCTTCAGTCGCCTCTGCCTGTCAAGTTGTTTGGCGATAGCTTCCCTTGCGTCTCGTGCCTCCTGCTGTAGGCATTGTGCTTCTTCTTGTGCCTCCTGCTGTTGGCACTGTGCTTCCCGGGCCTGGGCGTTGAGGCGCTGACACTACAAATCAGCATTGTAGTCTTCTAGGACCTGGCACTGTAACTCCTCAAGCTACAGGCAGTGGATACTCTCCTGAAGGATAGCTTCCTGGACTGGTGACAGAGCATGCTGGGGGTATACACCCACAGATGAACAAAGGGAGCCAACACCGGACCTGGTGGCGGTCCTAGGAAAAGACTGACGTGAGGACCTACTACTCTCAGACGAAGCTCTTGCCTCACTCGCCAGGTGTCTGGATGGGATCAACTGATGTGGGCACTCGCTCATCATAGATGGGGCCCCTGTCTTGCTAGCCCAGTGCTGTGATGCGTGGGATAGAGTCTTTCGTGGTTCATCTTGAGGTTGAGGTTCATAGACCACATTGAAGTCGCATAGGTGGTGTGGTAGGTGTCGCTCTCTGTGGGGACGAGCCGATGTCTCTGTGGTGTCCTGCTGTGCCATAGCATCTTGAAGGAGCTCCACCCGGCTTGAAGGACCAATATAACAGAGGTCTAGGGCCTCTACAGATGCGCTGAATAGAGCTGGCGAACACTATGGCGGTGTGACTCTGATTAGAGAATCATGGAAGCGGCGCTTCAGTTTGAGGATATTTAAGTGAAGAATGTGTGGTTGTCTACAGGGAAATACAATACGACATCTATATTAATGAACAATAATAACACATGAGTGATCATAATCCACATGCACACACTTAAACATAACACAACACATGTGTCGGCGTGAGGCACGGTGGCGAACGGAACATAGCTAATGCCCAACTAAGCTAACCGGCACGGCATAGCTAGCAGCATCTCACGAGCAGAGAGAAACGAAAAGAAAATTGTTTTCCAATATAAGAGGCCATGGTGTATATACCGTGGCCTCTAATATTGGAAGACAAATTTTCAAGCTTTTGGATGAGTGCTTTACCCCAGACCATCAATTGAGAAAAATATTCAACAGGAACACAGTCAAAATTAGCTACAGTGGCATGCAAAATGTTCAGCAGGTTACTTCATCCCACAACACAAGCATCATGGCCAAGGCACAGACCCCCTCATCGCAACCAAACACCACCAACTGCAAACGCCGTGATAAGCCATCATGTCCTCTTGAAGGAAAATGCCAGACAGGGAGCCATCTACAAGGCATCGGTGACAAGAGAAGACAACTGCAATGTGGACACTTAAGTTGGATTAACAGAGGGCCCTTTTAAAATTAGGTTTAATGCCCATGAGTAGCTTCAGGAATGAGCATGCAAGAAATGCAACGGCCTTAAGCCGCCACATTTGGTCATTGGCAGTGTTCGAACTATACCGTGGCCTTCGGGAAGCCCACTTTTTGTATTTCTTTTTTCACCGATGGGGGGGGGGGCACTTGTGCGTGTATCAAAATGAGAACTTACAATGACTTACAAAGATACAACAGCTGCAAGTGTATGGCCTATTGGCTTTATGCCAGCACATCGTATAGGCTATATAAATATATACTCTTATACTCCCTCTATATAAAATAGGCTATAAACAAAGCACATCAGGCTGCCTACAATCAAGTACATCAATAACGATTAAAGTTACCCGTCACAGGGTACAGAAGAACAACACAATTCCTCCGTTCAATTAAGACATCAAGGGTCACGTAGACCTATAACAACCCAGCCACAACACATTGGAAATAGCATGCCTTACCTTAACACAGAATCGACCACAGAGGCCTGAGGTCAGCTGCCTTTGCTGTTTATCCAGAAATCCATGATGTGGACGAATATGACCTGCCTTAATCCAAGATGTGATAAAGAGCATTGGGTCAAAACTCTCCAACGGGGGTCCATTAATATCCAGAAAAAGGAGCGATGAGAGGCTGTTTTCACGCAACCTATTGCGGTGCGGGTCTTGTTGTCAGTATCATTGATGGCAGAAAATCCCCTCTCACACTCAGCTGAAGTGGGAAGGTATGTCTACTCGCTGTACAAAGCTTTTCCAGCATTTTGCCTGGTGCTCTGTCTTGTAACTTCCAGTCGCGGAACTCCTCGACCGCCTCTCTGGCTGGTTCTCCAAGCATTTTAGCAAGTATGGGCACTTGCTAAAATGCTTTGTTTTCTCCATACAGAATCAGAGCATTCCCATCCTGTGGCCAAAAGTTCTTGTCCAGGGGTTTTAGCATCTGTAAGAGGTCTGATTCTGGCATTCACTTTGTGAGATTGTCGATAAGATTGATAAAACTGATTTTGGTTAATCCTGCCCATGCCCTTAATTAGTTAAACATCTTTAAATAGCCCCAGGGACGTGCGCTGTTCGGCTTTCTGTGTGGATTTACCTCCACTCGCTTTCATTGCTTTCAGTATATCAATAGACTGCAGAATGTGGTGACTGGCATCCACTAGAGTGATGTCTCTTTGCTGACATTTCAGTGACAGGCCCTGTAGCTCACGAAGTATGTCTTTCATGCAAGCCAGCTCAAGTAAAAACCCAGCGTTTGTGAGGTGTTTGTTTAGCACCAGGACTTTCTTCCTCTTGGTGTCATTGCGAGATGCATCCTCACTTGCAGTTTTGAAGTGGCACGCTAAAGCAGGGTAGTTATTCCAGACTGCCTTTACAGTACTGAAACTACTCGCCACCCATCTGATGGTGAAGATCTGTCCAGTTCTCAAAATCTGCATATTTAGATTTACAGCTGCTTCCTCAAGCAATCTCACATTATTTGCAGACTGGTGGTACAAAGAATACAGCTTGGCAACGGAAAACTCAAAATGATTACATCCAGCAACCACTTTCAGAGAATCATGGGCAGCCAATTCAAGGCGGTGGGCCAAGCAATGTATGGACTGGATGTTTGGAAAGTCACGCTTAAGCCTTGCAATGACTCCAGTGGTTTTACCTGAGAACCGAAGCCCCATCTGTGGCGATACTGATGAGGTGTTTCCTCAAAAACTCATCATCTAATCCCGCTGTGCGAAAGCAGTCTCAAACTGTTGTAAATGGATTCTGCATTTGTGCCCTGTGTCAGCTCTACAATGTCTAAAAAACATTTTCCAAATCTCCTTTGCTACTCACATCACATCTCGCGTATACGATGAGATAGGCACGATCGTGTACTGTGCTTTCATCAATGGTGATGCTGATTTTTGAATTAAGATCTCGAATATTCGAAACAAACTCCCTCTTCCTCTGAAGAGCTGTTACCTCCACCATCTTCAGCCAGAGAGGACTTTTCTTCGGCTTCTTCCTGTTGCGTTGGCACCCCGGCGGGCGGTGTGCTAACAGCGGTCCTAGGGCGTGCAGCAGGTGACTCGGTCATGCTAACGTCACTAGAACACGATTTCTTAGTGAAACCAAAGTTAATTACACTGCCTCGTTTTCTTTTTGACATGGCTGTTGATGCTAACTGCAAAAAGAAAATGCTAAGGATTTCACGAGCAGATCAATGGGACGTTTACATTTTTTCTACGAATCTTTTAGTTAACATGTAAACATGAGTGGAATTTGATTTGAACCGCAGCGCCGCCACGCCTTGATGGTCATGACAAGAATAGCATGTGTAGTTATCTTTACTGAAGTGAATTGGTGTTAAATCGCCGTCATGCATGAATGAATGACACATTCACAATTTTACACATAATAATCCATGATGATGATGATGATACACAAAACTGGAATTGCATGTCAAAATAACACATTGTCAATATTTTTAGAGACCCCCCCAAAATTTCACAAATCACGTTTTTAGGAGAGTCTGTGTCTTATTAAGGGGAGCTGAGCTCTCCCTAGCTCCCCCGTAGTTCACACCATTGGTAGACAAGAATATCGGTTACTCTATTTCATGGAAAATCCTTACAAAGAGCAATGCATATTCAATTAGCGGTAAAAGATGTAACCTGTGCTTGGCAGAAAAGTATTTTATTTGCAGACCTGATACGTCCCCCTTGAATAGTAGAAACGAATTGGCCACCAGCTGTAGACACCGAAAAAAAACTCCTTTGTAATTACGAGTAAAATGTCTTTATTATTTTCTCCCCCGATTAGATGATACACATGTGACATTTATTAGATGTTGCATTTTAAAAAAATATATTTTAACTGCCTGCCCTTCCAACTGCGCCCCAACACCACCCCACTATATGATTTACATAAATTACCCCATTTGACATTACCTTGTTATATTCTAAATGTATGCTATTTCAACAGTGCCCTGGTCATTTACATACTTTTTCAAAACAAGCCCCAGTCCCTTACCCCATTGATTGTAATGTTTTCTACGCCACCATTGGTTGCTGTGCATCGTAACTACCTACCCCATTGGTTGTAATAGTTCAAATGTTTTCTCCTCCAATTGGTTGCTGTCCACCGAAATTAGGGGCGTGACGTGGGGAAACGATACCGTGTTTTTTTCTTGGTTGAATCACATTAGCAACTGATGAGTGCGAGACGCACGAAACAAGCCAGCACTGCTATGTATTAAAAGTTTTTTCCCCCTACATCTATATTGATATTCCGCTCCTCATTAGTTGAGCACTTTTATCAACACCATACGGAACTGTGTGGTTTTTGTCGGGAAATAAACGTATTAACAGCAACCTCAGTCTCTGCCTCGTTATTATCGAGAATAACATAACATCGCCAAATGTGCAATGGACGCACTGTGTCATACACAGAGAAGTGCTAGCATCAATGTAGATTAGCCCTGACCTAAACGAGGTTTTGACTGATGTTGTTAGAGTGGTCCGTTTCATCAAAACAAGACCACTGAGAGCGCTGCTGTTCTCTGCACTTTGTGAGTAGATGAGAGCTGAACATTCAGCTGTGTTGTTTCACAGCGAGGGTAGGTCGCCGTTGCGAGTCTTTGAGCTCAGAGAGGAAATTCGGGTGTTTCTGGAGGAGGAGCGTATGCATGAAGTTGCAAGCAAGTTTAGCGATGAACAATTTCTTATGAAACTGGCTTATCTTTTATCATTGTTATGCCAATGACACCAAGCCGATCTTGTTCTGTCCTCTCTCTAACACACAAGTAGAGACACGCATTGCTGCGTGCTTGACTGAAATCTCGGTGGGGATGGCAACACACCACCTGAAGCTCAATCTGGACAAGACAGAGCTGATGTTCCTCACGGGGTAAGGTTGCCCGCACCGAGACGAATGCCAACTCGGACTGCAAGGAGTCTGGGTGTGATCTTGGATGACCAACTGTCGTTTGCAGCAAACATTGCATCGGCTGCTCGCTCCTGCAGATGTCTCCTCTATAACATGAGGAGGATTCGCCCATTCCTCACCGACGAGATGGCACAGGTACTCATCCAGGCTCTGGTCATCTCCCGGCTTGACTACGGCAACTCCCTCCTTGCTGGCGCCCCGGCGTCGGCCATCAGACCTGTGGAGCTTGTTCAGAAAGCTGCTCCCACGCAACTCCTTCTCATGTCCCTACACTGGCTCCCAATAGCTGCTCGCATCCGGTTTAAGACTGGTGCTAGCCTACAGGGCAGTGAAAGGAACAGCTCCTTCCTATCTCCAGGCCATGGTCAAGCCCTACACCCCCGCCCGACCACTTCGCTCTGCTGCCTCGGGACACCTGGTTGCCCCGTCGCTCAGAGGCCCCTGCTGCCGATCGACCCGGTCACGGATCTTTTCTGTCCTGGCCCCACAGTGGCGGAATGAACTCCCCACTGATGTCAGGGCAGCGGAGTCGCTGCCCATCTTTTGGCACAGGTTGAAAACTCACCTCTTCAATAACTACTACCGTTACTTGCTCTTAGCACTTATTGTATTCACTCATTTAAAAAAAAAAATCTTTCTTGCGCTTTTACTTTGGCACTGGTTTTGCTCTTGGATGCAAAACCATTGCATCTAAGAGAAAAGATGCGCTTATGACCTCTGATGACTAGTAGTTCTCCTGATTTCCTACGATAAATGCACTCATTGTAAGTCGCTTTGGATAAAAGCGTCGGCTAAATGACTGTAATGCAAAGTAATGTAATATCAGCAAAATATTTGGAAAGCTGAATGAATTAAATCTTCAGCTTCAAGGCAGAGACAAGCACCTTCCTCACCTTTCAGACAAGATCAATGCATTCACTTGAAAGCTTGAGATGTGGGGCAGGCAACTTGATCAAAGAAATACTGATTTCTTTGAGAATCTGACCAGTGATTCTGGAGCCACCACAGTGATTTCATGTCTTAAGGAGCACATCTCTTCCCTGAGGGGATTTTTTCCAAAATATTTCCCAAACAACAGTGCTCAGTATGACTAGGTGACAGATACATTCAATGCAGCAGCATCTGCTGATTTCAGTTCTGCTGAAGAGGACCACTTCATCAAGATGACATCTGACTCCATCTTGAAGCTGAGCTTTACAGCTCAGACTGAGTGAATTCTGGCTTGGTGTGAGGAGGGTGTATCCACTCATAGGACAGAGGGCTGTGGGCATTCTGCTTCCCTTCGCCACGTCCTATCTTTGTGAGATGGGCTTTTCTGCTGTTGCCTCACTTAAAACAAAGTACAGATCTAAGCTCAACATTGAGCATGACTTGAGAGTGGCAGTATCGAGGCTGCAACCCCGTTTTGAAAAGATGTGCAGTGCAAAACAGGCAGCCACTAATGCAGTGATAAGACTTGAGCGCTCACAAATGGACTTGCTCATAATTTTTCCCAAATATCTGCATTTATTCTTCTTTTGCACAGATTGAACTTTGTTGTTATTGTTCTAGCAAAGTGATTTTAAAAAAAATGTATTTTGTTTTTCTATGTTTTTGAAAAAGCACACAGACTGATGGAGCAATCTAGCGACAAGTCACAAAAAGAGGTTTGATAAAGTTGAAGTGGAACTTGCGTTTGTCATTTGCACAACAGAAATTACTGAAAGAAAAGTGAAAGGAATGTTCATGATCTTGATGTTATTCAAATAAAGTTAAACTTGGCCCATTTTGTCACCATTTTTTTGGGGCGGGGGCTATGAAAAATGTTCTTCCTCCAAAGGGGAGTATGACAGAAAAAGTTTGAAGAACCTCTGGGCTAATAGCTGATGGAAACTGGAGTTGGCCCTGCCCACTGCTCCTAGTGTATAGGAAGGGTTAAATGTGGAGGACAAGGAAATTTAATTTCAACATAGGTGAGTACGAGAAATGACAATAAAGAAATTATGAATAAATATAAATCTTATAGATAGCTATAAAGATCAAATTGTAGAGGAGCTCAAGCAGGAGTCGTGACAACTTTCTCTTTCGGCTACACAACGTGCACCATTTATTCCTTTCACCCTTACAACAGCAACAAAACACCCGCGCAGCGGAAGTGCACCACTGTAAAACCGAACCGAGAAAACAGCAGCTGTAAACTAACGTTCCAACTAGCTCAATAAGGGGAATTATGTATCAGCATAACCACTACAAAATCTTGAATTTGTCGGCGCTGGTATGCTGTATTGGCACTTCTGTTAAGCGGTTCGGATAATGGATGGAATGGATGGATGTTTCATAAAGCTTTCTTGAGTGTTGTCTTGCATTCGGGCCTGTTATAGTGCGCATTTATGTAATCTATAATTTATCTATGATAAGAAAAAAATTTCACAAGCTGTTGTGTCACAGAAAGTGCATAGCTAGGACCTCGTTCAACCAAATCCCTCGGGATTACAAACATGCACATGTAGTAGCACTGTAGATGTTGACAGTTGACTAGGACCAGCTGTGGCCGCGCCAGAGCGGGAGCATGCGGGTGGTCGCCCCAGGGCCCACAAGGTCGGGGGGCCCCGTTTGGAGCTCTGTTGCCGAGTTTACGAGCGTCCGTGAACGCACCGGGTCTCGGGACTCCGACGCATTCAGTGACACACTCGTAAAGTCGGCTAATGATAAAAAATACAGTGCAGTATGGGGCCCCTTTTCCATAGATATTAACGGCCCCTATATAGCCTTTATGTCCGCTAGTTTACAGTTTTTGAATTTTAAAATGACTATCACAAGGGCTCATCGAGAAGCTCCGCCCCCTTTCTGCTGAGACCCACGCTCCGCCCCTGAGGACCAGTTCTAGGTTCGTAGGAGCAGTTTATAACTAGCATCAAATGATTGCAGACCACAGACCTGGGAATACAGTTTGAACTGCCGGCTTGTTTTATATAAAGAATTGTAAACATAGACAGAGAAACATACACAATTGACCCTTCGCTAAGCCCCGCCCCCCTTGGTTACTGTTGCTACCCCTGGCAAGCTATCGTCCGTCCGTAAAATTTAAACATGGCGTTTACTGTCATGTCAGTGACAGACATTCCAGGTGAATTGACATCCAATTTCTGGAAAAGCAAGGAGATATCAGAGAGAAGTAGACAGAAAGGCTTGCAATATGCATTTGAAAGCTACATCCATGATATGATTTGTCAGCGTGTGAATGAAGGGGAAATTAAAATCGAGGCTAAAGCATACAGGTCCCAATATAAGACCCAGGCACCCCACGTCTTAACTATTCACGTTAAGGACAAGGAGCTCAATGAACAACAATGCTCGTGTACAGCAGGGTAAGACAATATAGATAGTTGTATTTTAATCTGACATTTAGTTATGAATCCATATAGCTTACTAGATAGCTTTCAGATCTAGCTAACATTTGGCAATGTTTTAGCTAGCCAGGCCAGCCAGCTGGATCAGGGGAGCTCACATGCACTTTCCCGTTTGTTTAAAGTGCACCAGGATTTTGCTCACACATCGTGGGCTTGATCCATACACTGGATCTTATAAAGGCAAGAACAGAAGAGTCAGCTAAGTCCTGCACAAGTTTGCCACAACAATGGCACAAACCAAGAGGTGGTAAAATAAAGGCTGTGCCCGTATCATCGGTGGTGGTCGCAAAGGCTAGACAGGATCGGAAGCGGAGACCAGTTGACTGTCACTACACTGGGAGCAGGTAAGTTAACTGGATTGTCACTGACTACCTGGAATGACCTGTCATATTCCCCCCAAAATGATATACTTTACATATTCAGCAGTAGTCCATATTGATATTAATAAGGTTTTGATATTATTTTCCAAGGACCCCCTCAATAACGGACAAGGACTTGGCACTACTGAGAGGACAGACGGGAGCACCCATCAGCTACTTGGCTAACAGACCGCCTATCGATATAACTATAGGGGAAAACAAGTACCCCCTTGGAAGTGGTTCGAGCCAACAGGTAAATGAAAAAGGATTTGACTGAGTCAACATAAGTATTTATTTTGTATCCAAAAGTCACTTGTTACATAGGCAATAGTGTACAAGTAATTTCAAGTAGGTTAGTATCATACAATATTACATAGGACTAATATGACTAAAGAAACATGAAAAAGGATGTAATGGACATGTACCTGTATTATAGAACAGTAATACCTTGTAGACAGAAAGATACGAGAGGAGGGGACCCTTAGCCACCAGGGCGTCTCCTGATCACTGGTCTTTGATAATGTGTGGTTGGAAGTTGGACAGCATGCTAACCACGTACCATATCTGATTTATGTTGGAAAGTCGGGACATTGGTATTCTACCAGAAACAATCTTAAACTTTTTAATTTTGGCAATTGCCCTTTCCACATGAACTCTGTGTTTGGCGGTTTTTTGGTCATCTCAACATATGCATGTGGCATCTGACGGTTAGATCTAGCAAAAGGTGGAATGTTCAGTCTGAGACCAATCTCTTCCACTTCTTCTTCAATCAGAAAACCTTTGTCGGTCATTAATCCATCTCCAACTTTAAGGTAGCCACATTGAATACAACCCTGCAGTAGCTCTATGATATTACACTGATTAAAGATCTCTTTGTCTGAAATAGATCCAGTGAATAGAGCAGACACATACATAACTGCACCTCGTGGGTCACAAGCAACTAGTGACTTCAGTGTGTTGGAGGACTTGTAGGTTGAATAGGTCTGACTCTGCAACAGTAATGAGCTGGGCTTCTGTGTCTTCAGTTCTGTGCAGTCCAGAATTGCAAATGTATTTGGGAATTCCTCTTTAAAGTTAACAGGCATGTTCTGTGAAATCACATCTCTATGCGGCCAAATGGACAGTTGGCCAAATCTGTCATACATGTAGTCTACCCAGGAGTTTATCAGTGTGCTGACACTCTGTACACGAATCTGAAATCTAAATGCTAAATCTTTGTGGTCAAATTTTTGTCTTAGTTTCATTAGTGTGAGTAAAAACTGACTATGCATGCAAAGTTTTAGGATCTAGATGTCTGGCATTTTGTAAGAGAGAGGAATGTTTGTTTGTGTAGTGATGGGATCATTGGGTACTTTGAAAAATTCACATAAGCTGTTGAACTGATCATAGGTGAATCCAGTGCAGTAGTGGAAGTACTCAGGTACATGATTGTTGTTTAGACACTCTGGGGTTAATGCATTTGTAGTGTATGCATGACGTTCCTTCCCAAGCAACTGGATTTGGCTGTCTTTGGCTTGAAGTTCCATCTTCAGGTTCAACATATCCTGCTTCTGTTCTGCTAGTGTCTCCTTTAGTCTCCAATGCCTCTCCATGGTTGTCTGGGTCATGATGTGTCTCTGTAAACGACAAAATGATAAAACATTAGTTAATAATTTGTACACATTTCTTCCCTTTTACAGCTTCCTCTTGTCAGGCCAGCAAGACCAACACCACCTACAAACCAGCCTGGTGATTTCCCTGATTTCCCATTGCCGTCACAACCAACACATGTCTGTACGGTGCTCAATCGAAATGAAATGTGTAGCTACAGTAAAATGACAGTCACTTTGGCAGAATCTGTAGCTCTAGAACGTGAGACCATACAACAGGACACAAGTAACATTTGGCATCTTGAAAGGTCTCCCCGACTCACATCAAGCTCCTTTCATAGAATATGCATAAGGAGAGCCAACCATGATATCCTTGCCGCTGGTATCAAAACCAAGGCCCCAAGACAGACCAAGGCAATGAAAGAGGGGTAGATCTAGAACCTACAGCTGCATTGTGTGTGTAAACTGCATGGTAGAAAGAAATGTCATGTCCTTTGAACCTCAATAAAATTGTTAATGTTACTTTGACTGCTCGTCACCTTTTTGTTGGAGGCTTTCGGCAACCTCCATAATGTTCCTTCCTTTGGACAGTTGCATGGATAGCAGCTATGGGATTCGGATATTCAGGTGTAGGCTGTCAATTCACAAAATGCTAAAAGATAACAGTTGCTAGTTAAGAGCATGCATACCTTCGCAACCAACATTACCAGCTGGTTTCTTTTATGTGTTAAATTTGCTATGATACTTCCCCTTTCTCTGAACTAGCTAGCTAGCAGCACTATCGGCATCTGTATAAGAGACTAGGGTTGTCAGATGTAACGTTAGCTAGCAATTTCTCTACATTTGAAAAGATGTTGCTGATTGAGATGATGGAAGAGTTTGGGGCACTGAGATGATAACATAACTCATAACATACAAAGTTAGGTATAAGGTTTGGTGGAACCGGACTAAAATGTAACGAGCATTGTTAGTACTAGATAGCTAACCTAGCTAGCTAGGCAAGCTAATGTTAGCAAGCTTACCTTGGAGCAAACAAATATGTTTTTGTGTATCCTCGATGGATTCAGCTGTGAGTGAGGTCTTCCACACTGTTTGATCTACATTTGACATTTTTCCTCTTGTGTTTTAGGCTTAGGAAAAGCCCAAAATACGACCCCATCCTCCAAACTTTTAGGATATCTGCTGTCTGATTTGCAGGTACCATAAGCGCACCACTTCGGCATTTCCTCAATAGCTTGCCAGGCCTCCCCTGCTTAGTAATGGTTACTAACGTAGGATTGGACAGTGGCTGTTCTAGGGCGGGGCTTAGCGAAGGGTCAATTACACAATAACACAATGAGAATGGATAAATTCCTTGAAACCTCTTGTTTTATGATTTAACCCTTATTAAACCACTATTTTGAGTTTCAGATATTTTAGATAGATATTTCAGTTCTAATTTAGGATCCTTTTAATTCTAATTTGAAGTTATCTCCTGTTTGAGTTGACAAATTATGTTAATATGTTTTATGTTCTATTTTGTTCTGTTAGGCCTTCAAGTTTCAGTTCTAATTTCCATTAACGTAAGTTACTTAACCAGTAAATCAGAATGCCAAAATTAACACACAATTGCATTACCCCATGAACAGTATGAATGAGTAATAAACTCAGCCGATACAGCAATCAACAATACAATATCAGATCAACAATCAAAATCAAAATCAATAATCAATGTAGGCTATAATCAATCCTTTTTAGAAAGTCCGTTGTTGCTCCACTGAGTCCAACTGCGTTTTGCTGTAACAAACTGGAAATTTCAGTCCTACCACAATCCAGGTGCTCGAATCTGTAGGGTACTGTCCTGAGAATGAGCTATCTGCACCCGCAGACAGACCACATGGATCCAGCAGGTCTCCTATGGGTGGCTCGCCATCTTGTTTCCAGCTTGGGGTATGAAACACCAAGCGCGAGCTCCCCAATCCAAAAAAAAAAAAAAAAAACCTGGCCTGCATTATAACAGGCACACCACACATGCAAAGACATTAGTTTACATATCTCAATAAAATAATCAAAAGAAAACAACAGAAGTACCGATTGACATAGTCAATCTACCAACCGCTAAAACGTGACGCAGTTTAATCTCCTATGCTAGTGCACGATGCTACTACAGCCTGGCTGCATGTAGCTAGCTGTGACGCAGGTCAATTTTCTGTGCTAATACACCATGCTGCTGCAGCCTTACTGGAAGTAGCTAGCTTATCAATTTGGTTTGCACAAAAGAAAAATACATTCTGAATTCGGTTTACAAAAGAAAAACGTAGCCTCTCAATAATCTTTACACAAAATATGATCTACAACATAAAACTAAGCTACTTACAGCTTTAACTAGCCTATGCACACAGACATTGAAAACGGAAGTTTGGCTAGTTAGCAATTAACTCACCAAGTCCTGGATGATACTCGGACACAATACAAAACCCAGGGTCCGGAGGATGATTAAACCAAACAAAATACTCAATTTGGATGAAGAAAGAAACAACTGTAGCTCACTGCTATTTCAAAGTAGAATCTTCTATCTTCAGCTCTCGTTCTAGTGGCTTCTCTCAAGCGTTTTCCTGGCGTTCTGAAACCTAGCTGGTTCTGGAACTTTCTCCCTCTCGAGCAAGGCAGCTGATTGGCTAATATGAATTTATTGATACCACGAATTACTTATCTACTGTTTACTATTTATTTGCAAAATGAACAATTATGATTATTTATTTGTTTATTTATCATGATTAAACTGTAATTATATGTAGGTTATTTTAACCTCGGTTAGCTTGACCTGGGTTACACACAAAACACACCAAACCTTTTGAAAAATGATTTTTATTAACAAATAACAATACAAATGTAACCAGGTTAAATTAATGTTTTTATTTTATTTTGTTTGAGTATGAAATATCACCAAATCCTGTCTGTGTGCTGTTATTTGTGTTTACTACATTTTATTTTATGTCATTTACTTTTATGTATGTTTTCCAACGACCGTCATATACATGTACTGTCGCTTTAAAAGAGAGGTCTTGTGGGTACACGGAAGAGGGAACGCGGGAGAGGCCATTTTTGTTTTGTGGGAGGAGTCTCAAGCAGCAATCGAGCCGAGCCACACGTGTTTCTTACCGTAGGACAGTTTTGCTGGTTGAGGAGAACGTAACCTTGAGTATCCCTGTAAGAAGATACTGCAAGCTGTGGGATAAAATACTTGTTTATCCTTTCTTACATCGGAGTCCCGTGGAC
Organism: Lampris incognitus; assembly: GCF_029633865.1. Lineage (NCBI taxonomy): Eukaryota > Metazoa > Chordata > Actinopteri > Lampriformes > Lampridae > Lampris > Lampris incognitus. The sequence continues at coordinate 122,324,552 of NC_079212.1, forward strand.
GGTTTCTCCTTCTAACGCACACGAGTGAAGTTCGGGCAGTGGTTGAACTTCGACCCCCACGTCCGTAAGAAACACCGCTCCCGCTGGAGGACTGGACGTTTGTTGAAGAGTTTGAAACCAAAATAAATGGCAAGGTGGGCCAAATAGAGTCCTGTGTGTCCCCCCCTCCTTCCTTGATCATGATGATGATGATGATGATGATGAGAGACTGAGGGCCCCCACAACACCTGGGGCCCCACCCAACTAGAACACAACGCAGAGCTAATGATGAGAGTGACGGGCATGCAGCAGGCTGACCAGCATAGAACAGCATAGGACTGCCCCCGTTACACAAACAACAATACTGTAGAATAACAGAATCCTTAACAATTAATATTTTTCTTTTTAACTATTTTTATTGATTTTCACAATACATTTTTATGCATATGAATATACAGTGCATCCGGAAAGTATTCACACCCCTTCACTTTCCCCACATTTTGTTATGTTACAGCCTTATTCCAAAATGGATTAAATTCCTTTTTTTCTCTCATCAATCTACACAAAATACGCCATGATGACAAAGTGAAAAACGTTTTGTAGAAATTTTTGCAAATTTATTAAAAATAAAAAACTGAAATATTGCATGTACATAAGTATTCACACCCTTTGCTATGACACTCAAAATTGAGCTCAGGTTCATCCTTTTTCCACTGATCATCCTTGAGATGTTTCTACATATTGATTGGATTCCACCTGTAGTAAAGTCAATTGATTGGACATGAGCTGGAAAGGCACACACCTGTCTATATAAGGTCCCCACTTTTGACAGTGCGTGTCAGAGCAGAAACCAAGCCATGAAGTCAAAGGAATTGTCTGTGGACTTCCGAGACAGGATTGTATCAAGGCACAGATCTGGGGAATGGTACAAAACAATTTCTACAGCTTTGAAGATCCCGAAGAGCACAGTGGTCTCCATCATTCGTAAATGGAAGAAGTTTGGATCCATCAGGACTCTTCCTAGAGCTGGCTGCCCAGCCAAACTGAGCAATTGGGGGAGAAGGGCCTTGGTCAGGGAGGTGACCAAGAACCCGATGGTCACTCTGACAGAGCTCCAGCATTCCTCTGTGGAGATGGGAGAACCTTCCAGAAGGACAACCATCTCTGTAGCACTCCACCAATCAGGCCTTTATGGTAGAATGGCCAGACGGAAGCCTCTGCTCAGTAAAAGGCACATGACAGCCTGCTTGGAGTTTGCCAGAAAGCACCCAAAGGACTCTCAGACCATGAGAAACAAGATTCTCTGGTCTGATGAAACCAAGATTGAACTCTTTGGCCTGAATGCCAAACGTCACGTCTGGAGGAAACCAGGCACTTCTCATTACCTTGCTAATACCATCCCTAGAGTGAAGCATGGTGGTGGCAGCATCATGCTGTGAGGATGTTTTTCAGCGGCAGGAAATGGGAGAATAGTCAGGATTGAGGGAAAGATAAATGGAGCAAAGTACAGAGAGATCCTTGATGTAAACCTGCTCCAGAGTGCTCAGGACCTCAGACTGGAACGAAGGTTTACCTTTCAACATAACAATGACCCTAAGCACACAGCCAAGACAATGAAGGAGTGGCTTTGGGACAAGTCTGTGAATGTCCTTGAGCGGCCCAGCCAGAGCCCAGACTTGAACCCCGTTGAACATCTCTGGAAAGACCTGAAAATAGCTGTGCAGTGACGCTCCCCATCTAACCTTACAGAGCTCAAGAGGATCTGCAGAGAAGAATGAGAGCAATACCCCAAATATAGGTGTGCCAAGCTTGTAGCTTCATACCCAATAAGACTTGAGGCTGTAATCGCTGCCAAGGGTGCCTCAACCAAGTACTGAGTAAAGGGTGTGAATACTTATGTACATGCAATATTTCAGTTTTTTTATTTTTAATAAATTTGCAAAAATTTCTACAAAACCTTTTTCACTTTCTCATTATGGGGTATTGTATGTAGATTGATGGAAAAAAAGGAATTTAATCAATTTTGGAATAAGACTGTAACATAACAAAATGTGGGGAAAGTGAAGGGGTGTGAATACTTTCCGGATGCACTGTATATGGAACTGCATTATACCTAATCCATATACATAGATTAGTACACAGATTTCACATGTATCTTGCCAAACATATTATTCATAATACACACATACACATAGAAAAGGAAAATAAACAGATAATAAAAAAGAAAGGGTGGGAGGGGGGAAGTTCTCTGCTGCCTCAATCTAACTCTAATCTTCCTTACTGAGTGGGATTTGTAAGCTCTTGTAATAGTCGAAAAAGGGGGTCCAGATCTTCATACATTTTTGTATTGAGCCTTGATGGGTGTATCTGATTTTCTCAAGTTTCAAAAACTGCATAATGTCTTTTATCTACCTGGAAAAAATAGGTGGGTGTGGTGACCCACATCTATATAACTAGAGACATTCACCTAAGAGAGAATGCACTTCCGCTTCCGGTCCAGAGAGTTCAGTGTCGTTGTCGAATATATGACATGTAAAGTTGGAGCTAGTAAACTACCTCGACTACGTCTACTCTCACGTCTCCTGTCTCGTTGTTTTCTAACTCCACATTGGTGACCCCGACGTGATCGAACAACTAATACGAGTATGTTTGACAACGACGACGCCGGTGCTAACAACATGGCTATTGCTAACGCTAGCATTTACACCGCTACTGTGAAGCTACCCGACTTTTGGCAGCATAATCCACGGCCGTGGTTTCAACATGTGGAAGCCCAGTTCCAGCTGAGAGGGATAACGCAGGATGCAACGCAGTACTTCCACGTAGTGGCGGCGTTAGACGCATCGACAACGGCGCGAGCAATGACGCTGTTGGAAGCTCCGCCAGCTGCTGGCAAGTACGATGCTATAAAGACATTCCTCCTGAAACTATTTGAACTGTCGGAGCTGGAGAAGGCAGACCGTTTACTGTCCCCGAATGGCCTCGGCGACGGCAAACCGTCTGATTTAATGGAAAAAATGCTGTCTGTGCTGGGATCGGCTGATCCGGCCTTTCTTTTCACACACATTTTTTCTGAGGCAGCTCCCCGCACCTGTACGCACAGCACTGGCCAGTTCTCCTCTCGCCGCCTCCAAGGACTACCGTTCTCTGGCTGCTGAAGCAGACAGGGTTTTCCTGGCCAACCGGCAACAGTTTGTGCATGCCCTGCTACCCCACCAGACCGCCCCACCACCACCTGTGTACGACTATATGGACACCGCGGCTGCGGTGACAGCCCGCCGCCAACCTGACGACGGGCTCTGTTATTACCATGCCAGGTTTGGGGCAAAAGCAAAACGGTGTCGCAAACCCTGCAGTTACAGGGTTCAGGGAAACGCCAAGGCCGGCGCTTGTTAACGGCTATGGGCGCTGGCCGTGACTGCAAGCTGTTGTTCATCAGAGACTCCTTGTCGGGCCGGCGGCTGCTGGTTGACTCTGGCGCTCAACGCAGCATACTACCAGCACAAGCTGTGGACACGATGACCGACAGTCACGGCCCCCAGATGGACGCCGCCAACGGCACGTCCATTCGGACGTACGGTATCAGACATGTGGACGTGTGTTTTGGCGGCCGACGTTTCGGCTGGGACTTTGTGATGGCTGCTGTATCCACCCCGCTCCTAGGTGCGGATTTCCTCTGTGCTTTCAACCTGCTGGTGGATGTTAAAAACTGTCGCGTGATTGATGCCGTCTCTTTTGCGTCATACCCCTGCACGCTTGGGGGCGCTGGAGCGCTGTGCCTCGCTAACACACTCTCCACCGGGGATCCATACCAACGCCTGCTCGCAAATTTCCCCGAGCTGACCACACCCACCTTCTCCTCGGCGGTGGCCAAGCACGGCGTGGAACATCATATCACCACAGTGGGGCCCCCAGTTTACGCCCGGGCCCGACGCCTCGACTCGGCCAAGCTCGCAATAGCCAGGGAGGAGTTTTCGACTATGGAGCGCCTCGGCATTGTCCGCCGTTCTGACAGCCCGTGGGCTTCCCCTCTTCACATGGTTACTAAGGCCAACGGGGGTTGGCGCCCGTGCGGGGACTACCGTCGCCTAAACAATGCCACGACCCCCGACCGGTACCCCATACCGCACATACAAGATTTCTCTACCCACCTGGCGGGCGCTGCCATCTATTCCAAAATCGACTTAGTGCGGGGGTATCACCAAGTGCCGGTCCACCCACTGGATGTCCCAAAAACGGCTGTCCTCACACCCTTTGGGCTCTTTGAGTTTTTACGTATGCCTTTCGGCCTTAAAGGGGCGGCGCAGACGTTTCAGCGCCTTATGGATTCTGTGCTCCGTGACATGCCATTTTTGTTTGTGTACTTAGACGACATCCTCGTGGCCAGCGCGTCGGCGGAGGAACACATGACGCACCTCAGACAGCTGTTTGACAGGCTCAGCGAACACGGCCTCATCATCAACCCAGCTAAGTGTCAGTTCGGGGAGTCGTCCATCACCTTCCTCGGGCACCACATCACTCCACAGGGGGCCGTTCCCCTCCCTGCCAGGGTTGAGGCTGTCACCATGTTCCCCCGCCCCCGCACTGTACAGTCGCTGCAGGAATTCCTGGGCATGGTGAACTTTTATAACCGTTTCCTGCCCCGTGCCGCCCACATCATGCGTCCCCTGTATGAGGCCCTGCGGGGTAAGAAGTCTAAGGACGAGCTGGACTGGTCTTCGGGGATGGACGAGGCTTTTGTGGCCGCCAAGACCGCGCTGGCCAACGCTGCGCTGCTAGCTCACCCGTCGCCTGCCGCCCCCATAGCCCTTACAACGGATGCCTCCGACTACGCCGTGGGGGCCGTGTGTGAGCAGTGGGTGGGGGGGGGCTGGCAGCCGTTGGCGTTCTTCAGTAAACAACTCCGTGAGAGCGAGCGCAAATACAGCACCTTTGATAGGGAACTACTGGGTCTCTTCCTCGCAACCAGACACTTAAGGTTCCTATTGGAGGGCCGACAGTTCACCGCTTTCGTGGACCACAAACCGCTGACGTTCTGTATGGCCAAAACCTCAGAACCGTGGTCTGGGCGTCAGCAGCGCCATCTCGCGGCGGTTTCCGAGTTTACCACGGACATACAACACGTGTCGGGCAAGGATAACTCCGTCGCCGACTGCCTTTCACGGGCGGTTGTTAACGCCGTTCACTTGGGACTCGACTACGCCGCTATGGCAGCGGACCAAGCCAAGGACGCGACCGTTCAAGACTACCGGTCGACCCCTACGGCGCTACGGCTGGAGGACGTGACGTTCGACGCGGCCAACACCACCCTCCTCTGTGACATCTCCACCGGTCAACCGCGCCCCCTGGTGCCTACTTCCTGGCGGCGCCGAGTTTTCGACACCGTCCACGGCCTTTCCCACCCGGGAGTGAAGGCCTCGACCAAATTGGTGAGCGTCAAGTTTGTTTGGCCTGGGCTCCGTAAGGATGTTAGAGCCTGGGCCGGCTCTTGTGTGGCGTGCCAACGCGCCAAGGTGCACCGCCATACCAAGGCCCCTTTGGCGCCGTTTGTGGTTCCAGAGAGGCGGTTTGACCACGTCAATGTTGACCTGGTGGGTCTCCTGCCCCCCTCCCGTGGTTATACGTTCCTCCTCACTATTGTGGACAGGGCCACCAGGTGGCCAGAGGCTATTCCCTTGTCCTCCACGACGGCAGCAGAGGTAGCACGGGCGTTCATCGGCTGCTGGGTGGCCCGTTTCGGCACACCGGGTGACATCACGAGCGACCGGGGCTCCCAGTTTACCTCGGAGCTCTGGACGGCGGTCCCTGAGCACCTGGGGATGAAGATCCACCGCACTACGGCGTACAACCCGCAGAGCAACGGACTTTGTGAGCGGTTCCATCGGGACATGAAAGCCGCTCTGCGGGCAAGCCTCACTGGCTGCGACTGGATGGACCGGCTCCCATGGGTCATGCTCGGCCTGCGTTCGGCCCCGAAGGAAGACCTCCAGACCTCCTCCGCTGAGCTGGTGTATGGCAAGCCCCTGCGAGTTCCGGGGGAGTTTCTTCCGGATGCTACGACTCCCTGGTCGGCCGCCTCTCACCTCAGTGCGTCCCGGAGCGCTGCCGGTGCCTTCGCTCCCGTTCCGATGTCTCAACACTGCCTCCCCCGGTCCTACGTCCCCAAGGATCTGCCATCGGCGAGGTACGTCTTCATTAGGCACGACAGCCATCGGTCCCCGCTGCAGCCCCCATACGACGGGCCCTTCCGCGTCCTGGAGGCGGGGGATAAGAACTTTGTGGTGGACATGGGGGGCAGGCCGGAGCGGGTCGCTATAGACCGTCTCAAGCCTGCTCACTTGGACATTGGGGAGCCAATGCAATTGGCCCTACCCCCGCGGCGGGGACGCCCTCCTAGGTCGGCCCCGGCACCTGCCTCTGTTCCTGCTTCGGCCCCGCCTATGGCCCGGGTTTCGGCCCCATCTGTTTCCCCTCCTGTGAAGCGCAGCCGTTATGGCCGCAGGGTCCACCCCCCGACTCGTCACTTGTTTTCCCCGTGACTTTGCACTATGTCATTGACTGTTCTGTTGTAGAGTCTATTTTTATGTTCATGAGTTGCGCTTTTGCTGTTTTGCATTGTTTTGTGTAGGTGAATTCTGGGGGGGCCTGTGTGGTGACCCACATCTATATAACTAGAGACATTCACCTAAGAGAGAATGCACTTCCGCTTCCGGTCCAGAGAGTTCAGTGTCGTTGTCGAATATATGACATGTAAAGTTGGAGCTAGTAAACTACCTCGACTACGTCTACTCTCACGTCTCCTGTCTTGTTGTTTTCTAACTCCACATGGGGCTTGTTGCTTCTATGAGAGAACAATGAGACGTCTAGTGAGCAAGGAGACGCTGCATCCGGGACGCGAACCCATGGCTCCTACACCGCAAGTGACTACGTTAATCAGTCGACTAAAGGGTCCGACCCGTTGGCCAAGGGATGATGTGTCTACTTATTCGTGTACGTTATAATATTTTTTTTCATATTTTTTTTCATATTTTAACTGCCTGTCCTTCCAGCTGTGCCCCAACTCCACCCCAATATATAATTCACATAAATTACCTTGTTATATTTTTAATGTACGCCATTTCAACAGTGCCCTGGCCCTTAAACGCTTTTCAAAACAAACCCCAGTCCCATTGGTTGTAACGTTTTCTACTCCTCCATTGGTTGCTGTGCATCATAAGTACCTACCCCATTGGTTGTTATAGTTTGAATGTTTCTCCATCTGATTGGTCGATGTCCAACCGAAATTATGGCCGTGACGCTGGGAAACACAAACTGTATGATTCTTGGTTGAAACACATTAGCAGCTGATGAGTGCAAGACGCCCAAAACAGGCCTGTACCGCAATGTATTAAAATCTTTTTTTCCCCTGTATCCTTGTTGATATTCCGCTCCTCATTAGTTGAGCACTCACAACACCATTGAAGGTTTCGGAAAAAAACGCTATATATATATATATATATTGTGGCAGGAATGAGGAAAAACACATGAGACCAAGGCGAGTTTGATGTTTATTCCTCAACTCCAAAAACCAACTAAAGCAGGAACAACCCTGCCCCGGCGAGCCCGGGAACGTAAACCACGCCCCCAGCTCACAGTCCTGCTGGGTGAGAGGCATAGCCCCTAGTGTCTGCCACAATATAAGTGTTTTTTTCTGGAAACCATCAATGGTGTTGTTGATAAAAGTGCTCAACAAATGAGGAGCGGAATATTAATATATGTAAAATGTAATATATAAAAAATTTACATATAGCTTATATGCTACATACCCCCCCCCCAAACAAAAATGGTTTAATAAATAATCTATTAGTTCCTTTAGCTTGTAACAAACCACCGAGACCCATTCCCACCCATGGCCAAGGAGATGGCGTGGCCTATTACGTTACATAATTCTCCCTCAGATAATGTGTACATGTACACATGTGCCTCACGGTAAGACCGCCGGCCAATCTGATGGACCACTGCCTTAATTCTGTATGCGTGGGTATGAGGCTGTGCTAACCCCATTGCTGCTTTCCAAGTTAAATCAAAGTGATAGGAGCTGAGAATAGGTGGAGCTGCGAGTCAACATGAGCAGCGGCGGAATGCAGAGGCACCAACTCTGGAAAAAAACAGGAGGAGTTGATGACCTTTCTCCTGAATGAACTATGATTTGTCCATTAACCTTTCTGTCAATTTATTCTTTGTGAATTTGTATTGTGAAATCAAATTTTCAAATCTTTATTTTCCATTAAGTGTTCAAAGTGCTCTTACAAATTACTCTAACCCAACCTTGTTCCTCCCCCCAAATCAGAAGTAGCTTTAAAATGTTATTAAACCACCCACCCTACCAGCAACCCAGCTGAAGCATTTTGAAATATTCAAAATCAGAAAGGCTGCAAACGGATATGTTTTAGCCTGCGAACTCTGCCACCCATGCACTGCACCTCAGCAGTCTTGCTTCCTCTCTTTCATCTGAG